>NC_090647.1:353086479-353422729 GCF_040937935.1 Hyperolius riggenbachi | reverse complement strand
GGGCCCCAGGCCACTAGGGGGCCCCATCCCGGTAGCAGGAAACTTATTTTTTTATTATAAAATTTAGTTTATTATCAGCGCTGGAAGAAAGCATCCTCCACCTTCTTAAAAGCCCCCTTTCCCAATGATCCTCATTAAAATCTTGAAGCAGCAGCAGGCAGGTGAGAGGGGACTATTTTCTCACCAGTCTGCTGTGCAAAGATGCCTCCCTGGCTGGCCCGACAATTAATCTGTAGTTCTGGCCAGGAAGGAGGAGCTGCTGGTGGTGGGGTGCACAGAGGATTCCCTGATGCTGCTGTGGAGACAGCCTGTGTGTGACATAACAGTGCCAGTGGAGTGAGTGCAACCTCGTTGTTCCATGCTGATGCTGATGCTGCTTCTCTGGCTACTAATTACACTCTGCAAGTAGAGAGTGTAGAGGGGGAGGGGGTTGCAATGCTAACTTCTATTAGGGCCCGTTTCCACCAGAGCGAATCTGCATGCGTTTCCTGCATGCAGATTCGCATAGACAATACAAGTGGATGGGACTGTTTTCACTTGTCAGAATTTCTGAGCATTTTTCTGTGCAGAAAAAATCTGCACGGCAGAGACATCAGAATTTGCATACCGCATACCGCTATGCAATTCGCATACAATGTATTTAATAGGAAATTCACAAGTTGTTTTGGTATTCGAATTTTCATGCGAATTCGCATACGATTTTGCATAGAAACAATGGAAAAGCACACAGGCACTGCCATGGTTAAATTCGCATACATAGTCATCCATGCAAAATCGCATGTGAATTCGCATGAAAATTCGCATACAACCGCACGCGAAATTCGCATCCGCAAGCAAATTTTTTCCGCGGCGATTCCCACCGCACAAGTGGAAACGGGCCCTTAGAAAAGTTTACAAAGTGGACAAAACTTGTAACCTGATCAGAGGTGTATTTGCTCACAGATCTGACACATGGCTGTAGCCCACCAGAAAAGAGATCCCCATACACAATGCTGCATGTGGTGAGGAACAGCTCTTTCAGCTGAGGGGCAAATGTATATTCACTTTCCATCAGACTGCACTTCTTACATTTTCCTTCATTCGACCATTACTAGCTTCCCAGTGCAAATTAGCATGTCAAAAAAAAATCCTGCATGTATGTACAAGCTCTGTTTGTACTGTTTCCACTGCGTACATTTGTGACAGTTTTCCACAATTGCGTGTAGACAATCTTCTGCAGCACATTACATAGTACATAGTCATTTCCTCAGAGGAGCTCACAATCTAATCCTACCATAGTCACAGCCTAATGCCCTACCCTATTATTATTATGTACTTATATAGCACTGACATCTTCTGCAGCACTTTAAAGATTACATAGTCATGTCACTGGCTGCCCTCAGAGAAGCTCAAAATCTAATCCTGTCATAGTCATATGCCCATTGTAGTCTAGGGCCAATTTTAGGGGAAAGCCAATTAAGTTATCTGCATGTTTGGGATGTGGGAGGAACTGGAGTGCCTGGCGGAAACCCATGCAGACATGGGGATAACATACAAACTCCATGTAGATAGTGCCCTAGCTGGGAACTGGGACCCAGTGCTGCAATACAAGAGTGCTATCCACTATGGCACCATGCTGCCCACACATTCTAGCCACATTATGCTAGAAAAAGACTAACAACATTATAGACATCATTAGTAGAAGGCTGTTTGTAGGCTGTTAGCACCATCAAAGGGAGACCACTGGCAAGGAGGGGTTTGTTTGGCTGGGGGGAGGGGGGGCCCAGCCTGGCCCAAAAAAATTGCTATGGGACCCAGTGAGTTGTAGCTACGCCCCTGCATGCACCTTCTCCTCACTTCACCGCTGATCAGAGTTTCAATGAAGGCAGCTTGGATGGGTGGCGGTGGATGACAGTGGCGGGTGGCTCTGATCTGATGGGGGCACCACACCTGGTAATACCTAACCTATGGGGGTCCCTTTCGCTACCTAACTAGGGGATTCCTGTCACTACCTAACCTAGGGGTTTCTGTCACTACCTAACCTAGGGGGTCCCTGGCACTACCTAACCTGGGGGGTCCATGACACTACCTAACCTGGGGGTCTCTGTCACTACCTAACCTGGGGGTCCCTGGCACTACCTGACCTGGGGGTCCTTGGCACTACCTAACCTTGGGGGTCTCTGTCACTGCCAAACCTGGTGGTCCCTGCCACTACCTGACCTGGGGAGGCACTTGTCACTATCTAACCTGGGGGTCTCTGTGAATACCTGACCTGGGAAGGCACCTGTCACTACCTAAACTGGGAGTCCCTGCCACTACCTGTCCTTGGGAGGCACTTGTCACTACCTAAACAGGGTGTTCCTGTCACTACCTGACCTGGGGAGGCACCTGTCACTACCTAAACTGGGTGTCAGGCAATTTGCGCTCACGTACCTGAATCTTCGGATACCGAGAAGTGGAGGACAGCTTCTCTTGCAGGTCACTGCCAATTGCCCCTGAAGTTGGAACAGGAAGCGCAAGGCAGCGAATGGCAGGAGAGCTGGAGATGCAGATGATTCTTGTACTTCAGTGACTGATGAAGTATATCTCTGATGAAGGAACGGTGAGCAGACTGAACCAGCACCAGAGAATCTTAGTGTCAGAGCAGGTAACCTCCAGAATAGCTCTCGGTCGGTCAGCTTAGCAGAGATTGGCAGCAAATTGGGAACTCAGACAAGGCATGGGTCAGCAACAGATCGAATCCTGAGACAAGCCAAAGTCGGTACCAGAGCGGGAAGTCGGATGGAGCAGAGGTCATCAACAGATCGGGTTCTCAGACGGGCCAAAGTCGATACCAGAGCGGGAAGTCGGACGGAGCAGAGGTCGGCAATGGATCGGATAGTTATACAAGCCAGGGTCATCAACAGGATACGGGAATCAGGGCAGATAACGATCAGGTCACGGAACAACACTAGCTGCAACACTACAGCAAGTTGCTAGTGCTGATTCTCGGCTTAAATAGGCCTTTAGGCGGCAAAATGGTGTACGCATGCGTGTATGTGCTTACGCGTCACGGCAGCGCACGCGCACAAAGAATCCATGACCTAATGCGGACCTTCATACGCATGCGCCAATGCACGCGACATGCACCAACACGCCCCCCGGAAGGAGAACATGTCAACACACATGCACACGCTGGACCCCTGTGAGTACCTGCCGCCGGACCAAGAAAAAAAACACATATATCCAGGCACATCGCCTCTAGTTAGGACATTAAATAAGTTATTAAGGAAAAGGGAGGTGCTGAAGGGGGTGTGGCCAGAAAACAGCAAAAATCTATTAACCCTTTGCACTCTCGCCTGCAAATGTTCAAACAAATGCATTCACAGATTCAATCATCCAGGCACCATTGTTATCCCTACAGCTAAGTTAAAAGCCGGGGTTTTAGTTCACAGAAGAATGCATTCTTATGCTTAGTCACCTATACTGCGCAGAAGTACCCAGGTAAACATAGGTGTCCTAACTCTGGCCCTGTAACATACATAGTGCAGACATGCAAACATTCATTGCATCAAAGCCATCTAGGGATAAGGAGCACACCTCCTGACGTCCTCTCCTGGGACAGATAACGCATCTTACCAATCGCACAAGGGAGCTAACGTACTGTATCCATGCGCACCATGCACATACACCAACATAAGCTGTGTGCATGCTGACAAAAAAAAAAAAACATACAGGGGAAGGAGGGGGTGCACTGAATTAAAACCCTAGCCACAGGGGTCAGTAACAAGGAAAAAAACACATATATCCAGGCACATCGCCTGTAGTTAGGACATTAAATAAGTTATTAAGGAAAAGGGAGTTGCTGAAGGGGGTGTGGCCAGAAAACAGCAAAAATCTATTAACCCTTCGCACTCTCGCATGCAAATGTTCAAACAAATGCATTCACAGATTCAATCATCCAGGCACCACTGTTATCCCTACAGCTAAGTTAAAAGCCGGGGTTTTAGTTCACAGAAGAATGCATTCTTATGCTTAGTCACCTATACTGCACAGAAGTACCCAGGTAAACATAGGTTGCGTTCTTCTGTGAACTAAAACCCCGGCTTTTAACTTAGCTGTAGGGATAACAGTGGTGCCTGGATGATTGAATCTGTGAATGCATTTGTTTGAACATTTGCATGCGAGAGTGCGAAGGGTTAATAGATTTTTGCCGCCAGACCAAGGTTAGTGACCGTGACACTGGGGGTCCCTGTCACTACCTGACCTGGGGAGGCACCTGTCACTACCTAAACTGGGGGTCCTTGTCACTACCTACACTGGGGGGCCCTGTCACTACCTAAACTGGGGGTCCCTGTCTCTACCTGACCTGGGGAGGCACCTGTCACTACCTAAACTGGTGGTTCCCATGACTGCCTGACCTGGGGAGACACCTGTCTCCACCTTATCTGGGGATCCTTGTCACAACCTAATCGGGAAGGGGGGGGTACCTGTCACTACCTACCTTGGGCAGTGGCGTAGCTAAGGAGCAGTGGGCCCCAATGCAAGTTTTACAATGGGGCCCCCCCAAGCACTCTATACGTAACAATTGATACAGCGCACCAAAGCCTGCCAAGGGCAACTACAGTGTCAGAGGTGCAAGAAAAGGATGGGAAACAGTTTGTTAAGGATTACCACTATTCAAAGTAGCTATAGAAGTGATTATTATGAGCACAGGACCAATAGAGAGCTAATACTGTAGTTGAGGGAGGGCCCTTCTGGGCCCCTCTGGCCCAAGGGCCCCGATACGGTCGCTACCTCTGCAATCCCTATTGCTACGCCCCTGACCTTGGGGCACAATTATGCAATTATAGTGTTTGCAATGGGCGCCATATGTCACAGGTGCCCTAGTGGCCAGACCGCAAATTGCCTTCCAATCGGTTTCAGCACACAGACCATGCAAACTGTGGTCGCAATCGGTGCACGGAAATCGACTGAATTTGGGCAGCAGCCCGACCAGAAGGGAGCCTGTGAGGTACGGTAATTACAACTTACACACTATTTCAGGGTATATCTGCCACCACCACTGGTATGGGCCAGTGGACCCTACCGACTGACTGACTGACTGACTGACTGAGCCTGCAAATAAAATGGTTAAAACACGCTGTATCCTGTCTAGATATCAGTAATAGTAGCGACTCCTCAGAGACCTGAGTTCAGTTTCTGTGTATGCTGAATAATAGGGTAGCTGGAACAACAACTGACGATAGCGTCGGTTTATTGAAAGCAATATAAATAATTAATATATACAGAAAATTATTAAAATCAACAATTATTGAGACATGAGATAACACAGTATGAAAATAAAGGGGAGAAAAAACGGATACTTAGAGTTCAGGGAGAGATGTCCTTTTGTGGGAAAACTTGTAAAGTTCTTGGTTTCAATCAAGAGCAAAGTTCCTTTGTTCAGTTCCGACAAGATGGCCGCCAACCATGTGTCCTCTGGCTGGCAGCAGACAGCTCTCATACAGATGAAATTTGGAGGACTGAGGGAGGAGTCCCTCGCAAACACTTTTGAACAATGCACATCTTTGGGTGGAGCCTCAAGTACAGCCCAGGGGTTGGACAGGGGCGGTGAGCTCCCTGGCTAGGTGCCCCATGCCCACCAAATATGACATTTGTCATATCCCGACTTTTGCTTTCCGCACACACATGACCATCACATATTCATATTTCTCAGACTATGCCAGTTCATACTATACCAAACTTGGGCATGTTTGCATGCCCGGCTAAAAAACAGTGGAATACCCCGAGTTCTGGTTATGCCAGTGGCCCCAATTTAATATCAAAATACTCACAAGATCCGGACCAGCAGAATGATATAACTTTCACATTTCTCACCTGAACGGTATTCCTTAAATATGCAAATACCCATATAGAACATTCATTTCTTCCTGCTTATTGCTGCAGCCAGGCTGTCTGGGTTCAAGCTGTGACTAGCTCTCTGGGCTCTCCCTGTATGAAAAGGCCTTTTGGTTTGTTAATTAACAACTGAGTGTGAGATTAGCTTGGTCAAACTGAGTTTTTCACCTCTGGCTAAATTAGCAAGTCACAGGGCCAGTTTCCATGAAAAGACTCTGCTAACTAACTCCTATGAAGACAGCAGAGACCCCCCAGGCTGGACTGCCTGGTATCCACAGACATAAGATTCTGATTTGGCAGCGCAACGACAATCGAGGCAGGAAACCGATTGCGGTTGCGTTTTCTGGTCTGACGGCTCGTCCGTCACACCATATTGCCCAGATAGGCCTCTGGTCAAATAACAATATCAAAATGCGATGTGTGATATTTATTATTTTTAATCATTTTTTTTAAAGATAAGCCTGGCATATAATGCAAACACCTGGGCCCATATGCAATTCACTTTTTTATGTGAGTTTTCTCCTAGGTGATATTTTCCCAACTTGTAAATAAAATGCCTTTTAAACCACCAGCAAGCGAACAAATATTTAAAATAATTTTGTCAGTTCTTTTCAACTAATTGTTGATACCTTTTCCATTGCAAAGTGCTAAAAACTTATTTTAAAGCATGAAAAATGATCTCCTAGTCCAGTGATCTGCAAACTTGGCTCTCCAGCTGTTAAGGAACTACAAGTCCCACAATGCATTGCGGGAGTCTGACAGCCACAGATCACTTAGGAGAGCCAAGTTTGCAGATCACTGTGTAGGAGAAAACTCAGGAGAAAAAGTGAATTGCATATGGGACCTGGTGTATAATTTTAAATGAGAAAAAAAGAACTATACATTCCCTTTAAAACAAAATTAGGCTAGAACCCACTTTTCATTGTTTCACTGGTTAGTTTTTTCTGTGCATTACAGTAGATCTGAATGTTGTTCCTATTGTACCAATAATGAAAGCATGCTTTCTATTGAACAATAAATGAAATGGGGTGTAACTTGATCCACACGACAACCGTGGCTTGTTTGATAGAATTTCCTCCCTTTAGAACTGTCAATAAGTCAGCTGTTTATGAAGGAAGGGAAATGCCTAGAAGACTGACCTTTACAGAATAAAACAGCTTTGTTTCAAAATATTGTGTCGGCTGCATTGACAAAGCAATCAATGCACAAGGCTAAGGTCTTCCGAAAGGGAGTATTCCAGTCAGGATAAGATCTTCCAGTAAACTGACATAATATCTGATGATTACACATATCAGGTTAGTATAAAGGTGGCCATACACTCCAGTGCCGTAGCTAAGGAGCTGTGGGCCCCCGATGCAAGTTTTACAACGGGCCCCCCAAGCACTCTATACATAACAATTGATACGGCGCACCAAAACTTGCCAATGTCAACCACAGTGTCAGAGGTGCAAGAAGGGGATGGGAAACAGCTTGTTAATGATTACTACTATTTAAAATATCTATAGAAGTGATTATTATGAGCACATGACCAATAGAGAGCTAATACTGCAGCTAAGGAAGGGCCCCTCGGGGCCCCTCAGGCCCAAGGGCCCGATGCAGTCGCTACCTCTGCACCCCCTATTGCTACACCCTTGATACACTCGTTAGATTAGCAGCAGATTTGTTTAGGAACATTTTTTACTAGGAACAGATTTTCAATAGATTTCAGTTTGAAATCTATTGAAAATCGATCTGATGGCATTTTTTTGCCATCAGATTTCCATTAGGTGCAATGCAAAATGATAAGCAATCTCATCGACCTAGATTTTCCAGCATGTCAGATTGATTGAAATCGGATGCAAATCAATCGATTGGTCAATCGATTTGCGATCAATCGATCGATTGGCCGCTAATCGGCTCAGTGTATGGGCACCTTTAGGAATACTCCTAATTGCATTTGTTTGCTGCTAATGTTCTTTGCACAGAGAAGCTTCTGGGAGGTAAGAGTAAAGGTGGCCATACATCTGTACATTTGGTGGCCGATCAATCACACGATTCTAAAATCCGTGCTGCCAAAAGCATGCTCGATCGACAACGTGGCTAATTTCGAGCTGAAATTGGCCGCATATATCAATAGGATATGCTGGAAAAGCTCTGTCCATCATGCCCGATCGTGTGTGCATTGGTAATGGAGAGCGATAATCACGAATGATGAACGTGACGGAAACCCCCAGTGTACATGTAACTTTCCCCCCGGTGCCCTTACATTAATATTTACCTGTCCAATGTTCCGATGTCTGCCGCTGTGTCTGCACTCCTCTTCTGGATTCACACCCCATGTGGCTACCGGTACATTGCATGTGGGGCACATGTGTGACATCACACACGCGCCATTCAAGCAGTATGCTGGCGACCATGTGGGGCGCAAACGCATCAAAGGAATCCAGACACCGTGTCGGACACCCAACAGGTAAAGTATTAATGTAGGGGCACCGGGGGGTACATGTACATTGGGGACAGCGACCAGCGAGGCAACGGTAGGGTGTGACTAGGCCGATTGCCAAAACATCTCATGCTCGTAAATCGTCCTGCGGTTTATTGTGGCCAACAGATCTCTCTCTGATTAGATCCCATCAGAGAGAGATCTGTCTATTGGTCGATTGGCCGACAAAATTGCTAGATGTATGCATGCCTTAAAGGTGCTTTCACGCTATGCGCATTGCAGGGCATTATATACATATATCACACAGCAACGTGCTGCAATGGGCTCATTCACATCAGTGCTTTGGCTCCACGGTGCATTGGGTTCTGTTGTAAGAAAGCAAGCTGAGTTGTGCACTACTGGACAACATGCATATTACACCCACGTCAAAAATGAATGGCAACAAGGTATTGCAACGTGCATATTACTGGAAGACACTTATTTTGAAAAACCTTCACAATTTGTGCAACAGATTCAGTATGCTTAACTTAACCCTAGAGGTTCACAGGCAATTTTGAATTGTTTAACTGGTTTCGGACCTTGGAGAATGAAATCTACGCCCCGTTTGGCAGCTGTTATCCCTACCAGAGCAGATGTGCGATCTCATCGGTCTCGCCATTCAGACGTTCTGCCATCACTGCAGCCAATCGTTCTGCTGTCATATTGACAGCAGAGCTCTGTGCGCTGGCCTGGGGCCAATTTCATTGGCTCCAGTCCCCATGATCACTGTGAGACAATCACAGTGATCACAGCTTTATTTTTAGAAAAAACCATTGCTGGTCCTTAAGGGGCCACAGACTGCAGGTACTACCGTGGTTAAGATTAAGATGTTTAACTCCTGATCTTCAGCTGCCTCATTTAACCACTTACCGACAAGCTGACGTATTAAAACGCCCTGTTGGAGCCTGTTTAATGGCTCCAGGACGTCTTATTGTGTCGCTCACTCCCGCCGCCGATGTGCACGTGTGCACGCTCCCCTGCTGCTGTTACCCGTCGGGACTCCGCGATCCGTGATTGTGGAAGAGGAATGAGCGGTCCTCTACCCAATCGCAATGCCTGTAATGAATGGAAATGACCTTGATCAATGGCCATGTTTGTTCATAAAACAGGAAGCCATCAGAGCTTAGTAAAATGTAAAAACAAAACAAACAAAAAAGAGTGTTCACAGTGCTATCTAGTGGCCAAAAAGTAAAATTACACATACACATACATAGAAATACACTTATAATTAAATATTAATAAAGTTAATGCCTTCCACTTCCAACCCCCCCCCCCCCCCATACATAAATAGTTGCCTTAGGGACTTAGCTTTTTAATCTATATGTTATGATGGTATATTACTATTACTTTACTACATAGGGGCTTGTAATTATGGGCCGGCCAAAAAAAAAACACAGAAAAAATACACCTATATTTCCCAATAATATATTGTCGCCATACATTGTGATAGGGACATAATTTAAATGATCTAATAATTGGGACAAATGGGCAAATAAAATGTGTGGGTTTTATCCACATGAGAATGTTTTAGCTTAAAACTATAATGGCCAAAAACTGAAAAATAATTGTTTTCCATTTTTTTCCCATTAACCACTTGAGGACTACAAACCCCCCGAAAGATCAGGCTGTTTTTTTCATAATTGGCCACCGCAGCTTTAAGGCCAAGCTGCAGGGCCGCACAACACAACACAAGAGTGATTCCCCCCCCCCCCTTCTCTCCACCAACAGAGCTCTCTGTTGGTGGGGTCTGATCACCCCCCAGTTGTGGTTTTTTTTTTTATACAAATATTTATTCCTATTTTTTTTAAATTAAATAAACATATTTATTTATTGATTTTTTTCCTCCCGCCCACCTCCCCGCCAGCCAATCACGGTGATCGGCTGTCATAGGCTTCTGCCTATGAGAGCCGATCACTCTCTCTTGTCCCCCAGGGGGACAGCCATGCATAATTGATTGGACACACCCATTCTTTTTGTGATCAAGGCCGGCAGAAGTCTACGGGATTTGTGGGTAGAAGCAGTACATGATAAACATTTGCAAGGCTTTTAACTGCACCAAGCAGGTGCAATCAATAATAGGCAATATTTTGGGCAGCACTTTTGGAGCATGTGCTGTACAAAAATGCTGTTCAGCTAAGCAGTGTGTACCAGGGGCAAACCAAGCATTTTCAAGGGGCTCCTCTAAGGACAGTGACATGACTATGTACTCTGTTATGTACTGCAGAAGATGTCAGTGCTCTATGAATACATAATAGTTAGATGAGGATGAGAATGTTCAATTTTTTTTTTTTGGGGGGGGGGGGGGGAAGAAGACGGTGAGACAGAGACAGGAAAGTGGAAGAAAGAGATACAAGATACATTCTGAATGACAAAGGCTATGACATTGTGGGAATAACCGAGACATGGATGGATGAAAGCCATGACTGGATAGCTAATTTAAAAGGATACAATGTGTTTAGGAGGGATAGAACAGGGAAAAAGGTGGAGGGGTTTGTCCCTTTGTTAAGAATTCTTTTACAGCTGTCCTCAACGATGAGATGGAGGAAGATTGCGAAGATGTGGAGTCCGTTTGGGTAAATATTCCTGGTGGAAATAAAAGTAGCCAATTGCTTATTGGGGTATGCTACAGGCCACCTCTTATTAATGAAGCTGCAGAACTGTGATTACTACAGCAGATTGAAAAAGCTGCAAGTAAAAATGAGGTCATAATTATGGGCGACTTCAACTTTCCAGACATTGACTGGAGTATTGAGGCTACCCATTCTGGTAAAAGCAGCAGATTTCTGGCAGCACTACAGGACAATTACTTGACTCAAACGGTAACTGAACCAACTAGGGGGAATGCGTTACTGGATCTGATCATTTCTAATAGACCAGATAATGTATCAAATGTGCAGGTTCAAGAACATTTGGGAAATAGTGATCACAACATGATAACGTTTGATCTGGTGACTGATAGGCCACGGGGCAGCGGGACCACTAAAACTATGAATTTTAGAAAAGCAAAGTTCAATCAAATTAGGCAGGCACTAAGTTTGGTGAACTGGGATAATGTACTACAAGGGGAAGACACTGAAGGGAAATGGCAAGCTTTTAAACTTATACTCAATCAATATTGTAGTATATATATATCCCATATGGAAACAAAATATCTAGGAATAAAAAAGGCCTCTATGGATGAATAGAAAGGTTAAAGATAAAATGAAGAGGAAAAAGAATGCCTATAAGGTCTTAAAACAGGAGGGGACCGAGGCTGCACTAAGCAATTATAAGGAGTGCAATAAAAATTGTAAAAAAGAAATTAGGCAGGCAAAGATTGAAACTGAAAAACAAATCGCTAGGGATATCAAATCTAACCCAAAAAAGTTTTACAAGTACATTAACTCTAAAAAAAGAAAGGTTGACTGTATAGGACTCCTAAAGGATGAGGGTTGGAACTCAATGGTGGATGACCAAGGTAAGGCAGAGTTATTAAATGCTTTCTTTGCTTCTGTCTTCACAAAAGAAACAGCACTGTTGCAAACTACAGAGGCGGAAGAGTTTCAATCTTCTAACTGTAATATTAAATACTTAACGCAGGAAGAAGTGAAGGCAAGACTAAATAAATTAAAAATAGACAAGGCACCTGGCCCGGATGGCATGCATCCTCGGGTCCTAAGGGAATTAAGTTCAGTTATAGCTAAACCCCTTTATCTTATCTTTTGTGACTCTCTTGCAAATGGCAGAGTCCCAGTGGATTGGCGTACAGCCCACGTTTTCCCATTATTTAAGAAGAGCAAAAAATCAGATCCAGGAAATTATAGACCTGTAAGCTTAACATCAGTTGTATGCAAACTATTTGAGGGGTTACTAAGAGGTACTATACATGACTTCATAGTAGAAAATAATCTTATTTCTCAGCATCAACATGGGTTTACTAAAGACAGGTCCTGTTTGACTAACATGCTCAGCTTTTATGAGGTAGTGAATGCTAATATGGATATTGGGAATGCTGTAGATGTGATATACTTGGACTTTGCAAAGGCCTTCGACACTGTTCCCCACAAAAGTCTGGTGCAAAAGTTGAGGATGCAAGGACTGGGGAAGAGTCTGTGTGCATGGATAGGGAACTGGCTAATGGACAGAAAACAAAGAGTTGTGGTCAATGGATCGTACTCAAAATGGGAGACTGTTAGCAGTGGGGTCCCACAGGGGTCTGTTCTGGGTCCAGTGCTCTTCAATTTATTTATTAATGACCTAGTAGATGCAGTAGTGAGCAATGTTGCTATTTTTGCAGATGATACAAAATTGTGCAGAATCATCAACTCTCAGGAAGATAGTGGCATATTGCAACATGATCTGGATAGGATGGCTATATGGGCACATACATGGCAGATGAAATTCAATGTTGACAAATGTAAAGTCATGCATTTTGGACGTACTAATGGTCTAGCACCATACAAAATAAATGGGATACAGTTAGGGACATCAAACTTGGAGAAGGACTTAGGAGTACTCATTGACAACAAGTTAAATAATCGTACTCAATGCCAAGCAGCTGCAGCTAAAGCTAACAAAATTTTGGGATGCATTAAAAGGAAAATAAAAACTCGAGATGCTAGCATAAAATTGCCCCTGTTTAACTCTCAAGTAAGGCCACATCTGGAATATGGAATTCAGTTCTGGGCACCACATTACAAAAAAGATATTGCAGTTTTAGAGCAGGTGCAGAGACGAGCAACAAAATTGATACGTGGGATTGAAGGTCTCACTTATCAAGAAAGGTTAGATAAACTGGGTTTATTTAGTCTAGAGAAAAGACGCCTTAGAGGGGATCTAATTAGCATGTATAAATACATCAGAGGGCAACATAATAGCTTCTTGTCCCTAGGCCTTCTCAAAGGACTAGAGGACATGATCTGCGCATGGAGGAAAAACGTTTTAGCCATTTATTTAGGAAAGGGTTCTTTACAGTAAGAGTGATTAAGATGTGGAATGCATTGCCACAGGAAGTCGTTATGGCAAACTCTATACCTGCATTTAACCACTTGAGGACCACAGTCTTTTCGCCCCTTAAGGACCAGAGCCTTTTTCTCCATTCAGACCACTGCAGCTTTCACGGTTTATTGCTCGGTCATACAACCTACCACCTAAAGGAATTTTACCTCCTTTTCTTGTCACTAATACAGCTTTCTTTTGCTGCTATTTGATTGCTGCTGCGAGTTTTAGTTTTTATTATATTCATCAAAAAAGACATGAATTTTGGCAAAAAAATGACTTTTTTAACTTGCTGTGCTGACATTTTTCAAATAAAGTAAAATTTCCTATACATTTGAGCGCGAAAGTTATTCTGCTACATGTCTTTGATAAAAAAAAAACCATTTAGTGTATATTTATTGGATTGGGTAAAAGTTATAGCGTTTACAAACTATGGTGCCAAAAGTCAATTTTCCCATTTTCAAGCATCTCTGACTTTTCTGCACCCCTGTCAGGTTTCATGAGGGGCTAAAATTCCAGGATAGTACAAATACCCCCAAATGACCCCATTTTGGAAAGAAGACACCCCAAAGTATTCAGTGAGAGGCATGGTGAGTTCATAGAAGATTTTATTTTTTGTCACAAGTTAGCGGAAAATGACACTTTCTGACAAAAAAAAAGAAAAAAAAAAGTTTCCATTTCTTCTAACTTGCGACAAAAAAAAATGAAATCTGCCACAGACTCACTATGCTCCTCTCTGAATACCTTGAAGTGTCTACTTTCCAAAATGGGGTCATTTGTGGGGTGTGTTCACTGTCCTGGCATTTTGGGGGGTGCCTAATTGTAAGCACCCCTGTAAAGCCTAAAGATGCTCATTGGACTTTTGGCCCCTTAGCGCAGTTAAGCTGCAAAAAAGTGCCACACATGTGGTATTGCCGTACTCAGGAGAAGTAGTATAATGTGTTTTGGGGTGTATTTTTACACATACCCATGCTGGGTGGGAGAAATATCTCCGTAAATGACAATTGTTTAATTTTTTTTACACACAATTGTCTATTTATAGAGATATTTCTCCCACTCAGCATGGGTATGTGGAAAAATACACCCCAAAACACATTATACTACTTCTCCTGAGTACGGCGATACCACGTGTGGCACTTTTTTGCACCATAACTGCGCTAAGGGGCCCAAAGTTCAATGAGTACCTTTAGGATTTCACAGGTCATTTTGAGAAATTTCGTTTCAAGACTACTCCTCACGGTTTAGGGCCCCTAAAATGCCAGGACAGTATAGGAACCCCACAAATTACCCCATTTTAGAAAGAAGACACCACAAGGTATTCCGTTAGGAGGATGGTGAGTTCATAGAAGATTTTTTTTTTGTCACAAGTTAGCGGAAATTGATTTTAATTGGTTTTTTTTCACAAAGTGTCATTTTCCGCTAACTTGTGACAAAAAATAAAATCTTCTATGAACTCACCATACTCCTAACGGAATACCTTGGGGTGTCTTCTTTCTAAAATGGGGTCATTTGTGGGGTTCCTATACTGCCCTGGCATTTTAGGGGCCCTAAACCGTGAGGAGTAGTCTTGAAACCAAATGTCGCAAAATGACCTGTGAAATCCTAAAGGTACTCATTGGACTTTGGGCCTCTTAGCGCACTTAGGGTGCAAAAAAGTGCCACACATGTGGTACCGCCGTACTCAGGAGAAGTAGTATAATGTGTTTTGGGGTGTATTTTTACACATACCCATGCTGGGTGGGAGAAATATCTCTGTAAATGACAATTGTTTGATTTTTTTTACACACAATTGTCCATTTACAGAGAGATTTCTCCCACCCAGCATGGGTATGTGTAAAAATACACCCCAAAACACAATATACTACTTCTTCTGAGTACGGCGATACCACATGTGTGACACTTTTTTGCAACCTAGGTGCGCTAAGGGGCCTAACGTCCTATTCACAGGTCATTTTGAGGCATTTGGATTCTAGACTACTGCTCACGGTTTCGGGCCCCTAAAATGCCAGGGCAGTATAGGAACCCCACAAGTGACCCCATTTTAGAAAGAAGACACCCCAAGGTATTCTGTTAGGAGTATGGTGAGTTCATAGAAGATTTTTTTTTTGTTACAAGTTAGCGGAAAATGACACTTTGTGAAAAAAAAACCAATACATATCAATTTCCGCTAACTTGTGACAAAAAATAAAATCTTCTATGAACTCATCATACACCTAACAGAATACCTTGGGGTGTCTTCTTTCTAAAATGGGGTCACTTGTGGGGTTCCTATACTGCCCTGGCATTTTAGGGGCCCTAAACCGTGAGGAGTAGTCTTGAACCCAAATGTCTCAAAATGACCTGTGAAATCCTAAAGGTACTCATTGGACTTTGGGCCCCTTAGCACAGTTAGGCTGCAAAAAAGTGTCACACATGTGGTATCGCCGTACTCAGAAGAAGTAGTATAATGTGTTTTGTGGTGTATTTTTACATATAACCATGCTGGGTGGGAGAAATATCTCTGTAAATGACACATTTTTGATTTTTTTTACACACAATTGTCCATTTACAGAGAGATTTCTCCCACCCAGCATGGGTATGTGTAAAAATACACCACAAAACACATTATACTACTTCTCCTGAGTATGGCGATACCACATGTGTGACACTTTTTTGCAGCCTAGGTGCGCTAAGGGGCCCTATGTCCTATTCACAGGTCATTTTGAGGCATTTGTTTTCTAGACTACTCCTCACGGTTTAGGGCCCCTAAAATGCCAGGGCAGTATAGGAACCCCACAAGTGACCCCATTTTAGAAAGAAGACACCCCAAGGTATTCCGTTAGGGGTATGGTGAGTTCATAGAAGATTTTATTTTTTGTCACAAGTTAGTGAAAAATGACACTTTGTGAAAAAAACAATAAAAATCCGAATTTCCGCTAACTTTTGACAAAAAATAAAATCTTCTATGAACTCATCATACACCTAACAGAATACCTTGGGGTGTCTTCTTTCTAAAATGGGGTCACTTGTGGGGTTCCTATACTGCCCTGGCATTTTACGGGCCCAAAACTGTGAGTAGTCTGGAAACCAAATTTCTCAAAATGACTGTTCAGGGGTATAAGCATCTGCAAATTTTGATGACAGGTGGTCTATGAGGGGGCAAATTTTGTGGAACCGGTCATAAGCAGGGTGGCCTCTTAGATGACAGGATGTTTTGGGCCTGATCTGATGGATAGGAGTGCTAGGGGGGTGACAGGAGGTGATTGATGGGTGTCTCAGGGGGCGGTTAGAGGGGAAAATAGATGCAATCAATGCACTGGGGAGGTGATCGGAAGGGGGTCTGAGGGGGATCTGAGGGTTTGGCCGAGTGATCAGGAGCCCACACAGGGCAAATTAGGGCCTGATCTGATGGGTAGGTGTGCTAGGGGGTGACAGGAGGTGATTGATGGGTGTCTCAAGGTGTGATTAGAGGGGGGAAATAGATGCAAGCAATGCACTAGCGAGGTGATCAGGGCTGGGGTCTGAGGACGTTCTGAGGTGTGGGCGGGTGATTGGGTGCCCGCAAGGGGCAGATTAGGGTCTAATCTGATGGGTAACCGTGACAGGTGGTGATAGGGGGTGATTGATGGGTAATTAGTGGGTGTTTAGAGGAGAGAAGAGATGTAAACACTGCACTTGGGAGGTGATCTGATGTCGGATCTGCGGGCGATCTATTGGTGTGGGTGGGTGATCAGATTGCCCGCAAGGGGCAGGTTAGGGGCTGATTGATGGGTGGCAGTGACAGGGGGTGATTGACAGGTGATCAGGGGGGATAGATGCATATAGTACACGGGGGGGGGGGGTCTGGGGGGGGGGTCTGGGGAGAATCTGAGGGGTGGGGGGGTGATCAGGAGGGGGCAGTGGGCAGGGGGGGGGATAAAAAAAAAATAGCGTTGACAGATAGTGACAGGGAGTGATTGATGGGTGATTAGGGGGGTGACTGGGTGCAAACAGTGGTCTGGGGGGTGGGCAGGGGGGGGGTCTGAGGGGTGCTGTGGGCGATCAGGGGGCAGGGGGGGGGAAATCAGTGTGCTTGGGTGCAGACTAGGGTGGCTGCAGCCTGCCCTGGTGGTCCCTCGGACACTGGGACCACCAGGGCAGGAGGCAGCCAGTATAATAGGCTTTGTATACATTACAAAGCCTATTATACATATGTGCAGCGGCGATCCGGGAGCTAGTAACCCGCCGGCGCTTCCGAACGGCCGGCGGGTTACTACGAGCGGTGGGCGGAGCGAGTCCCCGGCGGCTGATCGCGTCACGAATGACGCGATCGCCGCATAGCCACTCCCGCAGCCGCCCCCGCCGATGGGCGTATTGCGGTCGTTTGGGCCCGGACTTTGCCGCCGCCCATCGGCTGGGGGCGGTCCTCAAGTGGTTAAAGGTGGCTTAGATGCTTTCCTTGCGTTGAAAGACATCCATGGCTACAATTACTAGGTAATGCCTAATGATGTTGATCCAGGGATTTTATCTGATTGCCATCTGGAGTCGGGAAGGAATTTTTCCTTTTAGGGGCTAATTGGACCATGCCTTGTAAGGGTTTTTTCACCTTCCTCTGGATCAACAGGGATATGTGAGGGAGCAGGCTGGTGTTGTACTTTATATTGGTTGAACTCGATGGACGTATGTCTTTTTTCAACCAAAATAACTATGTAACTATGTAACTATGTAAGAGAGTGGGGGAAAGGTAGAGAGATGAAATTGAGGGACAGTACAGGGGAAGAGACATGAGTGAGCTGCACAAGGCAACACTGCCTAGCTATTCCATGTCCTGCCATTCAGATGGCACTTCGGTGCGAATCTGGACTGCATGCTGCAGACTTCTGCAGCACACAGCCGAATCACTATAGCTGTGCATGGCACTGCTTTGTGATTTGAGCTGCAACTATGCAGCAGAACGGGGCTGTGGCCAAATCAGAAACAGATGCAGCTCCCAGTGGAAATAAGGTGAGCCCTTACAGGAGCCAGTGAATACAGATAATAAAGAGAATAGCCGACATCTGTAATGAAGGGGGAAGTGAAGCCTTCTACAAGGCCCTAACTTCCTTCTTTACTACCACACAGCAGAGGCACGGGGCTGTGCTCATACCTGGCTCTGTGCTTTGTCAAGTTCTGCAGAGCTGCTACATGCTCTGTACACACGCTGCTGCTTCTACATTCAAAGTCAGCTGTAGCCTGGAAAAAGTGCAGGCACGATGCTGTGAGCTGCAGACATTCTGGTGTCTCAATTTGTGCCTGTGCCCAGACACTTCACTGGCCCTGGTCTGGGGGGGGGGGGGGGGGGATTAGTCTGGGCACCAGTAATCCAACCCTAAACTTGCCTATGTGTACTGCTCTATGGAAAGAAAAAGGGGGAAAGGCAAGAGCAGTGCCATGCTTCAGGAACTGTAGGCATCAGGGGACATCGACCTGACTGAATGGGCTGCTATAGGAAAGGCATCTGGAGGCCCATGTACAGGGTCTAGATTTTAAGCAAAAATAATTGTTTTAATTGAGAATAATCTAGGGTGAATGTAGTGTTATAGTGTATGACTAGCTTTAGTTCTATAGCAGGGATTTCCTGAGAGTCCACAGGAAGTGCCACTTAGCTAGACTGTTGGCTGAAGTAAGTGGTACTTATAATACACCTACGAACGAATCCCATTCTGTAGAAGAGTTAAAACAAAAAAGACGGTCTTATTTTTCTTTGGATGAATAAAAACTCTCAAAGAAAATAAAATAATTGTTGAGAGGTTATTTTTATAAGATCAGGATACAGGCTGCAGTGATCAGGCTACTGGGATCAGGTAATTTAACTTTTAACCCATTATATGCATTTGCATTATTTGAAATTTACTGATTTTAAAGGAGGCTGTTGAGAATGAGGAACTAGATATCTATCTCATGTAAAATCACCCACGCAGCACTGGTGAAAAGCTAAAAGTAGACATGGAATAATGATGCTATTTACAGCATAACTGGGCAGTGATCAAAGCTCTGCACAAGCATTTGTGAAGACTTGGGCCTGTCCAACACTGGAGTACAGAGATCCTTGGGACTGAATGTCCTTGGCTAATCACCATAACCACCCCGAGACAGCAGGCAGATAATGAAGTGTCTTTGAGTTCCTTCCTCAGATTATGCCAAATTTGGGACTTGACCATTGACTGAAAGGGATGCCCTTTTTAAGTGGTGTTACACACCCTCAAGTATTGTGGAGACCAAGCACCATATAGATTTGTCCATATCAGAAAGGCACGTATTGTTTCTATGGAGATGGGAGGAGGGACGACAATGTGGCGCACAGCAGTGTGACTTCTGGCAGGCTTGGTAAGGACGGAAACAGTGCAGCCACATAAGATGAGTCCAGCACCCAGAATTTTTGATGACATATTGGGGCAGCTGTAAACACACTAGATTCTCCACCGAGATGGCCCCAAATGGCTTCCTTGATCAAGATACATTTAGACTAGAGTGTGTATGAGGTTTTAGATTACATACCTACTAGAAGAGTTGAGCTTTGCGTGCATTTGAAGATTTTGTTAATTAGAGAGTGACAATGTTTTGTGAAAGATCATTCCAAAAAAAGGGGGAAGCTCATAAAAAGTCCTGTTTACAAGAATGTTTTGAAATGATTCTTGTGTAGGACAGGAGAAGGTTGTGTGCAAATTAGAGATTGTGATTGAGATGACACCTGGATATTAAGTAAGGAAATTCATGTAGGAGACAGATTACAGAGAACTTTGTAAGTAAGGGCTTATTTCCAGTAAGCACAAATTTCAGGCATTTTCCACACGTGATTTCAGACGCAGAATCACTGCCTATTGAAATCAATAGGCTGCATTTGAATCACATGTGAGGAAAAATATGCATGTTTCTCATAGCCGTATATGGAATGGGAAAGCAATTCGGATGTGAAATCGCATCAGCATGGGTCCCGGGCCGTTTCGGAAATGGATGTGGCACCCCAGTGAAAATGAGTTAGAAGATTGATGAGTGACGAGTCTCCCCAGGAATCAAGCACTGTCCTCATTTTGTGCCAGATGAATGTCCGTTAAACAAGGTGTGCATGAGATCTGCAGATATCATAGACTATGAATGCTATGAAGAAGTGAAGGCAAAACTAAATAAATTAAAAATAGACAAGGCACCTGGCCCGGATGGCATGCATCCTCGGGTCCTCAATTATAGATAAACCCCTTTATCTTATCTTTTGTGACTCTCTTTCAACTGGCAGAGTCCCAGTGGATTGGCGTACAGCCCACGTTTTTCCATTATTTAAGAAGGGCATAAAATCAGATCCAGGAAATTATAGACCTGTAAGTTTAACATCAGTTGTATGCAAACTATTTAAAGGGTTACTAAGAGATACTATACTTCATAGTAGAAAATAATCTTATTTCTCAGCATCAGCATGGGTTTACTAAAGACAGGTCCTGTTTGACTAACATGCTCAGCTTTTATGAGGTAGTGAACGCTAATGTGAATATTGGGAATGCTGTAGATGTGATATACTTGGACTTTGCAAAGGCCTTCGACACTGTTCCCCACAAATGTCTGGTTCAAAAGTTGAGGATGCAAAGACTGGAGAAGAGTCTGTGTGCATGGATAGGGAACTGGCTAATGGACAGAAAACAAAGAGTTGTGGTCAATGGATCGTACTCAAAATGGGTGACTGTTAGCAGTGGGGTCCCACAGGGGTCTGTACTGGGTCCAGTGCTCTTCAATTCATTTATTAATGACCTAGTAGATGCAGTAGAAAGCAATGTTGCTATTTTTGCAGATGATACAAAATTCTGATGAATCATCAACTCTCAGGAAGAAAGTGACATATCGCAAAAGGGTCTGGATAGGATGGCTATATGGGCACATAGGTGGCAGATGAAATTCAATGTTGAAAAATGTAAAGTCATGCATTTTGGTCATACCAATGGTCTAGCACCATACAAAATATATGGCATACAGTTGGGGACATCAAACTTGAAGAAGGACTTAGGAGTACTCATTGACAACAAGTTAAATAATCGTATTCAATGCCAAGCCGCTGCAGCTAAAGCTAATAAAATTTCGGGATGCATTAAAAGGAAAATAAAACTCGAGATGCTAGCATAATATTGCCCCTGTTTAACTCTCTAGTAAGGCCACATCTGGAATATGGAATTCAGTTCTGGGCACCACATTACAGGAAAGATATTGCAGTTTTAGAGCAGGTGCAGAGACGAGCAACAAAATTGATGCGTGGGATGGAAGGTCTCACTTACCAAGAAAGGTGAGATAAACTGGGTTTATTTAGTCTAGAGAAAAGACGTCTTAGAGGGGATCTAATTAACATGTATAAATACATCAGAGGGCAATATAAAAGCTTGGCGGATGAGCTTTTTGTCCCTAGGCCTAGAGGACATGATCTGCGCATGGAGGAAAAATGTTTTAGCCATTTATTTAGTAAAGGGTTTTTTACAGTAAGAGTGATTAAGATGTGGAATGCATTGCCCCAGGAAGTAGTTATGGCAAATTTTATACCTGCATTTAAAGAGGACTTAGATGCTTTCCTTGCGTTGAAAGATATCCATGGCTACAATCACTAGGTAATGCCCAGTGATGTTGATCCAGGGATTTTATCTGATTGCCATCTGGAGTTGGGAAGGAATTTTTTCCCTTTTGGGGCTAATTGGACCATGCCTTGTAAGGGTTTTTCGCCTTCCTCTGGATCAACAGGGATAAGTGAGGGAGCAGGCTGGTGTTGTACTTTGTTCTCTGGTTGAACTCGATGGACATATGTCTTTTTTTAACCCAAATAACTATGTAACTATGTAAGAACGGCATTCAAAAATATACGTTTCCATTCTGGCTGACACTTCCCTGGGCTATGCAAGTCTGCAGTAGCAGCTGCCTCCTGTGTGTTTCTCCTGCTTAAGGGGCCCATACATTTGCCGACCAATCAACCAATGGACCATCCAATTCGATTATTATAATCAAATTGGATGAAAATTGGGGCTGCCAAGTGCATGCCCGACCGCTAAAGCGACCAATTTTGGGACAGAAATTGGCCGCACTGTCGATCGCGCATGCTGGAAGTTGTCGGGCCAAAGTTGGTTGGTTGGGTGCGCGGCAGTACGGCGGCCTAATTGCAAACGAGCGACGAGAAGACAAAACCCCCGCCGCAATGTATAAATGTATGTAGTGTAGTGCATTTATACATTATCTGTCTGGTGTCAGCCTCCACGCGGTTTCCATCCATCTCGCCAGGTCCCGCCTACACGCTGGCGGTGCATAGCGTCTGACACTACATACATTTCTACATTTTGGGGGCAGCGGTGAGGCGGACAGCAGTGGCTCAGCGGATTCCCTGATGATTTCATGCTAAAATCGGACGGGAATCGGCCTGTAGAGTATGGGCAGATTCCATTAGAGACAAATTTATCTCTAATCAGATTCGATTTGAGATAAATTTGTCTCTTGTTCGAATCTGCCCATATTGGTTCTAATGTATGGGCACCTTTAGGCAGAGCTGTTGGTTTGTCCCAGGAGCAGTCAGGCCCTGTCCCCTTCATGAAACACTAAGCTCCTGACTTCCTCTGCTGCTCAGACTGGTGTGTGGTATGGTGTTTTGCCTCATGGGAAGGGTTTTTAAACCCTCTATCTTCGCTCACCACTGTAGTGGGTAAAATGAATTGCAGCAAAACATGAGGAAAGGTTCAATAATAATATTTATTGAGCTACAATCCTGTTATAATAATCTTCCAGGCTTGCAGAATGCAGTTTAAGGGTTAGTAATTATTAGTAAACATGCATCATTTCTGTACCAAGTGTTGTAGCAACATCACCCAAGGAAGAGGGGACTCCGTCAATCCTCCGTAGGGGAAAACACCTGGTGACATAATCCATCACGTCTATTGGTCTCAGCAAAGTCCCAGAGTCCAGGCGTTTTCCCAACCCAATTATACTCCCTAAACCATAACACACGCAAGCGCATATTCGGTCGCTGTCGTAGGCGCGTGATCACTGTACAAATCTATGATATTCGCTTTTGCACAATACAACACAGCCGAGTGTGTACACCTCGTGCTTACTGTATGGGAAAACAATGGCTTACTTACTACGCCTGCGTATCTCATGCACCATTATCCCCACGACTACCCACTCAAACTGGCTGTAGCAGGATTCAGGAATGCATCAACATTCTTCACTGAACCCAAATAGTATCCGGCTGGCTTCACACCAGGACGTTGCGTTTTAGGGGACGTTAAGGTCGCATAACGTGCCCTTAACGCAACGCCTGGTGCTCTCTAATGTGGACGTCAGAGTGAGCCGCGTTGTGCAGCTCACTCTGGCGTCAGTGATGCCGTGATGCGTACTCTTGGACGCATGCGGCATCACATGGTCCCGCCCGGCCAATCGCCGCACAGAGCGGCCGCTCCAGGAAGTAAACACTGCACGTCACTGAGTGCAGTGAATATTAATTAGCCATGTGCCTGGCCGCTCTCCCCTCCTCCCCAACATTACTGAGCATGTGCAAGCAGTCTAACGCGGCTCTGCCGCTTATGAAGTACTGCATGCAGTATGTTGTCTAATGGCGCAGCGTTACTCTAGTAACCAGAAGCAAAGACATATGAGCATGAACACTAAACATACATACATACATACAGTACATACAACATTCATGTCACTTGTGTATCTGATATGGGTAACATGACTCAGCCTTCCCTGTACACAGCAGTGAAAGGTGGTGGCAGAGTAGGGAAGAAGAAGCAAGGAGCAAGGGCATCTGTCATTTTCAGATTCAACAGACTTGCAAGTGAAAATCTGCCTGGCAGGAAGCTGTATCTGGCCAAAGGAAGTGCCTTTGTACATGTTAGAGTGTTTAACTGCCTAGCGTTAAAGAAAATAAAATTGTACCCCCCCTTACTAGGGTTGCCAAATCAAACCTTTAAATATTGACACATCTAAGTTATGCAGGTTCTGGGGGGCTACTTACTCATAATCAGTACCTAAACTGCATCTATGTAGCCACAGAACTTGTATGATTTACCAGTATATGTGTAAGTAATTAAAGGCTTGAGTTGACAACACTGCCCTCTTCTATCTTTCTTGTGGCCTCTCTCTTCTTTCCAAATGGTCCAAATGACAGGTCACTCTGGGTGCAATTTTGACCCTTCCAATCAACCTGCCATCAATCATTCATTCAATCCGATCCAAAGTGAAAATTGCATGCCATAGTCATAGTCTAATGTGATACCATATTATTATTATGTATTTTTATAGCTTTGACATCCTCTGCAGTACGTTACAGACTACATAGTCATATCACAGACTGTCCTCAGAGGAGCTCACTATATAATCCCTACCGCAGTTCATCTAATATCCCTTATGCTGGGATTACACAATACATTCTTTTGTAAGAATCGTTCTGATAGATGCCTTCGATGATAAAATTCTGACATGTCCGATGTTCCGCTCGCTTCGTTTCCGCTCGATTTCTTATGGAAGTCAATGGAAAAAAAAAAAAAGAAAAACAAGTGGAAAATAAGAGAATCGAGCAGAAAATCGAATGGCTAATAGATTGCGCATCGAATCGAACGCAGAAAACGTATTGTGTAATCCCAGCATTATAATCTAAAGGTACCCATTAACTGTACAATCTTCCAAATGGAAATGATTGTTTAGGCCCACCAATAGAGGAGAAAATGATGAGCAATCCAATCAGACTAGAATGGATCCAAAAGTGGGATCGACAGCTTGATCAATAGATTGTCTGTAGTTGATTGGCACCATTAATGGTACCCAATTCGATTGATCATATGGCCAATCACGTGGGAGATTGTACTGTTAATGGTAACCTTAAAGGGAATGTGCGAGCTGCATAAAAACAGGACATCTACTTACCTGGGGCTTCCTCCAGCCCCTAGCAGCCGCTATGTCCCACCAGGCAGTCTTGCGCGCTTTACGTCCACGAGAATTTTTTTTTTTTACCATTCTCACCTTGGAAGTCCTTTAACCAGTTCAACCTTCAGTAATTTTTCATCTCATGCATCCAAGAAATGTTCACCTCCCATTCATTTGCCAATAACTTTATCACTACTTATCACAATGAATTGATCTATATCTTCTTTTTGCCGCCAACAGTTAGGCTTATTTTGGGTGGTACATTTTTCTAAGAATTATTTTTTTCTAAATGCATTTTAATGGGAATATTAAGAAAAAAAATGGAAAAATTCATTATTTCTCAGTTTTCACCCAGTATAGCTTTAAAATAATACATGCTACCATAATTAAACCCCACGTATTTTATTTGCCCATTTGTCCCGGTTATTACACCATTTAAATTATGTCCCTATCACAATGTATGGCGCCAATATTTTATTTGGAAATAAGGTGCATTTTTTCAGTTTTGCATCCATCACGATTTACAAGCTTATAATTTAAAAAATAATAGTAATATACCCTCTTGACATGCATATTAAAAAAAGTTAAGAATCTTCGGTAACTAGTTATGTTTTTTTTTTTTATTAAAATTTTAATTTGGGTATTTTTGGGGAGTGTGGGAGGTAAACAGTTAATTTGAAATGTAATTGTTTGTGAGTTTATTTTAAAAAAATGTATGTAGATGTAGTTGTACCATTTGGCCTGTAAGCAAGCGTTCTCGCTTACAGGAGGTGAAGGGAGGACGTGAAACTCTTTTTCTTTAGAAAGATTGCGGCTTCTAATAGAAGCCGTCGTTTTTTTCTAACAGGGACTTAAATCAATGATGGAAACTGCGTTCCCATTCAGTGATCTCCGGGCTAACAGAGTGGCGGCACGGGAGCACGCGGGCACGTGCGTGATCGGCCACGGGAGTGTGCAGCAACGCGGCAGCAGCCGTTTGGATGTAGCAGAAACGTCCAAAAGGCTAAAATAGTTGAAGACCAGAGACCGCTGGTACCAGAACCCGGTGTATGACGACGCATTGCTGAAACATACCCACCGCTACCACCGTCCACACCGCACACCCAGAGCTCAGGCCACCCACTCTGCCGTCTCTATGACAGCAGAGCCCTGTGAGCCAGTCAGGAGCCGCTTTTATTGGCTCCTGACCGTGTGATCAATGTAAGCCAATGGGAGTTGCTTACATTGGTGACAGTATTAGGAACCAATGAAATCGGCTCCTGTCTGGCTTACAGGGCTCTGCCGTCACAGAGACGGCAGGGCGAGTGAGCTGCGGCAGGGAGACAGCGACCAGATTGGCGGGAGCAACGAAAGCAGCAAGAATGCACAGTGGCAGCGATGTGAAATCTATACCCTGGCACGTATTAGAGAATCAAAACTAGGTGTAGATTTCAATCACCGCTGTCCAGAAGTGGTTAATAGATGGCTTCGGAACGCACAGTAAACAAACATTGTGCAGTGATCACCTGACAGGTCTAAAGATGTTGCTGCCTGTGATAAAATCCAGAATGTAAATCAGAGAGAGGAAAGTTTTTACAGTGTGCAAACAATAGCTAAATAATTTATATATTTTAAGAAATAAGCAATTTTGTTCATTTAAATTATTTTTACTACAGATCCTAATGAATGTAAACAGTTTTCAAGCATGTAGTAGCACAGGTGCTGTGTGGTGCTGTCTCATGGGGGGTAGGGGGGGCACCATGAGTTACCGCATCAGGTGACAAAAACCTTAGCAGCACCACTATACTGGGGGACTTTTTGGGGGGACATACTGCCTATTCATGTTATCTGAAAGTCATGTTGCCTAATTGTGCAGCTGATGGACATGCTGCTAAATTTTATTTGGGGTGTTCCTAAGTTTTCAATCAGTTAAACTGGTATACATGATGATGCAGCTTACTTGTTATAACAAGTCAAATGGCCCTTTTCCACTAGCTGTGATCAGCTTCAAACAGCACATCGCAGCCGTTTTGCCAATCGCTAGAGCACAGTTGTTCCCACCAGTGCGTGTCATTTCTTCCCCGCACGCAATCGCCAGCTTGCGAGATTCTCGCTGCAATCGTGCTCGTTCCCGACGGCTATACGGCGCAATCCATGGAAGTTACTGCTTGCACGATCGCGTGTAACAGTGGAAAAGGGCCCTTACTTTTAGAAGAGTTTTGCGACCCAATTTATAAGCTAGTAGAAGCCGCACTGGGAAGTTTCCATCAGTGCACTGTGTTTGCTACGTTATTTTGCTCCGTCAAAATTGTTCATGCCTCCTGCATTTTTCATGTGCTGGAGTTCTTATACAATGTACAGGAGTGCAGGAAAATCACATAACAACTGCACCGCTATGCAATTGTTTTGTACAAATCAGCAGTTCAAAATATTTTCCTGCCTGTTTTTTTTCCTCCCTTTGCAAATGCACTTGAATAGCCCCGTACCCCTCTTAGACCGTGGTAAAATTATGGTAGTAGAAATAGAAAGACGTGATTGCATTTCTTTTAGTGGAAAAGGGCCCTAACGCATCATACTATACATGTTGAGTGTTGTGTTTTGACAATCATTTATTTAGGGCTTTGGCGCCCTCTCATGGCCACTGAATGATTTTTGGATATTTAATTCTCCATTAACGATTTTTCATAATGCATGGATTTTAGTATGGCAGTTACAGTGCTACCCATAATTATTCATACCCCTGGCAAATTTTGACTTAAAGTTACTTTTATTGATGGGAAATGACGTAGGTGTCTCTTAAAAGATAATAAGAATGTATAAGAGGCATTATTGTGGGAGAAAAAACATTTCTCAGTTTTTATTTAAATTTGAGCAAAAATTGTCCAGTCCAAAATTATTCATACTCTTCACAAACTGTCACAGTCTGTGGGAAAATGTAAAGTTCTATACCATTCCAAATAATCCAAGCTGTTCTACAGCATCCTAATTACCCTGATTAATTGGGAACAGCTGTTTTAATCAATTCAACAGGTGAAAAACAGCAGCTCTCTGCAGTTGGTTTGTGGACAGTCATGGCTAAGACAAAGGAGCTCAGTGAGGACCTGCGGCTGCACATTGTGGCTGCTCACAAGTCAGGAAAGGGCTACAAGGCCATTTCTAAATGTTTTCCAGTTCCAGTGACTACAGTGCAAAGTATTATTAAAAAATACAAGATGTTCTGCACTGTGGAAAATCTCAAAGGACGTGGTTGGAAGCCAAAAATGACACCTGTGCTGGCCAGGAGGATAGAGAGAGAGGTGATAAAGAATCCAAGGACCGCCACCAAGGCCATCCTGGATGAATCTGTTCTCTGCTGGTAAAAATGTCTCAAGGCAGACAGTCCAACAGACACTGCACACTGCTGGTTCCACTGATTCAGAACAAGGAGGACACAATTTCTCCAGATAAGGCACACAAAAGCTCACTTGGCCTTTGCAAATGCTCATTTGGACAAAGAAGAAGACTTCTGGTCTTCTGCAAAACAAAGATTGAATTATTTGGTCACAATGATGTTTCATTAATTTGGCATAACAAAGGAGAAGCCTTCAACCCAAAGAACACCATTCTCACTGTCAAACATGGTGGTGGAAACCTAATGCTTTGGGGTTGTTTTTTTCAGCCAATCGACAAGGGATCCTAATCACAATAAACCACACCATTACAAAAATAGTAATACATGAGGATTCTCAACGACAACATCAGGTAGTCTGCAGAGAAACTTGACATTGGCCACCAATGGACATTTCAGCATGACTATGACCCAAAACACACAGCAAAAGTGGTGAAGAAATGGTTATCAGACAACAACATTAACATTTTGGAGTCCTGACTCCAGTTGAGAATCTGTGGAGGGAGCTAAAGATCAGGGTGATGGCAAGAAGACCCTCCAACCTGAAAGATTTAGAGCTCATTGCTAAAGATGAATGGGCAAAAATACCTGGTGGAGACATGCAAAAAGCTGGTCTGCAATTTTCTATTGATTATTGAGAAGGGTATGGATCATTTTGGACTGGACACTTTTTGCTTGAATGCTGAGAAAAGGGGGGAAAATGCATTATTTTTCAGTTTTTACCAATTCCAGTTTAAAAATAAAAAGTACTATTGTATATGAAAACCACAAACCTTTATTTGATTATTCCTCCAATTAACCATAAAACTTAAATTTTTGCCTTCAACAGGTAGGCAGAAAAGTAACAAGATCAGCAGATCACACAGCACTTATCTCAGACGCAGTCAGGAACCAAATCCAACATTGCATTGGATACAAATCCTCTTGTATCCAATACAATGCTAATTTGGGTCAATCAGCTTTTTTTTTTTTAATTTTCTAATTCCGTCACCTTCCCCTTGACACCATGTCGCACCCACCGTTCCCCCCCCCCCCCCCGCCCCCATGTCACGCCGCACCGCCACTTCACCATCCTGATTGGCCGGGTAATGGGGATCCCAGTGGTCGGGGGGAGGAGCCGCTGGCCAGTGCTGATCGCGCACGGGACCCAGGAAAAGTGTGTGCGGTCGGTATCAGCTTACCGCTCTGAGCTCCTGCCACTCATCCCGAGCTCGGGAATACAGCCAGGGGTGTTAACAGACTACTGTAGGAAGCAAAAAAAAAGAAAAAAGGTTTAACTTACCTGGGGCTTCTAATGGTCCCCCCTTAGATGTCCTGTGCCCGCGTATCCAGTCACCGGTGCTCTGGTCCCCGCCGCCGGTTAACTTCCAGAATTTGCAACTTTTACAGTTGCAAATGCACACTGCCTGCATGGCCGCGTCCTCGCTCCTGCTGATGTCACCAGGAGTGGTCTACACCTGTGCAGTATGCTCCCGGTGATGTCAGCAGGAGCGAGGATGAGGCCGTGCAAGCGCAGTAGCGACTTTAAATTCGCAAATTTTGTAAATGAACCGGCAGCGGGGACCGGAGCATCGATGACTGGCTGCGTGGGCACAGGATGTCTGCGGGGGACCATTTGAAGCCCCAGATAAGTTCAACTCTTTTCCCCCCTAGCCCCCTACAGTAGTTTAAGGCAGGGCCGGGCCGAGGCATAGGCTGGAGAGGCTCCAGCCTCAGGGCGCAGTGTAGGAGGGGGCACACAATTCATTCACCTGTCATTCCTAATTGTGTTTGAAGCAGAAAGAAATAAGAAAAGGAGATACATGGCAGTGACTGCAAGCCAGATAACTAGATATTAAGGTGTTGGGGAGGTTGTGGGCCCTGGAGCGCCTATTAGTCTAATAGCAATCAGTGTGTGAAGGCTGGGGTGGCAGGGATGGAGGGGCGCACTTTGGTGTCTCAGCCTTGGGTGCTGGAGGACCTTGTCCCGGCTCTGGTTTAAGGTGATCAGAAACAATAAGATGTTTTCAGCAGATTAGATATTAGACTTGATATAATAATCAAATATAATAAAAAGAAAATAATATCTAACAAAAAGCCATTAATAAAGGTGATGATTTTGTTTCATTGATCAAGCAAGAATATAAAAAAGAGAAAAGAGTGTCAGTAGCGGTTCCATCCTCCTGCAGCAGCGAGCGGCCCATATCACCGGCTCCATGCATTCCATGCATTCCAGCGCTGATATCTCTCCTCAGCAGCTTTTCTTGCATCCTCTCCATGGTTATAGCGCGTCACTCTGCATTTAACCATGGAGAGGATGCAGGGGGCGCTACTGATGAGTGACATCAACACTGCCTGGAATGCATGGAGTCAGTGAGCATCCACCTTAACCCCGAGATGCTCGGGCCGCCGCCGCTCCTCCCAATTCGGGTCTCCTCAGCCGAATGGTGCCCCCTCTGCCTGGACCCCCTCCAACACTTAGAAGAGCCCCCTTAACCCGCCCACTGACTGCTTTCTGTGTGTGCTCTCTTTATCTACCTGGTCTGCTTTACTCTCCCCACCTACCTACTCCCACTGATTCCTCTCTGTGCTCTCCACCAATCTACCCCCACTGACTCCTCTCTCTGCTATCTCATCTAACTACCCCCACTGACTCCTCTGTGCTCTCTATACCTACCTGCTGGGTTCTCCCACCTACCTACCCCACTGTATCCTCTCTGTGCCATCTATACCTACCTACTGCAATCTCCCACCTATCACCACTGACTTCTCTCTGTACCCTCTATACCTATCTACTGGGCTCTCCCACCTACCTACCCTGGATATCTGCATTACCTTGTGCGGTTTAATAAAATAAGGAAGAGGGATGTAGCATTAGGGGGTGTGGTCTGTGTTAAGGGGCATGGTTTAGGGCACCAGAGTTTATGTGCCTATAGGCTCCTGAGCTGTAAATCCAGCCCTAGCTCTGTGGTAACCAAAAGTAAATTCAGACACCCATTCAATTACACTAGGTTACAGTGTACTAGGTTGCTGACTGAAAATCTTTGGCATGGACTCCTCCAGATAAACTCAGTTTTTTCAGTGGTGGACAAATAAGGAATGCTGAAGCCTGCCTGGCCAATAAGGGCCCCTTTTTCACAGGCCCCTGAACTGCTCGCTCAGTGAGCAGTTAGCAAGCAGCTGTGAGAGTTCAAATGCTCATGGAAAAGGTTTAAAGGATTAAAATCACACCACTGGTGCACATGACAGATGGGGCCCCACCCCCATGCAACACCAAGGGGGCAGCACAAGTGGACCTTAGTTCTCACACCCCCAGGAGAAATACCCCAAACTGACCCTCAATTTGTCAGAAATCATATTAATGCAGAGAAATAATACCCATCTTGCTTTAAACTGATTATATATGTGTTGAAATGTTTTGCAGATTATTTGAGTGAATTTCATGATTTTATGATTATAAGCAGAGTTTTTCTTTAATCAGTTAGATTGTTGGTTAGAGTAACCCTTAATGTCATTTTCTTCAGTAAGCTGTTTGTTCCCTGTACAAGGTTATGATTATATTAAGATAACGCTGGAGAAATGTTCTGACTATACTCAGTTTTTGCTGCAATGCAATGCGCTTATGCAAGGCCAAACACACGCACTGCAGAAGCTAAGCCTGCTACACGCTGATATTTTAATCCTGTATAGAGATCATGTATAGTGATCATAGAGTTATTAATTAACCACTTTACCCCGCCCGTACGGATTTCTCCGTCCCTTTTTCCATCCTTTAACCCCCAGGGACGGAGAAATCCGTACTTTGCGCACTCCCACCGCTGCCCGCGCTCCCGCTCGTAAACACGCCGCCCGCCGCTAGTAAACACGCCGTCGCCCGCTCGCCCGGAGATCAATGAACGGGAAAATCCATTCCCGTTCGTTGATCTAAGCCCCGCAATGATCAGCTGCTCTCCTATGGGCAGCGCGATCATTGTGAGAAAAAACTCACGTGTCCATGCTCATTATACTTCCTCCAAGCTTCCGGAAGGAAGCTTGGAGGTCGCAATAAACAAAAAGTTACTGTTGCCATCTTGTGGCCAAACAGTAAAACTACACCCTTAGCATTTTTTACATAGAAATAAATTAGTTTTACACTAAAAATTAACTCATTACCTCCCACACTCCCCATTTTTTTTTTTTGTAATTAAAAAAAAATTAAAAAATTTACAATTAAAAAAAATACATAAATAGTTACCTTAGGGACTGAACTTTTTAAATATTTACGTCAAGAGGGTATAACACTGTTACTTTATAAACTATGGGCTTGTAATTAGGGATGGACGCAAAACTGAAAAAAATGCACCTTTATTTCCAAATAAAATATTGGCGCCAAACATTGTGATAGGGACATAATTTAAACGGTTTTATAACCGGGACAAAAGGGCACATACATTTCATGGGTTTTAATTACAGTAGCATGCATTATTTAAAAACTATAATGGCCGGAAACTGAAAAATAATTAATTTTTTTCCCACATTTTTCCTATTTTCCCATTAAAACACATTTAGAATAAAATAATTCTTGGCATAATGTCCCACCTAAAGAAAGCCTAATTGGTGGCGGAAAAAACAAGATATAGTTCATTTCATTGTGATAAGTTATGATAAAGTTATAGACGAATGAATGGAAGGAGCGCTGAAAGGTGAAAATTGTTTTGGTGGTCAGGGGGTAAAACCCCTCAGTGGTGAAGTGGTTAATGAGTTGATCAATGATAGACTTATATAATAAGGTAAATAAGTTTGCTTTTTATATATTTTAGCATGTTATTAACCACTTTACCCCCAGCGGTACGAATTTCTCCGCCCCTTTTTTCCCTCCTAAAAAACCAGGGACGGAGAAATCCGTACCTTCCGCGCTACCGCCGCTGTCCGCGCTCCCGCCGCTCGTGCGCGCGCACCCGCCGCTCGTGCACGCCGCCGCCCGCTCGCCCGGAGATCAATGAACGGGAAAATCCATTCCCGTTCGTTGATCTAGCCCCCGCAATGATCTGCTGCTTCTTTCAGAAACAGCGAGATCATTGTGCGTCTCCCAGCCTCCTACTGCTTCCTGTAAGCGTCCTTCCGGACGCTTACAGGTCGCATGTAAACAAACACTCTGTGGCCATCTTGTGGCCAAATAGTAAACTACACCCTAAAAGCATTTTACATATACAAACATTACATTTACACAATAAATTAACTCATTACCTCCCACACTCCCCAATTTTTTTTTTATTTTTTTTTGTAATTAAAAAAAAAAAAAAAATACAATAAAAAAAAAAAAACATAAATAGTTACCTTAGGGACTGAACTTTTTAAATATTTATGTCAAGAGGGTATAACACTGTTACTTTATAAACTGCGGGCTTGTAATTAGGGATGGATGCAAAACTGAAATGCACCTTTATTTCCAAATAAAATATTGTCGCCAAACATTGTGAGAGGGACATAATTTAACCACTTCACCACTGAGGGGTTTTACCCCCTGAGCACCAGAGCAATTTTCACCTTTCAGCGCTCCTTCCATTCATTCGTCTATAACTTTATTATTACTTATCGCAATGAAATGAACTATATCTTGTTTTTTTTCGCCACCAATTAGGCTTTCTTTAGGTGGGACATTATGCCAAGAATTATTTTTTTCTAAATGTGTTTTAATGGGAAAATAGGAAAAATGTGGGGAAAAAAATAATTATTTTTCAGTTTTCGGCCATTATAGTTTTTAAATAATGCATGCTACTGTAATTAAAACCCATGAAACGTATTTGCCCTTTTGTCCCGGTTATAAAACCATTAAATTATGTCCCTATCACAATGTTTGGCGCCAATATTTTATTTGGAAATAAAGGTGCATTTTTTTCAGTTTTGCGTCCATCCCTAATTACAAGCCCATAGTTTATAAAGTAACAGTGTTATACCCTCTTGACATAAATATTTAAAAATTTCAGTCCCTAAGGTAACTATTTATGTATTTTTTTTAATTGTAAATTTTTTATTTTTTTTTTAATTACAAAAAAAAAAAAAATGGGGAGTGTGGGAGGTAATGAGTTAATTTTATGTGTAAAAGTCATTTATTTGTATGTGAAAAATGTGTAGGGTGTAGTTTACTATTTGGCCACAAGATGGCCACAGTAACTTTTTGTTTTAATGCGACCTCCAAGCTTCCTTCCGGAAGCTTGGAGGAAGTATAATGAGCATGGACACGTGAGTTTTTTCTCACAATGATCGCGCTGCCCATAGGAGAGCAGCTGATCATTGCGGGGCTTAGATCAACGAACGGGAATGGATTTTCCCGTTCATTGATCTCTGGGCGAGCGGGGCGGCGGCGGTTTTACTAGCGGCGGGCGGCGTGTTTACGAGCGGGAGCGCGGGCAGCGTCGGGAACGCGGAAAGTACGTGTTTCTCCGTCCCTGGTTTTTAAAGGATGGAAAAAGGGGCGGAGAAATACGTACGCGCGGGGGTAAAGTGGTTAAATGGTTTTATAACCGGCACAAATGGGTTAATACATTTCATGGGTTTTAATTACAGTAGCATGCTTTATTTAAAAACTATAATGGCCGAAAACTGAAAAATAATATTTTTTTTCCCACATTTTTTCCTATTTCCCCATTAAAACACATTTAGAATAAAATAATTCTTGGCATAATGTCCCACCTAAAGAAAGTCTAATTGGTGGCAAAAAAACAAGATATAGTTCATTTCATTGGGATAAGTAATAATAAAGTTATAGACGAATGAATGGAAGGAGCGCTGAAAGGTGAAAATTGCTCTGGTGGTCAGGGGGTAAAACCCCTCAGTGGTGAAGTGGTTAAAGTACAGGGCTGTTTGTTATGAATACCAAACCAAAACAATAAGCCATTTGATCAAGACAGTACAACCTGTGACCACAGGGGGCGTTCAGGAAATACCTGTTAATTAATGATGTACCAAAGAACATGCCAAGTTCCTAGATTAAGTTGAGAACATATGCATATATCTTGGCATCCATCAGATCCAGAAAGATGTCATAAGGACAGTACCTGGGTCACTACTTGTGTCATAAGTTCTAATTAAAATGTTATTGATGTAATTTTGATTAGAAAGACATAGATTATTTACGTTAATAAGCCAAGTAGCGTCATATATGTACGCACCTGCTCAGATAACCAGATGTAATGGATTGCGGTTTCTCCGCAGCGGCATGCGTCGGATTTGTCTGAGTCTAGTAGTGCACACAGATGGAGAGCTACACGCGCGCGCGCTAACAGGCAGGCCCTTTATACCAATAGGAGAGGGATCAGCTGATCAGGACGATCAGCTGATCCCAGCGCAGCAGGTGATTGGTTGAATGGGACTGGGTGGCGCTGAGGAGCGCCTTGCTATATATAGTTCTCGTCTGTCAGTGGCTGGTTGTCTGCCGTTGCGAATGCTTATGTGTTAGCACTCAGACCATAGTCAGATCCTTCAGTGTGTTAGAACCAGGTGGACCTGGAAATTCACACTTAGCCAGATTACTGTGTTACTTCTGTGTTATACTGTAGACCAGTTCCAAGGTGTAGAGACCACGGACCTCAAACCCAAGACTAGAGATACTGTGTTATTACTGTGTTATACTTTAGACCAGTTCCAGGGTGTAGAGACCACGGACCTCACACCCAAGACTAGGGATACTGTGTTATTACTGTGTTATACTTTAGACTAGTTCCAGGGTGTCGAGACTACGGACCTCACACCCAAGACTAGGGATACTGTGTCATTGCTGTGTTATGCTTAGATCAGTCCCTGAGTGTTGAGGACCACGGACCTCACACTCTAGACTAGGCCTCTGTTTGATATCTGTTATGACCTATTGCTCCCTTGACTCCGCTCCTGCTCTCTGATTCGGTGCCTTTGCACATCTGATTTCCTGTTGCCAACCCTGCCTGTCCCTGGTTACCGAATCAGCCTTCTGTCTCTGTACTTTATCTGCTCGAGTGTTGCCGACCCGGCCTGAGCGACCTTTCTACCTGTGACACCCCCCTGTGAGGTGTCCAGTAGCTGCAGGGACTCCCTGTCTCTCAGAGGGACCTCTCTGCAATCCAGTCAGGGACTCTATCTCATAGGAGTCCTTTGACTGCAGTAGAGTCTTTTTCCCAGCTGTTCATGGAATCACTGGCTCTCTGGTTATCTCCAGCCCTATCCAGGAGATACCCATTATACGGTCTTGGGTCACCTGCTCCTCAGGTGGTCCAAGCTCATACTGTTGCACCAAACACTTACACTTTATCAGGTGTCCAGAGGTTAGTTATACTTGTATTATTGGTGATTCTGCAGATCATCAATAATCAGGTATATATCTGTATTCTTGGTGATACTGCAGATCACCAATAATCAGATTCTCTCTGCGTGCTGACACCGATCGTTACACCCGATAGTTTAAAAAGTCACAAACTGTCAGAATGTACCAGTTAAAAATAAGTTTAAGTTTTGTGCGTCACCATGAAATCCCCTAATCGAAGCCATCTTAAAAATTTTATAATAAAAAGCCCTGGCAGGTTGGTATATTTTGTCATTGAGCCTGAAACTCTACTGAGATAGACTGAGGCCTACAGACTACCTACCTTCCACTGTGATTCTAGAAAACAAGATAGGTAATATGCATTGTTCTTGGTGAATTTATTGATAATAGCTTATATAAACTTTAAAGACTTGTCATTTCAAACTTCACAGTTTTTTAGATAATTTTTTTATGCTATTCTTCATATACAATCAGTAAGCATTACTATTTAACCACTTGATGACTGAGGGTTTTCCCCTTGTGGATCAGAGCAATTTTCACCTGTCAGCGCTCCTCCCTTTCTCTTGCCAATAACTTAATCACTACTAATCACAGCAGATTATTTATATATATAATAAAGTTTGGGTACTATGGGAGGGTGTGGGAGGGAAATAGTTAATTATAAAAGTCAGTGTGGGGATTTTTTTTAAATAAAAATGAATTTTGGTGTAATATACTATTTGGCTACAAGATGTCCTCAGTCATTATTTCTGATTCACATACGTAAGCACGTGAATCGGAAGTAATGCATAGCAGTGTAACAACAGGAAGATACAATGAATGCCTGCGTCTCGTAGACGCCGGTATTCATTGAATCGGGGACTTAGATTTATGAATGGGACCTGTGGTCCCATTCATTAACTTCCCCTCTAAGCGGCGGTAATGGCGGTGCGCGCGCAGGCGAACAGGAGCGAGCATTGGCTGCACGCCACTGCAGACTTGTATTCACGGCCCTGGTGCATCCTGTGAATTTTGCAGGGCCGTGAATATACTGCATGGCATGCAGCGAGTAGTTAAATGCAATTGCAAGCTTAGGGACAACTACCTAGCTTTGCTTGATTAAGATATATCTACTTTAAGTTCTTTATACAAGAATAGAACCTTATATATAATTTTTTTAAGGATAAAGCTATATTTGTGTGTACCTTATACGGTACAATCTCGAGACAACAATTATCAATGAAGGATAAAATCTACAGCAGAAGAATTGCTATGTTGATATGGACTGGTTTCACTAAAGGAACATGGAACTGGAGAGATGTATATTCCTGTATATATGCTTTATCTATATTTTTTTATTTCAATATAATTTACATTTCAACTGGAGAGATGTATATTCCTGTATATATGCTTTATCTATATTTTTTTATTTCAATATAATTTTATAAAACTTAACAGATGAGTGTTGCGTATTTTCTCCAGAGGTAAACCTGTTAACCTATAAATATTATGTTTATAGTGAGCTACGCACCCACTACTGACTAATATTGATTAGAACGACTTTAAGGCTGGCTCTTTAAGTAGTTGGTAATCTTTTAAGGCAGATATCGATAAGATATTTGACAAATTGATTGCCAAAGCAAATGCTCACTCCCAGGCAGCACTTAAATTGGTCCACAGACATCTTGTCAGCCAATAAAAAGATTGCGGGGCAGTTGGGGGCAATTCCCCTGGGGTCCAACCTGCACTGCTCCCTTGGTGTTGCATGGGGGTGGGGCCCCCACCTGTCACATGCACCAGTGTTTGCGATGCAGCAAATCTTGTCAGATTTGACAGAAATGTCAAAAACACCTGATCTGAATATGCTTATTCAAGGTGTATGGCTAAGGCCTCCTTTCCATGGACTGTTGAGCTGTGTGCTCAGCAAGCAGTTGCCAGGCTGCAGTGAGCAGTTGCCAGGCTGCAGTGAGCAGTTACCAGGCTGCAACAAGCAGTCTCCAGGTAGCAGCAAGCAGTTGTAAGAGTTTTAGAGGCATTTCACTGCCTATCAGCAGTTTGTGGAAAAGAGGCAGATCAGCAGGATAGCAAGAGAACTGGTATTGCGTATTATATATATATATATATATATATATATATATATATATATATATATATACACATGCACACACACACACACACACACATATGGCAGCCTCCATATATATCTCCCTTTAGATACCCATTTGCTGCATGTTCCAATGATAAAACTATTTAAAATCCATGTGTACGCATATGTATAAAATGTTTATTTGTTCTATCGACCACACAAAAGAACTGATGTCAGTGGTGACCCCAGTTTGGCAGCCTCCTGTAAAAATACAGTCTGTGTGACACACCATTCCAGAGTTATAGCCACATCCAGAAATCTGGATGCAAAACAACTGATGCAGAACTAGTGGAAATACGGTAGGTCCGTAGAGTATTTTGAATGAGGGATGTTACCTGTGCATGACTGCAGAGAGCATATACCAGACAAACCCAACAGGATGAACAGAAGCAGCCACAGTCTCTCACCCAGTAAGGCCTCTTTTCCACAGACTGTTGAGTTGTGTGCTCAGCAAGCAGTTACCAGGAAGCAGTGAGCTGTAACCGGGCAGTAGTGAGCAGTCGTGAGAGTTTGAGAGGCATTTCACTACCTAGCAACAGTCCATGGAAAAGAGGCCTTATGCTGGGGATACACGGTACATTTCTGTACCATGTATCGAGCAGCTGATCTGGCCAGCTGATAAAATTCAGCTGGTCCGATCATGCTGCTCGACCCCCGCCCGCTCGATCCCCACCTGGCGGACAATGTCAGGGAATCGAACAGCTGATAAGGAGCGCCGGCGGGGACGAGCGGTAATCGATCCGCGGGGACGCGGCGGGAGTTGATCCGGCAGCTAATCGGCCGCCGGATCGACCCGTGTATTCCCAGCATTAGACTTATGAAGCATTTCAGGGCAGATCCATTTCAATCCTGATGTTCTTAGCACCCCCAGGTGGTCATCTTATTCCTCCTCCTCATAAGCCTTTATTGCCCAGGGTCACTCATTAGTGCAGCCCAGCTATGTTCCCTGGTCTATCTATGAGTCTTTCTGGCCACTTTCTACAGCCACACACAGGGGGCACTCCTCCAACATCATGTAACTTTTGAACCATGTGTCTGAGACCCAGCATAAAATGAAAGCAGAGACTCCCAACTTTCTTAAAGAACAAGCAACACCCATGCTAACCTAGAAATAAAAAACACATATATAAGTAGATAAATACTACTTCTACTTACATAACAGATGTATTGTGCTATCCACGTAATGATTCCTGTGAATTTTATAAAGGAAAAGCAGAAAATCCTATTCTAGGCAGTGTCCATCTTGCCAAGCTAATGCGGATATCATAGCCTCCCTGACTCTTGTTTTCCCCTCTCCCTTCTCTTGCTCATTGTGTATTCATTAACTGCCCTCCTCCCAGAGTCTTCAGACACTCCCACTGAGGTGTATACTAACAACTGCACTGTCTATTTTTTTTTATTTACACATCCAATCACTGAGTCACCTCAGCCTTGCATGTAAACAAGTAATCAGAGGGTGTTTCTGATAAGCAGTGAGATAGGGAAATAAATGGAAGAGGAGGAATATATTATAGATAAAAAGAACTTCCAGCATTCAACTCTTTTGCACTGTTTGGCACTAGGGCCAGTGCTCCTAAAGTATGTGATAACTCCAAACCATAACTGCGGACATTTTTTTGCAAGTTTTGAATGCAGAATTAGCATCTTTCTCACTTAAAGGGGAACTTCAGCCTAAACAAACATACTGTCATCAAGTTACATTAGTTATGCTAATTAGAATAGATAGGTAATATAATCTCTTACCCACCCTGTTTTAAAAAAAACAGGCAAATGTTTGTGATTCATGGTGGCTGCCATCTTTGTCATGGGGGTAGCCATCTTTTTGGTTGAAAGGAGGTGACAAGGAGAAGGAGACACAGTTCCAACTGTCCTGTGTCCTGATTACCCCTCCCAGTAGCACACGCTAGGCTTCAAATGTCAAATTCAAAATGTAAAAAAGAAAAAAATTGCACCAAAACAGCAGAACGAGAACAACAAAATCAGAAATCCCATCATGCTTTGCACAGCATCAGGGGAAAAAAGCCCGGGCAGTTTTCTTCTGTGCAGCTAAAAATGAGGCTTGTATAAGAGAAACAAAGTTCTGATGCTGTGAAACTGTTAAAGAAACACAAAGCCTTTTCAGTGCTGCTGAGTCAATTTTTAGTCCGGAGGTTCACTTTAATACACTCAGACCAGTTGCTGTTGAAATTTTTATGGTGACAATACCGCTTTAAAGCAATTACATCCGAGGGCAATTCAATAGAATGTTCATAGGAGGCTGCTAAACTAGTCACAGACGTCTGGTTTTCTTGTCCTGTTGATGGGCTAACATGCATGTACCATATTTTGTCACAGTCACTTGCACAATGTAAAAATCTGACAGGTCTTGGACTTAGTCTGTCTCATGGGGTATTCTCAGGGTTTTCTTTATTTTCAAAGCATTTACTGAATTGGCAATTACTCAACCCAACTGCCAATATAGTACACAAGTAGGGAGGCTGGCTGAAATCTGAAGAGATTGTTTCATGAGTGCTTTTGTAAAGAATAAAAAGGTACTACTGAGAATATCCCACAGGGAGATGGATTAGTCCAAAATCTAACAGCTTTTTATTACCTACTGTTTGGGCTCAAACCCACTAGCAGCCTTTTCCAAGCACTAGTGATTTGAAAAGCTCTTGCTAATGCAATGCTATGGGTGATTTTTATAACATTACATCCCTCAAGTGGGAACATTAGCAAGAGCTTTTCAAATCACAAGCATTTAGAAAAGGCTGCTAGTGGATTTGAGCCTAACTGTCCTTTAACCACATAAGGACCACAGTTTTTACACCCCTTAAAGTGAACCTAAAGGCAACCAAAAAAAAATGAGATTAACTCACCTGGGGCTTCCCTCAGCCCCCTGCAGACGATCGGTGCCCTTGCAGCTCCGGTCCGATGCTTCTGGACCCGCCGGCGACGACTTCCGGTTTCGCCGTCACCGGCCTCCTGGCCGCAATAGCAGCATAGGGGGCGATATACAGGCTGGGAACGCGAAGAATCACTTGCGTTCCCATGCCTGTCGGCCGGTGACGGCCAAACCGGAAGTGTTCGCCGGCGGGTCCTGGGCCATCGGAGCGGAGCTGCGAGGGCACCGATCGTCTGCAGGGGGCTGAGGGAAGCCCCAGGTGAGTTAATCATTTTTTTTTTACTTTAGGTTATCTTTAACCCATTCAGGTTCCGTCGTTTTCACGTGAGAAATGTTCACCTCCCATTCATTAGCCTATAACTTTATCACTACTTATCACAATGCACTGATCTATATCTTGTTTTTTCCACCACCAATTAGGCTTTCTTTGGGGGGTACATTTTGCTAAGAGCCACTTTACTGTAAATGCATTTTAACAGGAAGAATAAGAAAAAAATTGAAAAATTCATTATTTCTCATTTTTTAGCCATTATAGTTTTAAAATAATACATGCCTCCATAATTTAAAACTCGCGTATTGTATTTGTCCATATGTCCCGGTTATTACACCGTTAAAATTATGTCCCTATCACAATGTATGGCGACAATATTTTATTTGGAAATAAAGGTGCATTTTTTCCATTTTGCTTCTACCACTATTTACAAGTTTAAAATAAAAAAAAAATATAGAAATATTTCATCTTTACATTGATATTTAAAAAGTTTAGACCCTTAGGTAAATATTTACATGTTTTTTTTTTTTATACTAAACATTTTATTTGGGTACTTTTGGGAGGGTGGGAGGTAAACAATAGATTTATAATGTAAATGTGTGTTAATTCTTGTTTTTTTTTTTTTTTTCAGGTGTAGTATTACTTTTTGGCCACAAGATGGCGGCCATGAGTTTGTTTACATGACGTCACTCTAAGCGTACCACGCGCTTAGAGTGACGCATCGGGAAGGAGACGGCCAGAAAAAGCTCAGCTTCCGAGAGAAGCTGTCGCTTTTTCAGCGGGGGAGAGGAATCAGTGATCGGGCTCCATAGCCCGATACATTGATTCCTTGGCTACCGAATCCGCGGCCGGGAGTGCGCGTGTACGCGCACGATCGGCCGCAGGGGCGCGCGGTAGCGCGCATGGTTCCTGGACGTAGAAACTACGTCCAGGAACCAAAATAGGTTAAAGGGATACTGTAGGGGGTCTAGGGAAAATGAGCTGAACTTACCCGGGGCTTCTAATGGTCCCCCGCAGACATCCTGTGCCCGCACAGCCACTCACCGATGCTCCAGCCCCGCCTCCGGTTCACTTCTGGAATTTCAGACTTTAAAGTCGGAAAACCACTGCGCCTGCATTGCCGTGTCCTCGCTCCCACTGATGTCACCAGGAGTGTATAGCACAAGCCCAGTATGGTCTGTGCCTGCGCAGTACGCTCCTGGTGACATCAGTGGGAGTGAGGACATGGCAACGCAGGCGCAGTGGTTTTCAGACTTTAAAGTCTGAAATTCCAGTAATGAACCGGAGGCGGGGCCGGAGTATCAGTGAGTGGCTGCGCGGGCACAGGATGTCTGCAGGGGACCGTTAGAAGCCCCGGGTAAGTTCAACTGTTTTCGCCCAACCCTCCTACAGTATCCCTTTAAAGATTAGAGCCTTTTTTTCCATTCAGACCACTGCGCTTTAACGGTTTATTGCTCGGTCATACAACCTACTATCTAAATGAATTTTACCTCCTTTTATTGTCACTAATACAGCTTTCTTTTGGTGCTATTTGATTGCAGCTACGATTTTTAGTTTTTATTATATTCATCAAAAAAGACATGAATTTTGTCCCAAAAAAATGATTTTAACTTTGTGCTGACATTTATCAAATAAAGTAAAATTTCTATACATTTTTATTCAAATTTATTGTGTTACATGTCTGATAAAAAAAAAAAACCCATTCAGTGTATATTTATTGGTTTGGGTTAAAGTTATAGCGTTTACAAACTATGGTGCAAAAAGTAAAGTTTCCCATTTTGAAGCATCTCTGACTTGTCTGAGCACCTGTCAGGTTTCATGAGATGCTAAACTTCCAGGATAGTATAACCCCCCTCCCCCCCCCTCAAAAAAGTGCCACATGTGGTATCGCCGTACTCAGGCGAAGTAGTATAAAGTGTTTTGGGGTGTATTTTTACACATACCCATGCTGGGTGGGAGAAATATCTCTGTAAATGACAATTTTTTTTTTTTTTTTTTTTTTTACACACACAATTGTCCATTTACAGAGATATTTCTCCCACCCAGCATAGGTATGTGTAAAAATACACCCCAAAACACATTATGCTACTTCTCCTGAGTACGGCGATCCCACGTGACACTTTTTTGCACCCTAACTGCGCTAAGGGGCCAAACGTCCTATGAGTACCTTTTGGATTTCACAGGTGATTTTGAGGCATTTGGTTTCTACACTACTCCTCAGGGTTTAGGGCCCCTAAAATGCCAGGGCAGTATAGGAACCCCAAAAGTGACCCCATTTTAGAAAGAAGACACCCAAAGGTATTCTGTTAGGAGTATGGTGAGTTCATAGATTATTATTTTTTTTGTCACAAGTTAGCGGAAATTGATTTTTATTGTTTTTTGTCACAAAGTGTCATTTTCCACTAACTTGTGACAAATAAAATCTATGAACTCACCATACATCTAACGTAATACCTTGGGGTGCCTTTCAAAAATGGGGTCACTTGTGGGGTTCCTATTCTGCCCTGGCATTTTAGGGGCCCTAAACCGTGAGGAGTAGTCTAGAAACCAAATTCCTCAAAATGACTGTTCAGGGGTATAAGCATCTGCAAATTTTGACGACAGGTGGTCTATGAGGCGAACACACCGAATCTAGCGCTGGAGACTTGGGCGCAGCCGGCGCCACCATAGGCCGTAATAGGAACTACGGCTATAGCAGGCACAGGGAGTAACTTCAGCGCCGTCAGAAGACGGAGATGAAGTTGCTTTTTAAAACAATTCGGCTTCCAGCAATTGCTGGAAGCCAAATTATTTCATTCCCCCACTATCCATGGCAACCTGGAGGAGGAATAGTAATTAACACGGCCCAGACCTGTGCGGCAGCAAGATCAGCCATATACTGGCTGTGTCCTGCGCCCAAGTCTCCGCCGTCGTTCTCTCCTACGCCTATGAGGGGCCGAATTTTTTGGAACCGGTCATAAGCAGGGTGGCCTCTTAGATGACAAGTTGTATTGGCACTGAAGTGCAGGAAGCGCAGAATGTTCTCAAATCGTGACCTGGACATGGCAGCAGAGAACATGGGCATGTGATGTATTGGGTGCATAGACCAATAAGACCGCAATACAGTCTTTTTGACTAGAGCCATGTTAAGGAGAAGGCCCAAAAAAAAAAATGTTACGTTTGGAAACATGGGGTGGTTTTCACCGAAAAGGCTGGGCATGGTAGCTTCTTGGATTGGCGGTTGCGTATTGTGTGGCATAACGGTTGGTCTCCGCCACAATTAAGTCGTAGAGACCAGCAGTGATCAGAAAAGAAAATTTCTGTCACTGCGGTGGGGCGGGTGAGGGTTTGGCCAAGTGATCAGGCACCCACGCGGGGCAAATTAGGGCCTGATCTGATGGATAGGTGTGCTAGGGGGTGACAGATGGGTGTCTCAGGGTGTGATTACATGCAAGCAATGCACTGGGGAGGTGATCAGGGGGGTCTGAGGGTGTGGGCGGGTAATTGGGTACCCACAAGGGGCAGATTAGGGTCTGATCTGATGGGTAGCAGTGACAGGTGGCGATTTGTGGGTGGTTACATGGGAGAACAGATGTAAACAATGCACTTGGGAGGTGATCTGAGGGCGGGTCTGCAGGCGATCTGAGGGTGTGGGCGGGTGATCAGGTGCCCACAAGGGGCAGATTAGGGACTGATCTGATGGGTGGCAGTGACAGGTGGTGATAGATGGGCGATTACAGGGAAGGATAGATGTATACAGTACATGGGGGTCTGGGGAGGATCTGAGTGTGTGATCAGGAGCCCCCGGGGGCAGTTTAGGACCCATTCTAAAAAAAATAGTGTTGACAGATAGTGACAGGGGGTGATTGAGTGCAGAATCAGTGTGTTTGGGTGCTTACTAGGGGGGCTACAACCTGCCCTGGTGGTTCCTCGATCACTGGGACCACCAGGGCAGGAGGCAGCCTGTATAATACACTTTGTATACATTACAAAGTGTATTATACGCTTTGTATGCGGCAGATCAGGGGTTAACCCGCCGGTGCTTCCGAACAGCCGGAGGGTTGGCGTCGCAGGTGGGCAAAGCCTATTGCCGGCGGATGCACGCATGTCAGCGCGCAATCCCCAGACAGTTAGTCCCACAGGAGAGCCCGCCGATGGGCGTATTGCGGGGTCCAGTTTGCTACCACCACCCATAGGTAGTAGGCGGTCAGGAGGTGGTTAATCACATTAGCTTAGTAACATACTGCTAGTGAGTACTAAGCTCTAAGGGCTGGTTCACACTGCAAGAGCTGTTTCTGAGCACTGATTTTTTAAAAGCTCTTGCTAATGTAATGCTGTGCGGCCTTACCAGAGTGATGCGATTTTATAGAAACCACTCAATAGCATTACCGTATATACTCGAGTATAAGCCAAGTTTTTGAGGCCAAAATTGTGGCCCAAAAGTGGTCTTGGCTTATACTTGAGTCATCAGAAATTGAAAAGGGGGGGGGGGGGGAGAAAAGCTATGCGATGACAGCCCCCAGCTATGTGATTAATATTGCATGCAGTGTAACTGCTGTGTCTCCTCCCCCGCTGTCTCCCTCAAGTGTGAGTCGGGATCTTACCTGCAATAGCTGTATTGTTTCAGGCATATTTAGTCCATCAAGTGCACCACCAGAGTGGAATGTGTTGCGGCTGTGAGGTGTCATTTAAGTCCCGTGTCCCCATCCAGATCTGCAGAGTGGTGCACACTTGCTTTCCCTCACAGTCTACCGCCATGAGCTCTCTGCAGCAGTCTCGTTTCTATTGCACCACCTAGTGGTGGGGTAGGGGATGCGGGACTACACTGCATTTCCTCCCCCAGCTTATACTAGTATCAATCATTGTCTTTTTTAAAGTAAAAGTTGGGGGTTCAGCTTAAACGGTACATTAGCAAGAGCTTTTCAAATCACTAGTGATAAAAAAAAAAGTGCTTGTAGCGTTAACTAGCTCTAAGCGACAGCAACATAGGAAGCATAATGCAGTTTACTCTGAAATGTACTTATACACGTGTATTTAATTTTTAACAGGGTCTTTTGAAGGTGTTCTATGGACTGTTTAACTACCTGAAGACCGCACCACGACAGTAGGCGTGGACACAGCAGCATCCCCAGAAGCGCCTAAACTGAGGACAGTAATGCAGGAGATCGCGTGCAGAGCTCCTGCTCGGGGGGGGGGGGCAGAGCTCCATCTTGCCTTCAATCTCCAGGCGGCGAGTTTGTTAGACAGCGTCCCCTCCTGACTGTAGACTGACCCCACCAACAGAGAGCCCTGTTGGTGGAGGGGGAGAAATCACTTGTGTGCTGTGTTGTGCAGCCCTGCAGCTTGGCCTTAAAGCTGCAGTGGTCATTTTCACAAAAATGTGCCTCGTCTTGAGGGGGGGGAGGGGGGTGTTTCCACTATGGTCCTCAAGTGGTTAAACAAACCGCCACTTACCTGGGGCTTCTATCGGCCCCCTGCAGCTAAAATGCCCCATCCTGCAATGCTCTGTTGCCCGCCACCAGTCCTGTTGTAATATTTGTCTAACAAGACAAAATTATGCTTGCTCCTGCACACGTCATCAGGAGCTTACTGGGCAGGCACAGTACGAAGTTTTCTTGTACAGCACAGTAAGCTCCCAATAACACGCTGGAGCGAGCACGCCCACAGCCTAATCAAGATAACTGATTGGATCGGCGGCAGGGAACTGAGGATGGCGCGGGACATTTCAGCTACAGGGGACACGATAGAAGCCCCAGGTAAGTGGCGGTTTTTGATTTGAACAGGCCCCAGAACTCTTAAGAACTTATCCACATAACATGTATATTGTAAAGGCTACAATTGGTTTAATTTTGTTTTTACCTTGCCTTCATGCATACCTAACAGTGTATGGACAGATTCAGCCTGCTTTTGTGAACTTTTTTTTTTATATAGAAATGCTTTTTATAGGGAAAAAAATGTGTGTGAACGTCTAAGATTATTTTAAGACTAATTAGGTAGCTTGTATGTTCTGTTAAATCCAAACATTATTTACCTGCACATCACTGCACTTCTGCCATTCTACCACTCAGCCAGGACCTCGTGTGTATGCAGGGAACTTGCTCCAGCAAGAAAATCCACAAGACTCCGGCTAGTCTCACACAATGCAAGTTGCCTACACAATTATATGGGCATGTTCACATTATCCAAATGCACTTTGCATATAAGATGTCACGAATATTACAACAATAAGTGTTGCGTTATGCCAGATTACTCAACATGCATTGTGTGTACTTTGCCCAACTGCAGGATATATACCTCATTCTGGAACAATGTCGGGGCAGGCTTCAGCTTACCTGAATTCTGACTCACTGCACGCATGCCCTTATAAACTGATTTCTGTACAGGCATTCTTTAGGCAGGGGTCATACTTGTCTTTCAGTTTCTACACTTTTTCAGAAAACTGAAAGACAAGTGTGACCTCTACCTTACAACAACAGCTAATGTAATTTATAGAAAAAACTGACAAATTGCGCAAGATGTCAGTTTTTTTTCTGCGTGCGAAATCTGCATTCAAGTGTGACCTAGCTCATTGATTAACATGAGTTCTCAGTTGAAACCAGTTTTTCTGTGCAGAAAACGCGCATGAAAGCCATCATGCCTTAAGGTCATGATATTAAGCCAAGCAACTGCAAAAAGACTTATTTTTCAACCAAAATTTAATCCCAAAAAACCATTCAAGTCACAGGGGTTAAAAGTGGAGTGTTCAGACACCAAATCTGTACAAACAACATTACAGTAGCTTTGAATGCTTTAAAAGTACAAGAAAAAAAACAAAAGTAAGGTGCAATGAAACCTTTTCTTTCTACAAAAGAAAACAAAAACTACACAAGCCCAAAGATTTACAGCCTAGACTGGTTAAAAAGAAACCAAGATGTGATGAATGGCAAGAAAATGGCCTACAATGAATGGCAAGATATTCAGAAACCTCTATTGTGTGTGCATATGGATTAGACAACGATCTACCAAGAATACCAACAGACCTTGTGTGGACAAGTTTGTGAAATAACTATGGTATGCAAATGTAGCAGCAAGATCTGCCTGAACACTGAATTGCAATACAACCTTTGCTAGACAAGGGAACTGCAGCAAATCAGAAAAAACATTTGTAAAGAGCATGTTAAAGTGAACCTCCAGACTAAAAATCGACTCAGCAGCACTGAAAAGGCCTGGTGTTTAACAGTTTCACAGCATCAGAACGTTGTTTCTCTTATACAATCCTCATTTTTAGCTGCACAGAAGAAAACTGCCCAGGCAGCTTTCCCCTTATGCTGTGCAAAGCATGATGGGATTTCTGATGTTTTTGTTCTCGTTCTGATGCTTTGGTGCACATTTTTTTTCCTTTTTACATTTCGAATTTGACATTCGAAGCCTAGTGTGTGCAGCTGGGAGGGGTAATCAGGACACAGGACAGTTGGAACTGTCTCGTGCTCCCTGTCCCCTCCTTTCAACCAAAAAGATGGCAGCCCCCATGAATCAAACATTTGCCTGTTCTTTTAAAACAGGGTGGGTAAAAGATTACCTATCTATTCTAATTAACTTAACTAATGTAACCTAATGACAGTATGTTTTAGGCTGAAGTTCCTTTTAAGCCACTATCTATTGATCAGTTGTTTTAGCAGGATAGCTTTGTACTGCATCTCGTTATCCAGAGGGCAATAGTGTCTTATGCCTAATACACAGTACGATTTTCCATGCGATAGATGGATTTGATAAAATCCGTCATGTCCGATATTGCTCCCGATAGTTTCTGTGCTCGACTTCTCATAGTGAATGAAAAAAGATAAAAATCGAATGAAGATAAGAGAATCGAGTGCAGAAAAAACCGATTGGGTCGCAAAGTCGCACAGAAAATCTTAATGTGTGTACCCCAGCATCAGCTGAGCAGACCAAACTTTGTTCTACTTGCCCTGCCTGGTTTAAGTCGCTCTATTGTGCACCATGCTGTCAACCATCCATAATATAATGCTTTGCTAACCTTTGGGCTACCAATGCACCTGAACACAGTGGTAAACTGTCACCTGAGAGATCAAGTCTTGATCCCTGCAGGCGACAGGAATTGTGCTTAATATGAAGTGGTATCAATAACAGGAAAAAAAATTCTGGCTTTGTCCCAGGTAGTATATGGTAAGGCTAAGGCAACTCCTTATTAAAGGGGAACTTCAGCCTAAACATACTGTCATTAGGTTACATTAGTTATGTTAATTAAAATAGGTAATATAATATTTTACCCACCCTGTTTTAAAAGAACAGGCAAAGGTTTGTGATTCATGGGGGCTGCCATCTTTGTCATGGGGCAGCCATCTTTTTGGTTGAAAGGAGGGGACAGGGAGCATGAGACAGTTCCAACTGTCCTGTGTCCTGATAACCCCTCCCAGCTGAACACACTAGGCTTCAAATGTCAAATTCGAAATGTTAAAAAAAAAATAAAAATCCATTCATGCTTTGCACAGCATAAGGGCAAAAACTGCCCAGGCAGTTTTCTTCTCTGCAGCTAAAAATGAGGCTTGTATAAGAGAAACAACGTTCTGATGCTGTGAAACTGTTAAACACCAGGCCTTTTCAGTGCTGCTGAGTAGATTTTTAGTCTGGAGGTTCACTTTAACTGCTAACAGATTTTCATTGTATTTCATGGTTTATCAAACTAACCATCTTTCATCTAAAAAACAACACGTGATCAGAGGGGGAAAGTGCTGAGGGTAAGGATAAGTGTCCACGTGAAGAGGCCATGTACCCAATGTGGTTAGGCAGACTTAAACAGGGTCAATAACTTCACAATTTAACATTTTAGTTTATAAATCAGCCTGCCACGCTTATTGTTTACAGTAAAGTGTGTGTTTAAGTACGATATCTACACAAAGGAAACCGGAAAAAAAAAAAAAAAAAGCTGTGTCCAATCATTGATTACCACATCTTTGAAATAGATTATTAACACAGCAGTACAGGAATGTAGGAAAAGTATCAGCTAATCCTGTACATGATGAGGTGGGCATGTCATAACAAATAGAGGCTAAAACCAGCAACACTATTATGCTTCATAACTGATCACTGCCCCATTAAAAGCGCCCCTAAATTAGGCCAATCATAAAACATGGTTTGGTGAGTGCACTGTATTCATCTAAACCACATCCAAGGTTCAAGAGTTTAACATTCCACTCAATCCAATACCCTAGAATTTTACAACTAATGACTTTCCTTGAAAAGAATGTCCAGAATACAAGTTACAATAGTGTGGGGGCTACTGCATTCTGCTCCTTCCCCTAAATAACCCTTACTCTAAAGTTGTAAAACAAAACAAAACTGCCACGTAAACCAGTTCACGGCGGAGAAAAAAAAAAAAAAAAAAGATAAGAAATCTAAAGAGGTTCCTTTGATCATGTACTTTACAAGTGGGCATCAAAAGGGCATAGGTACAACACTCAAAATACATGTTTTGTATCAACAGAACAGCACATGCTTACCTTCCGCATGCATCAATACCACTTATCTGTGGCTGGGATATTGTTCCAGTAACAAGCCGGTTTCTAGATTATATGGATAGCTTAAAAGCCTATACAGTAGTTCTTTCTGTAAAACCTAAACATCTTTTTGTCGCATATTAATTTGGCATGTTTGCCACGTCTTCCTTAAAACAACCATGAATTCAGCATTAAAATCTGCATTTCGCAGGTCTGTTTAAATAAACTGAGACACTTCACACAGGCAAGCAGAGCCAACAGCAGCTAGTGTAGGTGACTTGACTAATATACATGATTGAGTTGCTAATAATGGCAACTAGTCACCAGTGACATGGCTGTGCAAAAGCCAATGAATGTGTATCATAACCCTCTTGTGATTCATACTTCTCTAAGAAACTTGCTGTGTACATATACTTCTTCCATCATTGGCCACTCAGCACTCATTCTCCCTCCATCAATGGCCACTCAGTGCTTAATCAACCTATCACCGTTGTATTGCAGTTAGGAGGGATAAGAGACTTTATGAAAACACAAAACCCAGCAGCTACAGCACTTTCCTTCAAATAAACTTTTTGATACTGTAAAGAGACGGTCCCTTAAATTATTTTTCCACAGTACACTTTGTAAGGGAAACTGCTCCCCAATTTTTGGGTTACAGTCCAGTCATTACTTCTAGTGCTCCAGATTTCTCTATTTTTTACCATAAAATGGACCTAAAGCAAAAGAGGGGGAGGGCTTCTACCAGCCCCTTTGCAGCTGGTCCTGTGCCGGCGTTGTGATTCTGCGATGCTCCAGTCACCCACAGCTCTCCTGTCAGCCAGGCGGTTTGACAAGTCGGCAGCCACTGCGAATGCTCCTTGATCACACTCCTGTTGCGTTTTGCGCAGTGGAGAATTTTATGTACCGAGTATCCATAGAGTAATCCCGTCCACAGGAGAACGATCAGGAGGAGCGCTAAATGGGACTCTGCATCTAGCTGAAGGATGGGGCTGCAGGTGACTGGAGCATTGCGAAATCACTGTGGGCACAGGACGGCTGCAGGGGGCTGGCAGAAGCCTTAGGAAAGCTAAACTTTTTGGCTTTAGGTTTTCTTTAAAAACAGCCTGCTGTGTACTGTGAAGAAATTTTTTTACATCGACTACAGGGGCATTTTAAAGAAGGGTCGTTTTAAATGGGTGGATGTGGCTCACTGGCAAATGGCTAAAGCCTTAGCAGTTTGTCACCGGAACAGCTAATGTTGCTGCGATCCCTAGTGAAAAGCCCATGCTACTACAAACAGCTGAACTTAGGCAAGAAGGGTTTCCAACAATACATTTGTGGCTAGTGATTCAGTACAGAATGGCTAGTTAGGTTGCCAACCAAGAACACACAAATAAAAGATGGATCTAGCCTTATTTGGGACATCATCTTAAGAGTCAGGAATCATGGTGGCCCTATAGAGGATTTGGGCAGAACTGAAAAAGCTGTCAAATTGTAGTTTATACAGTATAAAGTTTGAGGTTTATTTGCCAGTTTAGGTTTGGAAACAGAACCACATTTTTCATCACTTGTTACAAGACAATACAATGAACAACTAATAAAAAAAAATAAAAAAAAGGGGTTTAAAAAGCATGTCAAATCAAAATATTTTTCACTGTCAGCTGTACACAGTTGAAGCCTGCCAATATTACTTCCTCTCGTTCGACCTGGAACGACTGTTGAAAGAAGAATACATAAAATTAGAGGGTCAATAGATTACGCATGAACTGCCAAGCTTAAAAAATGTCAAAATCCGCAAAAAAAAAACCTGACACTTACCTGGGGCTTTTACTAGCCCCCTGCAGCTGTCCTGCGCCATCCTCTACAATCCTAAGTTCCCCACCGCCGGTCACGGTCCAATTATTTGTCTAACTAGATGAATGCAACTGCGCCACTTAGCTCACGCTCGCATCTCCAGAAGCTTACTGCGCAGTATGACATTTTTGTGTACTGCGCAGTAAGCTCCTGGAGACGCGAGGCTGCAGAGGCGCAGTTGAATTAGTCTAGTTAGAATAGTTAGCCTGTGACCGGCGTCAGGGAATGAGAGGATCGTAGAGAGACGACATGGGACAAGACAGCTGCAGGGGCCGATAGAAGCCCCAGGTAAGTGTCAGTTTGTTTTTAATATCCACAGAACCACTTTAAACACTTAAGGACCACAGGCTTAAAGGAAACGTTCAGGGAGGGGATTAAAAAAATAAAAATAAATTTCCACTTACCTGGGGCGTCCTCCAGCCCGTGGCAGGCAGGAGGTGCCCTCGCCGCCGCTCCGCAGGCTCCCAGTGGTCTCCGGTGCCCGACCCGACCTGGCCGGCTGCCAGGTCGGGCTCTTCTGCGCTCCATTTCCTGGGACTTCTGCGTCCCACGCCGGCGCGCTGACGTCATCGGACGTCCGCCGGGCACCGGAGACCACCGGGAGCCTGCGGAGCGGCGGCGAGGGCACCTCCTGCCTGCCACGGGCTGGAGGAAGCCCCAGGTAAGTGGAAATGTATTTTTATTTTTTAATCCCCTCCCTGAACCTTCCCTTTAATGCATACTATACATGCTGCTGAGATGCACACGAGGCCTTTGAGAAAACCAAGCAGAAAAAGTGAATTGCATAAGGCCCATTTGTTTTGTGTAGTGCTATTGAAGATGTTGGTGCTATATAAATAATTCAAAAAAAAAAAAAAAAAAAAAGTAGTAAAGCTGCACAGGGACAGCCATAGGCTTGGTTCACTGTTCATTGACCAACCAGGCAAAAAGCAAAGAGGTTAAAGGATACCACAACTGACATGTGGCTTAATAAGATAGACATGGGTATGTACAGTGCCTGGCACACAAATAACTATGCTGTGTTCCTTTTTTTCTTTCTCTGCCTGAAAGAGGTAAATATCAGGTATGTAAGTGGCTGACTCAGTCCTGACTCAGACAGGAAGTGACTACAGTGTGACCCTCACTGATAAGAATTTCCCCCTTTTTTTATCTCTTTCCTGCTCTCAGAAGCCATTTTCTTCTAGGAAAGTGTTTTATAGTTGGAATTTCTTATCAGTGAAGGTCACACTGTAGTCACTTCCTGTCTGAGTCAGGACTGAGTCAGCCACTTACATACCTGATATTTACCTCTTTCAGGCAGAGAAAGAAAAAAAGGAACACAGCATAGTTATTTGTGTGCTAGGCACTGTACATACCCATGTCTATCTCATTATGCCACATGTCAGTTGTGGTATCCTTTAAGGACTAAAGATTTTTCTTTTATGGGCTAGTTTACATTGACCCATTCTGTTTGTAGTTAGCTGACCGAATTGCCATTTGATGAACAGCAAAATGTCGCTTGTGGTATAACACATCAATATACATAGGGGACCACTTCAGCATAGTGCCGGAGACCAGGTACAGTTTACTATATGGCAATACCATAATTGGGTTGTATGTTAAAGATTATAACCGACCCCATTGAGCAACGTGAGGAGTTGGTGTACGCGAATGGGGCTTAAAGAGAATCTGTAACGACTAAACGTCCCCTGGGGGGGGGGGGGGGGGTACTCACCTCGGATGGGGGAAGCCTCAGGATCCTAATGATTCCCACGCCGTCTGCCGTCCCTCGGGGGTCTCGCTGTAGCCCTCCGTACAGCGGTGACGTAATATTTACCTTCCTGGCTCCTGCGCAGGCGCTCTGGCAGCTGTTGGCTCCGAAGGAGGCGGAAATACCCGATCACCGTCGGGTCCGCTCTACTGCGCAGGCGCAAGTCTCCGGCGCCTGCGCAGTAGAGCGGACCCGACTGAGATCGGGTATTTCCGCCTCCTTCGGAGCGAAAGCAGCCACAGCGCCCCCGCTGGAGCCTGCAAAGGTAAATATTGAATTGAAGTCGGGCCTGTCGCCGGCTGTTCGGAGGGCTGCAGCGAGACCTCCGTGGGACAGAGGACGGCGTGAGAAGCCTCATTAGGATCCTGAGGCTTCCCCCACCCGAGGTGAGTACCCCCCAGGGGACGCTTTTGATGTTACAGAGTCTCTTTAAAGCAGCAAAGAAAGAAACACCAGACATATGACCACATTATTGTTTTACCTGCAAAAGGATCTAAAATTTACTAAGCCAGTTTAGTGATGCATATTTCAACTGTGTTGGAATACTAGTGTTGGTGTACGATTTCAAGTTATTGAAATTCAGAAACCCGAATCCACCCATCACCACACTTCAGCACCCAAACATGTGGACAGGCTCAGGGGATTCATTTATTTGCGTTTCATGCGAGTCATATGAAGTCCAAGTTAATGCACCCTGACCCTGTCTACATATTTAGGTGCTGAAGAAGTGTGGTGACGGGTGGATTTGGGTTTCAGAATTTCAATAACTCGAATTCGAACACAAACATCAAATGTCAGCTTCTATGGTAGCTGCATGCTCACTGAGCAACAAATCCACATACTGACTAGTCATTATCTAGTTAAGTAGGCAGAGGACAGCTGCTGACTGGCTGTGGCAACAACAATGGGATCAAAAAGATTTACAAACTCACTGGCAAGCAAAAATATGCATCTGTAGGTTTGTAACGGTATATGGCCATTTGCTAAATCATAAACATCCATCTACTGTATATCTAAGTATATGATGATGATATAAATACCATACCTTCTTGATCTAGAAAATGAACGAGATGGCTTGTGATTCCTCTCTCTGGACAGAGACCTTTCTCTCCTACGGTCTCTAGAAAGGGACCTGCAGGGAAAAAAAACAATTATATTTTGGAAGCAAATGCTCATTAAAAAGTCAATTGGCATCTGGGATACTTTGACACTAGCCTTTTATATCACTACACCATATGGCGATTGTTTTCCAGCTCCTTTATCACCCAGTCAGCTGCCTTACCCTCACCAGTGGCCAGGTACTCATGTGATTTCTGATTAGTGCACATCGGTATATGTACACTTTTCGCTTCTAAAACACTGTTCAATAGCACTGTGGCCCTATAACAATTTCCGGTTACTTGGCTAATGTACTAATAATGGAATATACCCCTTGGAATTCATGATATACTGGTGTGGGGACTGCAATTACTACTGTACTGCTAAAGTTTCCCCCGAAACTAGACATACTTATATTTTTTCCTTCAAAATAAGTGCTATGGCTTATTTTCAGGGAGGTTTTATGTTTTGTGGGGGTAGCCAGACCCCTCCCCCCCCCTTTAGAACATGGCCAGATACCCCTAGTATATAGCCAGATCCCCCCCCCCCCCGTATATACCCAGATCTCTCACCCCAGTATATAGCCTTACCCCCCTAGGATAAAGAGTGTAGGTTTTCAGAGTAGCCTCTCCCTCCCGATTTACCTCCTCCCGAAAGTCAGATCCCCCTGCAGGCTGCGGCTAATGCTGTGCATTATTCAGTTCTCAGATAAGCAGTGTATGCAGCTTAAAGGACAACTGAAGAGAGAGGGATATGGAGGCTGCCATGTTTATTTCCTTTTAAGCAATACCAGTTGCCTGGCTCTCCTGCTGATCCTCTGCCTCTAATACTTTTAGCCATAGACCCTGAACAAGCATGCAGCAGATCAGGCATTTCTGACATTGTCAGATCTGACAGATTAGCTGCATACTTGTTTCTGGTGTGATTCACACGCTACTGCAGCCACATAGATCAGCAGGGATGCCAGGCAACTGGTATTGGTTAAAATGAAACATGCAGCCTCCATAGTCTTATCACTTCAGTTGTTCTTTAAGTTGTGCAACACACAGGAAGTGATCTGTTTACTTCCTGTAGAGGGCGGCACGGTTACTGCACAAATTTACTGAAAGACACTGAAGCGAAAAAAAATATGATATAATGAATTGGTTATGTACTATGAATAATTACTAGAAGATTAGCAGCAAAGAAAATATTCTCATATTTTTATTTTCAGGCATATAGTGTTTTTTCTAACATTGCATCATTCTATAATATAATATGTGCAGATTACACAACACTCAGCATTCAAAATGATTCTTTCAGAGCAGTCTGAACTAATGACCTCTCCTCTGGCAGAGGAAAAGTAAACAGTTGAGATAAAAGTCAGATAACAGCGCTCTCCAGAGCTTAATGGGTTTTTTGCATAGAGATAACTTCCTGTACTGGAAACAATTGGACTGATGTATCTGATTTTAATGTTTTATTTCTTAGCTGTACTACACATACAAATATAATTTTTTTTTCGCTTTAGTGTCTCTTGAAGCGGCCTTCACCGCTGAGAATTGAATGATGCACAGCATTAGCAGCAGCCCGCAGGGGTGATCAGACTCTCTGGAGGAGGGGGGGCCAGGAGTAGAGGAGGTATATCAGCGGCATGAGAAATAAGCATTACCCCAATTTCCTCAGCGCCAGCCGTCCCTGCAGATAGGTCTTATTTTCAGAGGATGTCATATTTCAAGGGTGCTTGAAATATAAGCTAGGGTTTACTTTCAGAGGGGGTCTTATTTTAGGGGAAAGACTGTACTTTCTGCCCACTGGAAGACATTTTCTTGTACACACCTTTTCACTCCATATTTTTTTGAGTGAGATTCATGCAGGAGCTGCTGCAGACCTCGCTGAGGTATCTTGTTTTTAGGGTCTAAAAGCTTGTGGGGAAAAAAAAAAAAAAAAAATCCTGTATGGGCTTTAGACCTTAAATCTGGAAATAATGCAAAAAAGCAATTAAGCTCTGCGACTTTCAAAGTCTTGGAGAGGGCTGTTATCTGACTTATCTCAAGTGTTATTGAAGTATTTACTTTTTCTCTGCTAGAGGAGAGGTCATTAGTTCACAGACTGCTCTGAAAGAATCATTTTGAATGCTGAGTGTTGTGTAATCTGGACATATAGAATGATGCAATGTTAGAAAAAACACTATATACCCGAAAATAAAAATATGAGAATATGTTCTTTGCTGCTAAACTTCTAGTAATTATTCATAGTACACAACCAATTCATCATATATTTTTTTTCGCTTCAGTGTCTCTTTAAAGTGTACCCGAGATGTGCACACTAAAGATTTTTTATTTTTTTTGCTTACCCAGGGCTTCCTCCAGCCCCATGAGCACCAATGCGTCCCTCAGTTCTCCCAGGTGCCTGTTTGCAGTAATCTGGCTCAGTCGCAGCAGTTGGCTCTTCTGCACATGTAGAGAAGAGCCCAACTGGTGCAGCTGAGTCAGTTTTCGGGCCCAATACCAAAAGAACGGAAGCACTTGAGAGGACAGCGAGGATGCATCGGTGTACATAGGGCTAGAGGAAGCCCTGGCTTTGCCAATCTCAGGATTACTTTAATATGTACTGCTCTATCCACAGCCCCCTAGGGTTAGATTTTTGTTAAAACGCTTTTTATAATCTAATGCATAAGCAATCAAAATAGATCAGGTTTGTACCTAGCTTTACTCCCGAAGAGCACTCTCACACTAGGTGCATTGCAACGGACAACACAATGCAAGGATATACCTATGGGGCTTTACACAAAGTGTGGTGGGTTAGATGCAGTAAAGCAGTGAGTGTTCACAGTGACAGTGATCATACTTTCATTATACTGTATGCTTGACTGTATTTTTGCACCGCAGAAGTAGCGAGGTGTGACATCAGCCACACTGCCATTTGATCGCAGCTGATTGTATGAAAGGGCCCACACAGGAACTCAAGGGCTGCTAGTGGTCCCACATCTCTACAGGCATTTGGTCATTGTGACATTTAACAAATAGGTCAAAAGCCATCCTTACCTACTACGGCTGCGCGAAAAGCTCCTTCTCCTTGGAGATCTAATGCAAAAGAAATGATAACCCAAAAAAATAAATATTCAGCCTTTAATACAAAACAGTAAGTGTTTAACCCTAAATGTGCTCAATGAAGTCCCAAGTAAATACCTACGCAAGATATAAACCATCGCTACCACCTAGAAGATTTGGGAAGAGACTGTAAATGAAAGATTACAAAGCAAGAATTATCTTCCACTACTGTGCTCTTATAGTTTATCCTGCCCAAAACTTGTGAACACAGACTGGCTTAATAGAAAAAAAATTCTATCATGCAAACCTGGTGGCCATAGAATAATAATGTGCAGTACAGTGAACACTAAAAATTTAGGGGAAATTTAACAAATTAATGACAAATTAGCATATCTGATTAATTAAGGGAACACGTACAAATTTCAGCATCCTATTTCAAAGTCTCAAAAACTGTTAGCTAAATTGAATGGTGGGTTAGTATGAACAACAATACTAAATAATTTAAAGATGATAGACATCTTAGAAAGCTAAAGCCAGGACAAGCATCTGCCAACTTGCAATACATGGCTCAAACTGGCTCAGGCTTGCATAGAAGATAAAAAAAAAAAATCTATCACCCTTAAGTCACAAAGATTTCAAGCAATTTACCTTATGCACAGCCAGCCTTAGATTGAGCAAAGTAGAAAAAAAAATATGACTTTCTTACAATAGCTGCTTAAAGTCTAACTTAAACCAGCAGAAAACTCTTTAGAAGCAGGAAAAAACTTACTAGTTTTTGGGGTTGCAACAAGCTAGAAATGGTGAGGATGCCGGACAGGTGGCCAAGTAGAATTTGTAGATAAGGTTTTGCCAGGTGTTGCGTTGAATTTAGATGATTTGCGAAGGGGGATGTTGTGGTTTTTCCTGCTTTTTTGGTTAGCCGTAGGCTGGCGCTGCAGTTGTTGTGAAGACATTTTGTCAAAGTTAACAGCTGTGCAGATTGGCCGGGTATGTGTGGGCGCTGGAGGAGGGCTGCTGCCGAGTTTTGGTTAAGGTTGGAGAGGAGGAAGGCTGAGTGGACAGCATGCTCGGGTACCAAAGGGCGGTGCAACCTGATGACTGGCCATGCCTGGGTCATGTGATACGACACCAGCCAAGCTGAATGGGGCGCGCTGGTCACATGACGCTGAAAAGGCTAGTTGACTGGCTAATGTAGACCCAGAGGGTGGTGAGAAGAGACATGATGGTGACTCTGTAACGGTTTCATTTTTATTAGATGAACCAAAGGCACATATAAAAGAAATACAAACAAAAAAAAAACAAACAAAAAACAAAACAAGCCATCAGTATAACTGCCTATAATCTGACTCCTTATAGGGGTATACTTTATTTGGCTACTACTAGCTGAGAAAAGACTATGTACATAAATTAAAAACTATAGCTGCAATCTGATCTTAAACATATTCGCTCTTCAAAAAAAATAAATAAATGTATGCTATTTTAAGTTTTATCTAACCTCATCGGGGGAAAAAAATGCAAACCAGCAAACAAAATTATGCTGCTTTCCATCTTGTTAGAAAAGTTTGACCTTATTTTTTCAAAGCCAAAAAGATTTCTCCTCCTAGCAAGCTCAGAGAGTCTAAAAGATGGCCATGCACTCATCGATTTTCACCCTAGAATCCCTGCAGATAAGATTCTCATTACATGAAACCTTTTCCCAAAATATTGATTTTTAGATTTTAAAAATCGATTGACCGATTGATCGGACATGATGGAAAATTTAAATCAATCGGGCAGGACGAGAGCATTGGCATATTGGTGGCCTATAGCTTTGCACTGCATCGCACAGTGCAACTCTGCAGTTTGATTAATTTTCAATAGATTCCCTGCTGGTTTTATCTACTGGAAATTGTTTAAAGCCCCAGCTACACAATACAATTTTTTTGCGCGATTTGATCGGATCAAATTAGATCGATCGATTAAATCCGACATGTCCGATCGGGATTCGATTGCTAGTGAGATCGATTTGCCATTGTTTTTGCAATGACATTCAACCACACTATTGAATCCCGATCTGACATGTTGGATTTAATCGATCAATCGAATTGCACAAAAAATTGCATCGTGTAGATGGGGCTTAAGAATCGATTTCTTTTGAATCTATTCTTTTCAGAAACAAATTGATCATTTTGGAACATTGAGTGTACATCTATAAGTGTATGGCCAGCTTACAGCATGAAGAAACCCAATTCTTATTTAAAGTGAACCTGCCAATATTTAAGAGCCAGCATTAAAATATATATAATTTCCTTGTTGTGTTCGGCCTAGTACACTTGAGCCAAGTTATACTGCTGATCCGAGGCTACATGCAATCAAAGACTGAACTGTCAACTGAAAGGAAATTGTGCTGCAGAACATTTGTCCAGTTCAAGAACAATCAGTCATGCCCAGGGCTGAGGAGTCAGAGTCGAGGAGTCGGTGCAATTTTAGGTACCCTGTGTCAGTTTGAGTCGGTGATTTCATAAACTTAGGAGTCGGATGTTTTTGTTCAAAATCCACAGCCCTGGTAAGTATTAGACTGAGGAGTCGGAGTCAAGGAGTCAGTTATTTGGGTACCTGGTGCTGGAATTCAATTCCATAGAGGTCATGCTGCATGTATGGCAAATGATTAGCCAGCGAAGCACAAACAGGAGCAGGAATATATTCTATCCAATCACTGATCGGGAAATCAAACTATCGGATTCCACACGGATCAGCTACAGAATTGCCTATGTGTACTAGGCCTAAATCCTATGACTTTACAACTTCACACACAAAACTTGTGGCTAATTTACTAAAGCAGTTCAGTGAAAAGCAATGTTCACTTCGAAAAATCTACCGTAGTTACATAACTAGTTCATCTCAACATCCATCTCCTTTAGCAAATCTCACCCACTAATCAGGAACAATTACTGGCTTCATGCATATGTTGGGTGAACAGTGAAGCCACAGGATGAACACAACCAGGGAATTAGAGTGATGCAAAGGCAATTCACACATTTCAATTATGTCAGGTTTAACTTTAAAGAAAAACACTAGCTAACTTTTTTTTTGACAGACAGACTGGAGGCCCTTTTTCATTTGCTGCGATACGCAAAAAACAAAAGGGAAAAAAATAAAAAAAAAAAATCACGGATCGCCTGTGTTTTGCCGCTCGCTAGTCTGCCGTGATTTTCATGTAAAACGTGAAGCACTTTTCCATTAACGATTTTTTTTACTTTCTGCAAATCATAATAGTCAGGCTGCACGATTTTTGGTACAATTGCGTTACGCTCACAAAGGTTCACATTGCAATTGCAGCAAGTGGAAAAAGAAGCTTTTGCTAGCACAAACATTTGCGAGTGCGCTTGCAAGTGGAAAAGAGCCCTCAGCCGGTCTGTTAAAAAGAACCTGAGGTGGGTCTTGAGAGGCGTACGAGATGAATGGGCGCCAGGAGACTTGGGCGCAGGTACAGCCGGTATATGGTGGATCCTGCAGTCGCACAAGTCCCAGCCGTGTTAATTACTATTCCCCCCTCCAGGCCGCCACGGATAGTGGGGAATGATGTAATTTTTGGCTTCCAGCTACTGCTGGAAGCCGAATTAAAGTGGTTTAAATGTTACTTCCGCTCTGACGGCGCCGAAGTTACACTGTGCGCTGCCATAGCCGTAATTCCTATTACGGCTTATGATGGCGCTGGCTGCTCCCAAATCTCCTGCGCTGGAGTCTTAGTGTTCGCTTGGAGGGGCCTGCAGATGGGACACAAAGGCATGTTCTGTGCCTCATGACATGCCTCTGTTGTCCCCCCACCACCGAGCTATAGCCCCTGGAGATAGGGGTGAGGGATTCCCTGTTCAAAACACCAGCCAGGGGCGTTCTTGCAGGGTTTCCAGAGCTCGCTCTCTCTCTCCCTGGCCATGCCTTTCTGCTCCCCCGCACGCTGGTGAGAGAATGAATCTCTTTCCAGAGTCGTGACAGAGGTCACGAAAGTGAAAGTGGGACGTTGTGGCCCACAGGAGCAGCGTTTTTTTTTAGGCTACTTTATCCGCTCAACCCCCTGGATCAAGTAGCCTACTTTTCCCCTTAATTTTATGCGCCCACCTTGGGCTCTCTTTAACGTTACCACTATACAGCCCACAACTGAACTACGTTCTTTAAGATCCCCATTTGCAGCCCTGTAAGGAGCATCTCACTCTTACAGTGTCACCCAGAGCCTTCATAGTTTAAAGTAAGCAGGGTGAAACTGATTTCCACTGCTCATGAGGATGCCAGTACATTTGAGCCACGTTCCTAGGTGACAAATGATGGGAGGAGATGCACATATCCTAACTGCACTCTGCTCAGACAAATGTGCCGTATGTGCCCACACTACAGAACACATGCTGCACACGTCCAAGTCAAGAGAACATTACAAACTAAAAACTTCCTAACAAAAAGCTGATACAGAAACTTAAAGGAGGGTTTAATGCAGAAAACAAAACAACATTAACATGATTGGATGACAGTGATGTTTATGCAAAAATGTGCAGTACTGTGCACATACACCTGAACTCTACTGAGTAAAACAAAGTGGCAGTTAACACAGGTGGGCTCTGCTTCTTTCAGAGGAAAAATGGTTTACCTAGTCACACAAGTCACTTCTGCTGTGACCTATAGTGCTTAGTTAAACACAAGGACAGTAGAAATAAGGCATGAATTCTGAAATACATTTTAAAAATAAGTCTAGGTGAACTATTCCTCAAAAAAAAAATAAAAAAAATCCAACCTAATGAACAAATAGATTTATAGTGGAATAGGCATCAAGATCAGTCACCATACCTGCGTCTCGGAGGAGGACTTCTCCTACGATAATCATCCCTGGGCCTCCTATTCCACGAAGGAGGAGGGCCTCGATTCCGGCTTCGTTTTTCACCATTGGACAACTCCACCCTTACTCTACATCCACACATTGTGCTAAAGGGAGAAAAAAAAAAAAAAAAAAAAAAAAACACTATGATACTCCACTGACAACTGTGTGTGAAACAGAAAGCTGATCAGGTCATTCTGATCTCAGAGCAGGCATGTGCAGTTAGGCAGCATTCACACTTCTTGCACGTTTTGCGAAAATTGATTTGCCGCACATTCAATGAAAAACTCAATGGAGAATTGCACATTTTTTTGGGAACCCTCCGTATACACAACAGTATTCTCCCCAAAACATTTTTTTCCAGCTGAGTGGCATGAAAGAGTAGCTGGGTGAGGTGCAGGACCAGTGCAACTTTGCTTTCAGTATAGAAGGATAAGGGCGTTCACCAAAATTGGCCAAGTGGTGCACCCGGCTAAAAGATCCTGTCAAGAACACTGCACAAGTACAATGCACTATAAAATGTTCCTACATTGCCGTCACAGTGGGTAGTAAAAATCGGACATTTTACACAAGCCTCTCCGTATCCTTGTTCCATCGATGCCCCCTGGTGACTGAGAATCCTTGTGCAGGGTTCAGAAGTACTCACGCCCCCAAGTACTTCCAAAGATGAGCAGATGTATAACGCACGAGTCCAGGCTTGCGCATGGGTAGTATGTACGTGCCTTTCTTCAGAAGTACGTAGCGTGGATCGGCGCAGCCGCACTCGCGGCCAGGCGGACTGCGCAGCCTGCTGCCAGAGGAAGCTGCCATTTTACGAGAGGCAAGAGAGCCCGACCCGGGCCGTGGGGTCGGCAGCCGACCCGGGGGCTAATGAGCGGGAGGACCCGGCGGATCAGCACGAAGGACGTCCTCTGTGCCTTAAAAGGTGAGGCAGGTGATTAACTTTTTTTTAGTAATTTCGCCTCATAAGTCCTTTAACTAAAGAGTGTTTACACATCCAATATTTATCGTCCAATGATTGGCAAACTTTACCAATTCCATGTAGAATAAGAGCTTCCCTAAACAATCTGCTCATAATTTTCAAAATCTGTTGGCCCTCATACTACGTGAAGATGGTAAAAGTGTTCAGTGATTGACCAATCATAATTGAAAGTGTGTACCAAGCTTAAAGCCCTTTTACATTTAATGCATTGGTATGCAATAGTATGTGTTTTTTGCCATAGCAGTGCATTGTGAAAAAGATTTCAGTTAAAACATGAGGGAACTGTGCCATAGGAAAACATGGGCTGTGTAGTGTGAGGGTTGACCTACACTATCTGCTCTTCGTATATTCAATATTCTTTGACCCTCATACTACCTGGAGGCTGTAAAATTGGTCAATCATAAAGTGTGTACCAGGCTTTATACATAACCAATTTTACCAGCCTCATGTAGGATGAGAGCTTACCTACACTATCTCTTCATAGTATTCAAAATATGTTGACATACTAAATGGTATTACCACTACATTTTGGTAGCAGCTTTTGTTGGAAGAGACTGTATCCCCCATAACAAATGTGTATGTATTTTGTAAGGTTGCCAATGCGTCTACATTTCACTGAGCAGCAACGTATTTACAAAAAAAGTTGATTGCAGTCACCAGTACATATTAAAAGAAAGTACAATTACCGTCCATCAAGTTCTCTAACCGCATCCGCTGCATCTCTGGGGTCTTCAAATTCTACGAATGCAAAGCCAGGAGGATTCCTGGCAACCCAAACGCTACGCAGGGGTCCATAGTACCCAAACGACCGCTCTAGTTCAGTCTTGTTACCATTGTTTCCCAGGTTGCCTACGTAGACTTTACAGTCTAAAGGACAGGAGTCACGATGCATGGCTGCAAGAAACAAAAAAGGCTTTCAAGGACACTGATGGTACAGTCAATTGTATTTACATGTCTGGAATCATTGAATGGGTCAATGTGTACATAGGGTATAAATGCTTAACATGGCCGTCTTTTGCACAAGCATCTTGTATACGAACTGAACAATGTACCACCCATACTTTTGCTGTCCCCAAATGTCTAATTGTAGGTGCACACTAGTAAGAACAGAAATCGCACGTATTTTTGGACACATCTATACACCATGCATGTTTGTATGCAAACAAATGTCTGACATTGGCCACAGCAGCACAATGTAAAAACAGTAAGGCCCTGTTCACATCACAAACGCAGATGGCCATGCGTGCGGAACGCAACGCGTACAAACACACGCCATCCACGTTTGTGTGCGTTGCGTGGCTGATCCCATCACTGAAAAGTGAATGGGACAGCCATGCGTTATTACAAAAAATGCGTGCAGCATGCGTTCCCGGACCGCACAGGTCCGGAACGCATGCAGTGTGATCAGACAGTGCACTCTAAGCACTGCCTGATGTCGTGCGTGTCGGCCACCTGCACGCGTTTCCAAAACGCGGCTGGAAACGTGTGCAGTGTGAACGGGGCCTAATAGGTTTCGTGTCCAAGGCAATGCGGCCACCTGTACAAAATGTTTCAGAGCATACGATGCATGCAAAAAACAATGCATGCAATGAACCTCCACAAAACCTACATGGATTGATTACCGTATTTGTCGCCGTATAAGACGCACTTTTTCTCCCCCAAAAATGGGGAGAAAAAGTCCCTGCGTCTTATACGGCAAAGGCAGGGAATCCCCAACTTAATAACGCCCGCCGATCCGAACCGCCGACCCGCCGCCACGTTGGGGATTCCCTGCCTTTCTGTGCCTGCCTTTCTGTGCCCGCCTGCGTCTCCTGGCCCCCAGATTGAGTGTTAATAGTGGCGGCAACTTACCTTTGCCAGGCTCCCGCGCTGATCCTAGATCATTGCGCTGCCCCCCGCTAGCTTCCTCTGCCTCCCCCCTCTGTATCTGGCCCCCCCGGGTGAAGGAATAAGTATCGGCAGCTTACCTCCGCAGTGCGCCCGCGATGACTGCAGACGTCCGTCTTCCAGGCACTTCTCGCTCTAGTGGCCGGCTTGAACTGCGCGTCATCAGTTCAAGCCGGCCACTAGAGCGAGAAGTGCCTGGAAGACGGACGTCTGCAGTCATCGCGGGCGCACTGCGGAGGTAAGCTGCCGATACTTATTCCTACACCCGGGGGGGGGGGGCCAGATACAGAGGAGGGAGGCAGAGGAGGCTAGCGGGGGGCAGCGCAATGATCTAGGATCAGCGCGGGAGCCTGGCAAAGGTAAGTTGTTGCCGCTATTAACACTCAATCTGGGGGCCAGGAGACTCGGGCAGGTGGGAGGGAGGAAGGCAGGGGGGCAAATGAGGGCACATGGGGGCACCGGAGCACACATGAGGAGGCACCAGAAAAACACATGGGGGCACAGGAGCACACATGGGGGCACAGGAGGACACATGGGGGGCACAGGAGGACACATGGGGGCACAGGAGGACACATGGGGGCACAGGAGGACACATGGGGGCACAGGAGGACACATGGGGGCACAGGACACATGGGGGGCACAGGAAACATGGGGGGCACAGGACACATGGGGGGCACAGGACACATGGGGGGCACAGGACACATGGGGGGCACAGGACACATGGGGGGCACAGGACACATGGGGGGCACAGGACACATGGGGGGCACAGGACACATGGGGGGCACAGGACACATGGGGGGCACAGGACACATGGGGGGCACAGGACACATGGGGGGCACAGGACACATGGGGGGCACAGGACACATGGGGGGCACAGGACACATGGGGGGCACAGGACACATGGGGGGCACAGGACACATGGGGGGCACAGGACACATGGGGGGCACAGGACACATGGGGGGCACAGGACACATGGGGGGCACAGGACACATGGGGGGCACAGGACACATGGGGGCAGATGAGGACACACAGGAGAACCCATGGGGGGCACAGGAGGACACATGGGGGGCACAGGAGGACACATGGGGGGCACAGGAGGACACATGGGGGGCACAGGAGGACACATGGGGGCACAGGAGGACACATGGGGGGCACAGGAGAACACATGGGGGGCACAGGAGGACACACAGGAGAACACATGGGGGGCACAGGAGGACACATGGGAGGCACAGAAAGACATGGGGGCACAGGAGGACACATGGGGGCACAGGGGGACACATGGGGGCACAGGGGGACACACAGAAGGACACATAGGGATATGGGGGGCACAGGAGCACACATGAGGACACACAGAAGGACATGTACAAGACGCTCCTGGAATATGGACGCACCAGGTTTAGTATTTTTTTTTTCACTGGTTTTTGCCCTCTAAACCTGGGTGCGTCTTATATTCCGGAGCGTCTTATACGGCGCGAAATACGGTATGTCTGAGCATGGACTCGCAATGTGGAAAACACGCATAGAGCTTAGCGAGTGTGTCTCCCAAGAAAAGATTGAAAAATTGGCCCTAGACTATGATGGACATATGACTATGGCAGGGATTTGATTGTACGTCTCTCCAAGGGACAACACTGAATAATATATACAGCACTGCAGAAGAGGTTGGCGCTATACAAAAACAAACCCTTCCTAAGGTCTCAGCGTAGAAAGCTTGCCTCTACAAACCAGTTATCTTACTAAACCACTAGCTTGCACTACCTATGGAGACCATCATTATTCATACAATCACAATCGCCTGCAGGGACAGGAACTCCATCCCTCAGGTGACAATTTAAGGCAGCGTGATGCACAGATACATCGCTGGCCTAGAGGCTAGCGACAAGTTTGTCACAGAGGATAGGAAGCCTATGTAGGAAAGGCTTCCAGCAGGCAGGGTGAGCCCAATACACTCAGCCATAATTGTTGCATGCCTCACACATGCTAGATTCTCAGCCAAGATGTCTAACAGCCACTTATTCAGCCTGTGAATCTAGCTATAAATATGTAAAATAATAGAAGCGATTTACTAAGGTACCTTCAGTGATCCCCAAGAATCCTCCATCCAGCAGACCAGGATTAGAATTTTTAAAATAGTTAATTTGAGGATGAGTCCTGTACAGAAGCTAGCTAGACATCTGTACAGAATGTAGTCCTGAACAATTGCCCACGGAATCAACTCCCAATCCCTGCAGGTGATTGTGTGTAAAAGGCTTCATTGCTTGCTGAGGGTAAAAGGGGTTGGCAGTGTGCATCACAGACAATAGAGAGACAAATCTGCTGGGACAGAGACATTTCTACAGCAGAGATGACAAATTTAACCCCAAAACAAACTATGAATGAATTATTTGGTCACCAAACATTTGAGGCCTGTAGAAAGCTTGACCTAACACATACAACTGCTAATGTTTAACCATTATATATTTAAACCAAGGCTGTGGAGTCGGGGCAATTTTGGGCACCTAGGAGTCGTTTATTTCATAAACTGAGGAGTCAGATGATTTTTGTACAAAATCCACATAATTATTAGACTAAGGAGTCGGAGTCGAGGTGTCAGGGCCATTTTGGGTACCTGGAGTCAGAGTTTCATAAACCGAGGAGTCAGGGAAGATTTTTGTACCGACTCCACAGCCCTGATTTAAACCATTATAGTTATTAGAATTTCAAGTTCTAGATAAAGAAAACCCTTGTAAACAAACCCTCACATCTACATCAAATTTCATGGTTACTTTATCAATATAAAGTATGAGGCTAGAAATGGTTTAGGTGGTCACAAATGCACCAAATCAAATGTAAATAACTGAGAACAATGGTTTGAAAGGAGTTATACCTAGTACAGACAATGAGATTTTCAGGCAGACTTCCTGTCAGATCAATTATTTTCAACATGTCCAATCTGATTTTAATCAATTTTCCATGGACGTGATCAGAGAATCAATAGAAAATGTTAAAAAATTAGTCGATCTGGCAGAAAATCTCAATTTTGTGTAACAGGCATTAAAATGATTGCTTAACAATGAAGCATCAATATATTGATCAGAACCCCATCTGCGCTAGCACAAAAATATGTGTCCATAGGTAAAAAAAAAAAAATCACACTAAATAATAGCAACGTGTACCTGGGTGATCAAGGCATCTGTATAATGGTGCAAATAATTCCAAGTTGATGCAAATGTATGCAGCTTTGTAATGAACCAATCAAATTAAGCAACTGATTCATCTTAGAATTACTGGCATCTTCCTGGCCACCCAGTATAATTAATCCTACCTTCCAAGAACAGCACATTATATACCCACTTTGTCCTACATCCTTTCCTAGAACAGAGCAAGTCAGCTACCAGCCTTATTTTTTGCAATATAGTTTGCTTGCTGTAACTTGAATTCCTTTTGAGTCATCTATGATAAACTAAAATCATATACCCACTCCTATTTATATTAGCAGGAAGCTGAAGTGCAAAAACTCCGTGAGATGTAAAGGATGACCATACACTTACAATTGATAGTATGGGCTAAAATCAATTGAAAGATAAATTCACAATGATGTTTTCTAGTTAAAGAGCCGTGATCACATAATAGATAATGCTATTGGCCGACAGAAGTGATCGTGTATAGTCTGCTCGAAGCAGGTGGGTGAGGCATGCAGCTAGCCACCATACAGTGATAGCAACGGCACTGCATTTTCCATCCCCCCTCCCATTTTCTATTAGCCACCATTCATCCGCAGCGCACAGCAACGTGCGTCTCCTGCCTGCGCGAGGCAAGCCTGGAGACTCTGCAAAGGCAAGCTGCACTTTAGAAAGGTGAGCTATGTGCACCCGATAAACCAGCTGAAGGCCTTCCTGCCTAAAGAGAGAAGCCATTACACCGCTTCCCGCTCACACAAAATGGCGGAGCCCCTTTGTCTCACACACGCAGCGCGGCTGCACACATACAGTCCGCAGCCGGGGAAGCCTGCAGCTTGCGTCAGGCGGCCACACTGCGACATCCAGGGGGCTCATGTGACCCATTCATTACCGCTATCGTACGAGGACCGGGATCCGTAGCTCCCTCTGGAATCCAGTCTGTAAGCACTCTCCGCGAGGCAGCCAGGCACAAAATGGCTCGCGTACACGGGGGCGGCGCAGCTTCTTCAACACCAAGAGAAACGTCACGTTCCGCAACCCAATGATAGTCGGAGAAGTAGAGGAGGCAGGCGGGGCTAGACCTGTTCTGCTAGGGGAGGGCTAGACCTGTTCTGCTAGGGGAGGAGTCGGGCCCATGGAGGAAGTGCGTCCATACTTGTTGTGGGAATAGCGTGTTGTCTCCTTTGTGTAAAGATAACTTATGTGCGAAGAGAATGAGGAAATGAAGATAGTGAAATTTGCGGAAGGGTCCTATACGCAAGCGCTGCTGTTAACCTTGTTGAGTGCCTCGCTGCGGCTGCGAGAGTTTTTACGTGTGGCTTGCAGTTTGACTTGCTTATTGTTCAGCTACTAAAAAGCTACAATACTATTGTGATTCAATATAAGCTAGACATTTACATTTTCATCTCAATTTTTTTGTTTTCAGCGATTCATCAAATTGCACAGAGATTGATTGTTGCGCACACGTTCTGATCAAGCAAAAATGATTCTGCCCCCAAAAATCAAGAAGTCTGGAACCAGGATGATACCATTTATTGGGCAACTTAAAAAATATACAGGAAGGGACTTGGGGGGGGGGGGGGGGGGTCTGCAATTTAGCACATATGTAGTTGGAGGGTTCCCCTCCCTACCCTGAAAATTTGGGGAGTGTAGGAGGTGTGGAAGTGGAGATATTTGGGGCGTTTAGCGCGGCAGCACAATTAAACAGGAAATGTGGCCCCACAGGCTTTTGCTACGCATGCAGGGCAGTAATAATTTCCAGGCAGCAGGATTACACTGGTTTCTCATTTTCCTCTAGTGCACACCGTGTTTTTCTCGCACACAATCGCCCACTGTGCAGTTCTCTGTACAATCGCTCTCCGTTCTCAATTTTTTTATGCGCCATTGTGGCTAGTGGAAAAAGCCTGTGCGATTGCACTTGCAATCGCACTTAGGCCTCTTGCACACTGCAAGCGATTCCGATTCAGATTCCGCTTTTTAATCAGTTTTTACATCCGATTCAGATTCCGATTTGCAGTTTGCTCCCTGCACACTGCAAATCGGAATCTGAATCGGATGTAAAAACCGATTAAAAAGCGGAATCTGAATCGGAATCGCTTGCAGTGTGCAAGAGGCCTTAGGGTTGCCAGGTCGGCTGATGGAGAAAACCGGACAGGGGGTGGAGTTAGGGGCGGAGTCAGGGGCGGAGTCAGAAGTGCACTTTTATGTAGAGTGGGGCTAAGCAATGGGCTTTTTAAAAAAAAAAATTTATAGTATTTATATCGCACTGACATCTTCTGCAGCACATTACAGAGTACATAGCCATGTCACTAACTGTCCTCACCAGTAGTACTGGTCCAGTGCACATAAGAGACAGTTTTTCACCAGTAACTGCACGTAAGAGACAGCTTTTCACCAGTAAATGCACATTATAAGAGACACCTTTTCGCCAGTAAATGCACATAATAAGAGACAGCTTTTCCCCAGTAAATGCACAAGAGACAGCTTTTCACCAGTAAATGCACATAATAAGACACAGCTTTTCACCAGTAAATGCACATAATAAGAGACAGCTTTTCACCAGTAAATGCACAAAAGAGACAGCTTTTCAAAAAGAGACAGCTTTTCACCACTAAATGCACATAATGACAAACAGCCAGTGTTCCCAGTATATGTAGCCAGGGATATATGTGCCCAGTATATGTAGCCAGGGGGTATATATGTCCCAGTATATGTAGGCAGGGGTGTAAATGTCCCAGTATACGTAGGCAGGGGTATATATGTCCCAGTATATGTAGCCAGGGGGTATATGTGCCCAGAATAGGTAGCCAGGGGGTATATGTGCCCAGAATAGGTAGCCAAGAGCTATATGTGCCCAGAATAGGTAGCCAGGGGCTATATGTGCCCAGAATAGGTAGCCAGGGGCTATATGTGCCCAGAATAGGTAGCCAGGGGCTATATGTGCCCGGAATAGGTAGCCAGGGGCTATATGTGCCCGGAATAGGTAGCCAGGGGGTATATGTGCCCAGAATAGGTAGCCAGGGGCTATATGTGCCCAGAATAGGTAGCCAGGGGGTATATGTGCCCGGAATAGGTAGCCAGGGGCTATATGTGCCCAGAATAGGTTAGGTAGCCAGGTGCCCCCCCCCCCCGCAGGAGGAGAACAGTGCAGCAGAGAGAGAGCTGGGAGCAGCGGTGGAGAAGGGGGGCAATCTCCCCCCCCTTCCCTCACCTTAGGGTGCTCTCTCTCCCCCTCTGTCTCCTCCAATATGATGTGCAGGCTGGCGGGTGGCTGCGGGCGGAACTTACCTCTGTGTCGCAGGCGCCGGAAGTTCGGGTCCCGCAGCCGCTGAGATTCGACTCAAAAAAGATCCGGATCAAAGATTCGAATCATTCATGAGCCGGACAACACTATTCAGACTGATTAGTGTTGTCCAGCTCATGAATGATTCGGATCTTTGATCCGGATCTTTTTTGAGTCGAATCTCAGCGGCTGCGGGACCCGAACTTCCGGCGCTGGAGCGACACAGAGGTAAGTTCCGCCTGCAGCCACTCGCCAGCCTGCACATCATCCTGGAGGAGACAGCAGGGGAGAGAGAGCACCCTAAGGTGAGGGAAGGTGGGGGAGATTGCCCCCCTTCTCCACCGCTGCTCCCAGCTCTCTCTCTGCTGCGCTGTTCTCCTCCTGCGCTGCGGGGGGGGGGGGCTCTAAACCGGACAACTTAATTGTCCGGTTTAGCATGCCTTTTTGCACCGGACACAGCGCACAAAAACCGGACTGTCCGGTGTAAAACCGGACACCTGGCAACCCTTCGCACTTGTAGTGGAAAAGGACTCTACAATCTTGACATACAGTGCTTTGAAAAAGTATTCGGCCCCCTTGAAGTTTTCCACATTTTGTCATATTACTGCCACAAACATGAATCAATTTTATTGAAATTGCATGCGACAGACCCAATACAAAGTGCTGTACACGGAAGAAGTGGAACAAAAATCATACATGATTCCAAATATTTTTTACAAATCAATAACTGCAAAGTGGGGTGTGCGTAATTATTCAGTCAATACTTTGTAGAACCACCTTTTGCTGCAATTACAGCTGCCAGTCTTTTAGGGTATGTCTCTACCAGCTTTGCACATCTAAAGACTGAAATCCTTGCCCATTCTTCTTTGCAAAACAGCTCCAGCTCAGTCAGATTAGATGGGCAGCGTTTGTGAACAGCAGTTTTCAGATCTTGCCACAGATTCTCGATTGGATTTAGATCTGGACTTTGGGCCATTCTAACACTTGGATATGTTTTGTTTTAAACCCTTCCATTGTTGCCCTGGCTTTATGTTTAGGGTCGTTGTCCTGCTGGAAGGTGAACCTCCACCTCAGTCTCAAGTCTTTTGCAGACTCCAAGAGGTTTTCTTCCAAGATTGCCCTGTATTTGGCTCCATCCATCTTCCCATCAACTCTGACCAGCTTCCCTGTCCCTGCTAAAGAGAAGCACCCCCAGAGCATGATGCTGCCACCACCATATTTGACAGTGGGGATGGTGTGTTCAGAGTGATGTACAGTGTTAGTTTTCCACCACACATAGCGGTTTGCATTTCGACCAAAAAGTTCCATTTTGGTCTCATCTGACCAGAGCACATTCTTCCACATGTTTGCTGTGTCCCCCACATGGCTTGTGGCAAACTGCAAACGGGACTTCTTATGCTTTTCTGTTAACAATGGCTTTCTTCTTGCCACTCTTCCATAAAGGCCAACTTTGTGCAGTGCACGACTAATAGTTGTCCTATGGACAGATTCCCCCACCTGAGCTGTAGATCTCAGCAGCTCGTCTAGAGTCACCATGGGCCTCTTGACTGCATTTCTGATCAGCGCTCTCCTTGTTTGGCCTGTGAGTTTAGGTGGACGGCCTTGTCTTGGTAGGTTTATAATTGTGCCATACTCCTTCCATTTCTGAATGATCGCTTGAACAGTGCTCCGTGGGATGTTCAAGGCTTTGGAAATCTTTTTGTAGCCTAAGCCTGCTTTAAATTTCTCAATAACTTTATCCCTGACCTGTTTGGTGTGTTCTTTGGACTTCATGGTGTTGTTGCTCCCAATATTCTCTTAGACAACCTCTGAGGCTGTCACAGAGCAACTGTATTTGTACTGGCATTAGATTACACACAGGTGCACTCTATTTAGTCATTAGCACTCATCAGGCAATGTCTATGGGCAACTGACTGCACTCAGACCAAAGGGGGCTGAATAATTACGCACACTGCACTTTGCAGTTATTGATTTGAAAAAAATGTTTGGAATCATGTATGATTTTCATTCCACTTCTCACATGTACACCACTTTGTATTGGTCTTTCACGTGGAATTCCAATAAAATTGATTCATGTTTGTGGCAGTAATGTGACAAAATGTGGAAAACTTCAAGGGGGCCGAATACTTTTGCAAGCCACTGTATTTGTCAGAAACATCTCATCTGTATATATGCTTATTCCAGGTCAGAGGATCAGCAGGACAGCCACACAACTGGTATTGTTTAAAAGCAGTGGCGTAGCAATAGGGGGTGCAGAAGTAGCGACTGCATCGGGGGCCCTTGGGCTAGAGGGGCCCACCTCCCAAACACAGTATTAGCTCTTTATTGGTCCTGTGCTAATAATGTTCACTTCTATAGTTGATTTGAATAGTAGCAATCATTAAGACACAGTTTCCCATCCACTTTTTGCACTTCTGACACTGTGGTTGTCCTTGATTGGTTTTGTTGTGTATCAATCGTTATCTATAGCATTCTTGGGGGGCCCCAATGCTAAACTTGCACTGGGACCCACAGCCTCTTAACTACACCACTGTTTAAAACAAAATAAATATGCCGGCCTCCATGTCCCTATCACTTCAGATTCCCTTTAAAGGTAGCCATACATCTAGCGATGATGGGCAGTTTCGACCAAGAGATAAATCTCTATCCGATCTAATCTGATTAAAGAGCTCACATGCTCGCCCCCAAAATTGGTAGCATCATCGATCGAGCATGCACTGGTGCTTATCAGCACTGGTCACAGGTGGTGGACCCCCATGTATTTACACCTAAGCACGGCAGTTGCCATGCTAACTTGCAACATGAGAAGGTTTTTTGCAACCAGATAACATCACCACATGTGAAACTTGACATGCGCAGCGTTACTAAATGCATTTGGCTGCATGTAAATTAAGCTGAATGGTACCTGTGGACGGCCCCTGGGTGGCTGAACTGCTCAACAAATGAGCAGTTCAACAGTCCGTGAAAAACAGGCTAGACAACAATAGGAACATAAGACAATGACTGATCGTGGTACGGATTCGATTGTGAGCTCCTTTGACGGGCAGTCAGTGACATAATTATGTACCATATATTAAAGTACTGTGGAAGATGTCAGCTCTATATACATTAAATACGCAATATTAATAGGCTGTGAACCCACTACCTGTCAGCTGTTTCTGTGAACAAGGCCATATGGATTGCTGAGAGCCCTTAAGCAGAGATTGGAGATCACAAGAATGGCTGCCAGCTGGTGGCTTAATAATAGCAAATAGTACTGTATACGGATAGGTGGTTAGCATTTCTGCCTTGTAGCATTAGATTTCCAGTTTTAAATTCTAAGACCTTACTGTTTATGTGTGGAGAGTGTACAGTATATTCTACACGTGTGTGGGTTTCCTTCAACAATCCAAAGACATATTGGTAGGTTAACGGTTTCCCTCTAAACTGTCCCTAGCATGTAACAGGAATATTTCATTTTGAGCTCTGTTGATGGATGTTCAGTGTTCTTGGATTTAATTCAATGACGTACAAGAGCTGGGAGAGAGCATTGCCAACATACCTGTATCTCCACCCTACGGTCAGTTCCTCTTCAAAGGCAGTGGCAAACTCATCAGGCTGCATTTTTGACATTTTCCCTCAAGTAGGCTGAAGCCCTGAGGGTCTGCGTTGTTTCTCTCTCAGATCTTGAGGTTCCATCAGCCATCTTTGCTACTGGGGACAGTGTGCACGCTGTAGAAATGCTGGGCTTCAGATTGATTTTCTCTGAGGCTGTATTGACTGTACTGCTTGTCATGGCACATACGCTTTTAGTATTCTTTATTTCAGGTGCTGGGGATCTGTGGACCCTTTTATCAGGTGGCACAGCTGTAGTTGGCAGGTCTTATCCAAGCTGGGCACAGAGCTCACAAGACTCTCATCCATCCCTGAACACACTGCCCAAGCACTCCCCTCTCTATACAATTGTAATTGAAAGGAATTCTTTACCAGTGTCATTGCACACAGCACATATAAAGTTAATGGCATTTACACAAACTATGTGAACTTGCATTACACAACATATGTAACAAACTTACCTGGTGTTGTCTCTGGAGCCTGCTCTGAACAGCTGGAGGAAGCGTGTTATTTCTGGCAGTCTCTCTAGGAGGATGCGCACAGCTCAGAACTGCCTTTATAGGTTAAGGAGGCGTTTCTGAAGTTTGTCAGCTGATTCCTACGGTCAGCTGACACTTGCTGCAGGGATGTTGCTGATTGGTCTGCTTTTCCTGGGGGCTTGGGCTGTGCTCTATTCCTGCTATATAAACCCTGGGCATTCAGTTACTCGCTGTCTGTTATAGCTTTCATTTCTCTGAGCGCTGAACCTTGCTTTACTACTTAATCTAGTTAATGTTCCGGAGAGCTACATTTCATATATTGCGCATCAGCGCGATATACAGTACAGACCAAAAGTTTGGACACACCTCATTCAAAGAGTTTTCTTTATTTTCATGACTATGAATATTGTAGATTCACACTGAAGGCATCCAAACTATGAATTAACACATGTGGAAGTATAGTACATGACCAAAAAGTGTGAAACAACTCAAAATATGTCATATCCTTGGTTCTTCAAAGTAGTGTGTCCAAACTTTTGGTCTGTACTGTATATGTACTCGAGTCAGTCAGTATTGTATTATTGTAATATTGCATATTGTTCTGAGTATCGACCTCTGCCTGCCTCTTGACCTCGAATCTGCCTAGCCCCTCTGTATTACTGCCATCTGATATCTGTGTATGACTCGGCCTGTCCCTGACTTCGCTCCTGTTTGATCCTTCCAATACAACTGACATCTGACCTATGTGTATGACTTTGGCCTGTATAACGTTTTTGCACCTGTCTTAGTCTACTGTACTTTAGCCATCTGATTACCAGTGTATGATCCTAGTCTGTTGTTAACTAGGATCCCTGTGTACCGCATATCTCTGACTTCGTGTATGACCTCAGTTGACGATCTGACCTCGATTATCGTATATTCAGTGTACACTTCATAGCCTGCATCACAGCCAGCGTTACAACTTATATGTTGCTTGTATAACTTGCATAACAGGTTGACTTGGTCAGATTTAGTCAGCCAGTAATGCAAATCATAGAAGCAGCATGTGTGGTGTTGTGTAACGCAGGTTTCGCTATTTGTATAGCATGTTATCCAGTTTACATGAATGCTGCTTAACCTTATATTGTACCAAAAAGATTGGATCATTAGAAGCCACCGTTACAGTTCAGATTTACTTCTCTGTATTGAACTGAGTGCACAAATTAAAAGGAAGTGTGCTTAGTAAACTAGTAACTAAACTAGTGATGATAAAAAAAAATCTGCTAATTTCCCAGCAATAAATTGAAAGTGAACCTATCAGTCAGCAGCTGCAATTAATTTAGCTGTTGCCTACTTAATTAGACAACAGCTAAAGGTTCCCACACATTAGATGATGTATGGGCAATCAATCAAGAGACAGATTTCTCTCTGATCGAATCTGATTATCGAGAGATCTGTTGTCTGCCCATACACCTATTTTAGCATGAAATCTCTCGGGAATTGGCCATTTGACGCGGCATCCGCTGCCTCGCCACCCCTGGGGTTGCCCCCCAATGTACAATGTATACTTTACCTGTCAGTGTCCACCGCTGGCCCCATCTTTTCGCTGCCTCCCATACACACGCCCCGCGTGATTACCGGTGTAACGTGGGCACGTTATCCAGCATGTCAGCCCTACATCTTGTGCATGTACGATCTATACATGCGACCAATTTCGGTCCGAAATTGGTCACATCGTTGTTCGGGCATGCTCTTGGCAGCACTTATTTTCTTCCGATCATGCCCGGATTTACATCACAGGAGCCTATAGGCACAGATGTCCTGGCACCATGGACTACACACTCCATGGACCTACAAACCCAGGCCAAACCACACTGAAGGTGTGCTGGCTGACCCAGCTGTCACCTCTCCCTTACTTCACCCAGTGTTGGTAGCTACAAGTGCCTTTTAGTATTAGGTAGACAGAAGTACCCGCAATATTAAGTAGCTAGAGGTGCCTGTGACTGAAGGGAGATCATCAGAGGAATACCGAGAGCTGGGTGAGTAACCACTCATTTAAACTCTGCTCAGGACTCTGCATAGGGAAGGCGGGAGGGAGGCGGTTGGGGAGGGGGGAGAGCCACCTTTCTATTATCAGGCGCCTGTAGGCATGTGCCTACAGTGCCTTATGGTAAATCCGGCCATGCTTCTGATTATAATAATCGGTCGATCATCTGCCAAGTCGTCTGATGCATGGTCACCTTCAAGCTTGGGTTAATGGACATCTACGTGCTTTTTAAAATATATATAATTTAATTTGACCCTACAACTTTTCCTCAAATATTGCATTCATCCATTTCCCTTATTATTCTTATGTGAGCAAATATGAGGAGGCTGTATTCCTGTAGAGCTCTTACTGCTGCATGGCTGCCATAAAGGCCAATGGTAACTATTGGGGAGGTGAGGTAACTGGCCAGTTCATTATGACTGAGAAGGGATTTGTCTTGCATTGTTAAACATCTGATCAGCTGCAGGGTGGAAAGACGGTATCTAACATATGAAGAGCCAGTGCTGTGTTGTTTCCATAGCGACAGCAAATGAATCACTTTCCTTGGCATTTTAGTGATATGGATAAATCTGCCAGAGATCCATTCACTGACTGATTGCTGATCAGTTAAAGCAAACCTTTTCTAAGAACATACATCAACTAAATGTGACATTATCTGCATCTTAAAGTAACATACACGCTTACCACAGGATGATTAATTATTTTCAACTGAATTAGCCAGTACAACCTTTTTATTCCTTTTAGCAATTCCGTTTGCCTGGCTATCCAGTGGATCCTCTGCCTCTAATACTTTTAGCTATAGACCATGCAGTAGATGAGGTGTGTTTGACATTTTTTGTAAAATCTGACAAGATTAGCTGCATGCTTGCTACTGATTTGAATAAACAATTGTTCAAAAACAGAGGCGCCAGATAATGATAAAATAGTTAAAAAACATTTAAAAAGGTGGAGGTTCTGGTGGACTTACCTCTCACAAGTAGACACAGGATCAGTTATTCACTGAAAAATATCTCTATTCAAATAGACTCCAGAGTGATAGTAATGCGTTTCACAGATTACATCCCGTTTTATCAGGCAGTATATGGAGCTTGTAAAGATCCAGACCAGGTATGAGTGCCTCTGTACTGCGGCGCTCATACCTGGTATAGCACCTCCATTTTTTAACAATTGTTTATTCTGAGTGTCCACCCTTGGAGGAGGAATGTTACCCCCTTTTCTTCTACTTCTAAGGAGAGCGACATTTTTATCCCGAGTGAGGTCAGGTCTAATCTCCTCATCTGCCTACTGAGTAGTTACCAGAGGTAAACCACCTTTGTGAGTATATTCTCCTATATTTACTCTTATGACCAATTGATCAGACATACTGCACTATTGGGGCTGTTGATCTGCTTTGTTTTTCAAGTGGCTGGATGGTGTAATGGTTAAGGGCTCTGCCTCTGACACAGGAGTAAATGGTACTTGGAGAAGAAACACAGAGACAACGGGAGCCCAAATTGTGCAGTATGTCACAGATGAATGGGTAGGTATAGGTGTTCAAAAAAGGTAATACTCATAAAGGTGGGTTGCACACGGGGCAACCGACCACTCAAAGCAGGTGGAGTGTCTTATACCTGACTCCACTCAGGTATGCCAGCAATCCTGGAGACGGTCGCTCTCTTGTTGAAAAACCTCTTGCACTCTAAATCTGTGAGGTGGTGTGGGTTCCACCTCAGGTTAGGTGTATGGGACTCCCCTCACCAATCCGTGGGGGGGGGGGGGGGAGTATAACGCAGAAGGGGGTAAAGAGGCGCCCAATGAAGTATAAAAAGTTTAAAAACACACTTAAAACTGAAGGTTGAGGTGGCTTACCTCATAGAAGACAACTCACTTAGAGTAGAAAATATTTATTAACAAGCACAGGCAACGCGTTTCGTGGGATCTCACCCACTTCCTCAGGCCAAATAAAGTGCTAATGCAATCTAACAGCCGTGTTTAGGGCGCCTCGAACACGGCTGTTAGATTGCATTAGCACTTTATTTGGCCTGAGGAAGTGGGTGAGATCCCACGAAAGGCGTTGCCTGTGCTTGTTAATAAATATTTTCTACTCTAAGTGAGTTGTCTTCTATGAGGTAAGCCACCTCAAGCTTTAGTTTTAAGTGTGTTTTTAAACTTTTTATACTTCATTGGGCGCCTCTTTACCCCCTTCTCTGACACAGGAGACCAGGGTTCGAATCTCAGCTCTGCCTGTTCAGTAAGCCAGCACCTATTCAGTAGGAGACCTTTGGCAAGTCTCCCTAACACTGCAACTGCCTATAGAGCATATAGAACAGCCTAGTGGCTGCTGCTCTGGCGCTTTGAGTCTACCAGGAGAAAAGCGCGATATAAATGTTATTTGTCTTGTCTTGTTTCTGATTTGATTCAGACACTACTGCAGTCAAATAGATCAGCAGGACGGCCAGGCAATCTGCATTATTTAAAAGGAAATAAATATGACAGTCTCCATATACTTCTTACTTCAGGTGTCCTTTAAACACATCATAAAACTAACAATGAAAATATGTAAATAGTTTTAAAGCTACTGGAAGGGTAAATACTTACACCTCTACTTCATTCAAAAGCTAACTGACAAGATTGAAAAAAAAAAAACAAGTTAACCCTTTGCACACTCGCATTCAAATGTTCAAACAAATGCATTCACAGATTCACTCATCCAGGCACCACTGTTATCCCAACAAGTTAAAAGCTGGGGTCTTAGTTCACAAAAGAATGCATTCTCTTGCTTAGTCACCTACACAGCGTAGAAGTACCCAGGTAATCAGAGATGTCCTAACCCTAGCCCTGTAACATGCATAGTGCAGACATGCATACATTCATTGCATCAAACCTATCTGGGGATTAGGAGCACACATCCTGACCCCGGCTTTTAACCTCCCTGGCGTTCAGTTTCTGCAGGATTTCTGTGCAAAAAGTGATCCGATTAATTTTCATAATCCTTTTTCCTGTAACTTAACAACATGTGTCAAGAAGGGGTCTAGTGTACATTTTGAGTCCAATAAAAGCTTGAAATAAACTAGATTTCAAAATTGCTCCCTAAAATCTCTGATCATTTATACTTCCAAGCTGAAGCTGTTCAACCTGCACTAATACAATAGAAATGATGGGCAGATTCAACCAAGAGACAGATCTAATCAAATCTGATTAGAGAAAGGTCGGTCAGCTGCCCATACTCCACAGGCTGATTCCCAATAAATTTCAACATGAAATTGCTCAGGAATCGGCTACGCCCGTTGGCTAGTTGCTGCCCCCCAATGTGAAAATGTACTCCTGTGTGTGCATTTATACATTACCCGTCCTGTGTCACCCACCGCATGATGCCCATCTGTCTTCGGAATCCCCCACAGATTATAGGTCTAGATGCCCCCAGTATAGGCTAGGTCTGTACAGGTGTCGCTCAGTGTAGGCTAGGTACATACAGGTGTCACTCTGAATAGGCTAGGTAGGTGCAGGTGTCCCCCAGGATAGGCTAGGTAGGTGCAGGTGTCCCCCGGGATAGGCTAGGTAGGTGCAGGTATCCCCCGGGATAGGCTAGGTAGGTGCAGGTGTCGCCTGGGATAGGCTAGTTGCAGGTGTCCCTGGGATAGCATAGTTAGGTGCAGGTGTCCCCTCGAAAAGGCTAGTTAGGTGCAGGTGTCCCCCAGGAAACGTTAGGTAGATGCTCGCCCCCCCACCCCCCGGGATAGGCTGGTTAAGTGCCCCCCTCCCCCCCCCTCCCCCAGGATAAGCTAAGTAAGTCTCCCTCAGTTTAGGTTAGCTAGGTACAGGAGCCCCACTGTACCTAGCTAACCTAGTACCCATCCTGACTTCAGTACCCATCCTCCACATACCGGAAGATATGATGAGCTGTGAAGACAGGCTGGAGTGCTCGCTGGAACGAGGCTCAGTATATATAGCGGCTGCATCGGGGGATTTAGGGGGGGATCAGGGGAGGGGGCACGCTGCCTAAAGTGACTAATGCTGCCTATAATGTACAGGAGCCCCTGCACCTATCTAACGTCTACAGTTAAGCTACTGTACCTAGGGAAACCCCCTGAGCGGCATGCCCGACACTGGCATACCGCTGTCAGCATAAATTCCTTGCCCGACACTCCTTGCCCGACACAGTGTCGGGCATACAGCTCAGGAGGTTAACTTAGCTGTAGGGGTAACAGTTGTGCCTGAATGAGTGAATCTGGGAATGCTCTGTAAGCTTTTTGGTAATTACCGTACTTATTACAATACTACTGAAAAGTAGGGGTGGCCGACAGGAAGGGATCCCCCAAGTACTCACAACCTTACTGCACAAAACTGCTTAAAGGGGAACTTCAGCCTAAACAAACATACTGTCATTAAGTTGCATTTGTTATGTTAATTAAAATAGATAGGTAATAATCTCTTATCCACCCTGTTTTAAAAGAACAGGCAAATGTTTGATTTCATGAGGGCAGCCATCTTTTTGGTTGAAAGGAGGTGACGGGGAGCATGAGACATAGTTCCAACTGTCCTGTGTGCTGATCACCCCTCCCAGTTGCTAGGCAACGTGAACAATGACATAGGAAATCCCATCATGCTTTGCACAGCATCAGGTAAAAAAAAAGCCCGGGCAGTTTTCTTTGATGGGTGGAGCTTAGCTAAAAATGCAGCTAAAAATGATGCTTTGGTAAGAAAAACAAAGTAGATTTTTAGCCTGGAGGTTCACTTTAAAGAGGGAGTACCGTGTGGGATCAGCGCCCACTGCCTCTCTACCTCAGCTTCCGCCCCGGTTTTGAGGATCCCCTCCTGTCACTCAATGCACCACGTGGAACGCTATCCTGATGTTACAACATACTGTATTTTTCAGATTACTCACTTTTTTCCACAAAAAAGTGGGGGGGAAAAGTCAACGCGTCTTATAGTCCGAATGTACAACATTCAGCAGTGTTCTCCCGCATCCAGCACGGGCAAACCCAGTGTACCTTCATTAGATTGCCTGCCCCTGTGCCCCCCGCAGGTAGAAGAAGAGTGGCCCGGGATGCAGTCGGGCATCGGTGATCGCAACCACGGCTATAGTCTCCGCCCCCCCGCAGAAGAATGTCAGCCCTGGGGCAGCAAACTCCTTGAGCCGGGCATCGGGGGCCGTGGCTGTAGTCTCCTCCCCCCACGAGGAAGAATGTCGGCGCTGAAGCAGCATGGTCCTTGAGCTGAGCATCAGGCATCGTGGCCGTGGCTGTAGTCTCCGCCCCCCCACGAGGAAGAATGTCGGTGCCGGAGCAGCAAGGTCCATGAGCAGGGCATCGGGCCGTGGCTGTAGTCTCCGCCACCCGCGAGGAAGAATGTCAGTCATGGGGCAGCAAGGTCCTTTAGTCGATGGGGACCAGTGGCTGTGGATATAGTCTCTGCACCCAGCACTTGGAAGTAGAGCAGCCCAGGATGGAGCATCCGTGAAACAGTGACCAGTTAAGTTGCACCCCTTTATGCTGGTTATGCTTACCGATAGTTGCCGGCAACACTGCTCCTCACACTGGTTCGTAGCTGCAAGAAAAGACTTCCACAATCTGTACAGTGGTGGCCCCTTGGTGAGGGAGATCTGCTGTGGGAAGTGCTGACCGAATCCCCTGGGGAGACGAGTAACATGGCTGATGGCCTTTATATGTTTAATGCAGCCTGATAAATCTAGCTGCATAAAAGTCCCAGAATGCCTTTAGCTGCAAAAGGTTGCTGTGGCATGCTGTGTTTGATGGGGGTATATACAGAGGGGATAACAGTAGGAAGGGACACAGGGTTAAAGAGCAACTGTCAGGCTGCAGAAGCTAATTTAAACCTCTATTCTCCTGTGTTAAACAGTTTAGAAGGAAGCCAAAAAGCCATTAGTGAAGATAAAAATCTCAGTTACCTTTGATGTGGGCTTATCAGAAAAGCTGTTAGACCTAAGAGGACGCAAGCCGCATACTATACTGCAAAGCATTCTGGGGCCCTCCCCTCGGCTGCTAATGAGACGCTACAGCAGCTTGTAATCAGTCCAGCGCGTAGCACTGATAAATCTCGGGGCTGGGTACACTGCAGGAGTCAGCTATTGTTCCTAGCCACATGGCTCATTAATATTCACTGCACACTGTGTTATTCAGTACGAGCTTATCTGTGATCAGGAAGCAGGCAGGACATGACGACACATTTGACAGAAAAACATGGAACCTGCCATGAGCTGTCAGGAGCATCAATCTCTGCATATACTATATAAAAATTCTGTGAAGTACAAACGTGGACAGTGAAATGCATATGTAATGTAAGTACAGCCAATCTTTAGCTACTGATATATGTGTTTATTTTCTCTGAGACCTTATACCTAACAGCTCCTCTTTAAGTGTAGGGTAGCTGGTGGGGCAGGAGGGGTTAGTTTAGGGTAGTTCGTGTAACTGGTGGCGCAGCTTAGATGAGACAGTTTGTGGAAAAAGGTCCATAAGACGCCCTTGCACCATGGACCCACCTAGGTTTAGCATGTTTTTTCCCCTTGTTTTTTGTCCTCTAAACCTAAGTGCGTCTTATAGTCTGGATCGTCTTATAGTCCGAAAAATACGGTAATCTGAAATAAGGCACAGCTTTGTGAAGGGCCTCACTCAAACAGGGGCAAAGTGTTTGAAGCAACAGCTACATGTTAGTCATATAAGGCTATATTATTTTGCACTTGTCTTGTGGCAGGATCAATTCTTAACCTCATGTGCCATTCAAGGAACTTTATCATTAGGCTGTCTTGGCCAGAGACTCTGTATGTTTTTGAATCAGTGCACAGTGAATTGGAAGCTTTTTTGATATTACCATTTAAAGGTCACGGAGGACATTTAATGCTACAGCAATATAGTAACATCCTGATTGCCATTGTAATATAGCTCAGGAACATTATACCAATGTGTGTGTGACAGGACTGAGGTGTGCACTAGTGGAGGGCCCACACATGTCAAATTGTGGTTGGGGAACCAATCCATCTTGGATAGGTGAGTGTTTGGATGTGGTGTAAACTCACGCAGAGACAGGGGGATATTACCACCGTTGCAACACCGCATGCCATATTTTGTATTCCACTAATAAAGTTTTTTCTAAGCACGTGTAGTGACTTCAGTCATATATATTTTTTGATGATAATTACTTATGTAGAGGGATGATTCTGGATAGTATAGAGTCTTCCCTGTCCTTCCTCTGGCTTGTCTTGCAACGCCGTGCCTGGATGTATCTCTTTCACAGAATAACTATACTCTAGCAATCTTTGGAACTACTCACGTCCCCTAGTAGTTCCAAGGACTAGTGCATCAGTACTGCGCATGCGTATGATCAAACTTGCACATGCGCCATACGCATGCACTCATCCACGGAACTACTGGGGGATGTGAGTAGTTACAAAGGTTGCCCAAGGAGTTCCGAACAGCTATTTGACCAAGCAGGTCAAATAGCTACAACTGGAGATGAGGCAACAATGATCAGTCATACAGAGGAACGGGGTAGGCTCTATACTAGGTAACAATCAAATCTGAATTAAGTTTCCTCACTTTAAGTTTACTTTAACAGCCAGGGGCATCTGTTTGATCTATTTATTTGCAACATGAGAACAAGAAAGATTCTTCACTCAATGGCCCTGATTGTCTAAAGGTACATACACAGGTCTGATTTTTCCAAACGACTGGTCGTTTAGACTGGTCGTTTGGACGTCAAGTCAGACGTGTGTACAAATGATCGTTCAGCTGATAAGACTGGTTTTGACCGATCCACCAAGCGGATCCATCAAAACAGCTAAACGATCGTTTGTACACGTCTGACTTGACGTCCAAACGACCGGTCTAAACGACCGGGCGTTTAGAAAAATCAGACGTGTGTATGTACCTTAAGGTAAGAGTGGTCTTTGTGACCCAGCAAACCTGGACTGAATCCATTTAAAATTGTTTGCTCACCTTAAAAGTTAGGCAGGACTCACATTTGAGTGTTCTGAATTTGAGTGTTTTCCCGCATGTGAAATTGGCATTAGAGCTTACAGCCAATGTAAATTAATGGACTTCTTCATGTCTACAGTATCACAATAGTGAGTACACTTGTTACATTTTTCCAGCACATACTTACCTTATTTGTACCCTTCCCTGTTACTGCTATTTAGTGTGTATATACTGTATACAGTATCACACAAAAGTGAGTACACCTCTCACATTTTTGCAAATATTTTATATCTTTTCATGGGACAATACTGAAGAGATGACACTTTGGCCCAAATGCAATTTTTAAATTTGTCAATAAAATGCCTTTTAAGCCACCAGAAAGCAAAAAACCCCTCAAAATAATTTTGATAGTACTTTTTCATTTACATTTGGTACTTTTTTTATTTGAAAAGTGCTAAAAAGTTATTTTAAAGAGACTCCGTAACAAAAATTGCATCCTGTTTTTTATCATCCTACAAGTTCCAAAAGCTATTCTAATGTGTTCTGGCTTACTGCAGCACTTTCTGCTATCACTATCTCTGTAATAAATCAATGTATCTTTCCCCTGTCTGACTTGTCGACCTGTGTCTGGAAGGCTGCCAAGTTCTTCAGTGTTGTGGTTCTGCTATGAACTCCCCCTTCCAGGCCCCTCTTTGCACACTGTCTGTGTATTATTTAGATTAGAGCAGCTTCTCTCTTCTCTCTTATCTTTTACAAGCTGGATAAATCGTCCTCTGAGGGCAAAGCTGTTTGCAGGAGAAAAACAAGCAGCCTGAAACTTCAGTGCATGAGAACTGCAGGGGGAAAGAAACACACAATGATCTCTTGAGATTCAAAAGGAAGGGTGTATACAGCCTGCTTGTGTATGGATGTATTTTCTATGTGTGGACATACTGTACATCAACCTACTTCCTGTTTTGGTGGCCATTTTGTTTGTTTATAAACAAACTTTTTAAAACTGTTTTTAACCACTTTTAATGCGGCGAGGAGCGGCGAAATTGTGACAGAGGGTAATAGGAGATGTCCCCTAACGCACTGGTATGTTTACTTTTGTGCGATTTTAACAATACAGATTCTCTTTTAATAGAAGATGAACAATTATCTCCTAGGAGAAAACTCCGGTGAAAAGGTGAATTGCATATGGCCCTGTGGCCCTTATTCAATTCACCTTTTTTCACAAGTTTTCTCCTAAGAGATCAATTTTTTATATTCTGTTATAATTTTTCAGCAACCTGCAATTGAAAAAGTATCAAAAAGTTGCTGAAAAAGTACTGGCAAAATAATTCTGAGTATTTTCTTGTTTGCTGGTGGTTCAAAAGGGATTTTATTGATTAGTTGTGAAAATCTCCTAGGAGAGAACTTAGGAGAAAAAGTGACTTGAACCTTTGATACAAAGTAAAGTAGTCAGCATACAGCTTATAATACAGTGAACATTTGCTGTCTCATCAAAATAACCCAACACGGGGGGGCGGGGGGGGTCGTTACCAGCAATGGAGGAGTGAAGACGTGCTGCTGCTGAGCTCCCGGGCCCGCATGTTGAAATAGCTATATTTCAAGCACCTTCACCTATATTTTTTGACTAAAGTGGCATGGACAGGGGGAAGAGGAGTAAAGCCAAGGATCGTACACCTCAGACCCCTTCTCAGAGACCAGTTACCCGCTACTTTCAGAAGATCGTACCCGGCACGGAGGCCCCCAAGATGGCGGACGAGCCTTCCACCGCACCTCCAGCCGCTGAACATACCAGCGCAAATCTCCCATCTTTGAGTGGGCTGGAGGACATCTGGAGATACCTGAGGAGCCTTCCCACTAAACAGGACCTCGATGAACAGACGGAGCGTATCGTCTCCTCTACGAGGGCGGAAATCTCGGGGATCCGCTCAGACATTGCAGGCCTGAATGACCGGGTATCCACTACAGAGGCTGACATTGCGCAGCTCAGGGCGGAGGTTGCCTCTCTTAAGGCAGATAAGGAGAAGCATCGGATCTCCACACAGACTCTCCGGGCGCAGATGGAGGATATGCAGAATAGGGGTCGCCGCAACAATATTCGGGTCCGTGGCCTACCTGAATCAGTCGAGACGGACACCATCTTGCCCGCCCTACGCACTATCTTCAATGGCATGCTTAACCGCCCTGCGGACCAGAAGATTAAGTTTGACCGGGCACATAGGGCCCTTCGGGCTATACCCTCCGCACAAGACCAGCCGCGAGATGTCATTTGCCGGCTCCACAACTATAAGGATAAGGAGGACATCATGATCGCAGCGCGCGACAGGGGACCGCTGACATGGGAGGACTCCACGGTCGTTCTCTATCAGGACCTGGCTCCTTCTACACTGGCCCAACGCCGTGCGCTGCGCCCTCTCTTGCAGGCCATGCAGAACTCTGGTGTGAAGTATCGGTGGGGCTTCCCGTTCCAGCTGATCGGCCAGAAAGGATCCACGGCTAGTGTGCTGCGCTATCCTGGGGACCTCACCTCCTTAACTCAGGCCCTTTCTTTGCCATCCGTGGACCTCCCGGACTGGGACCCTGATGTTGCGTACTCCGATCGCCCGCAGAAGTTGAAGAAAGCTAAATAAGATGGTCCGGGTTGTGAGTACTGTCTTCCATGGATAGCTGACTCTTTGCTTGTTATGCCGCCTTCCCCGTTAACATGTTTGTCTACCCTGGTACACCCCTTTGGGTTCTGTTTGCACCAACAATACCCCCCTCATCGTATTATCCCCTATGATGGATGCCTCACTTGTTCCTGTGTGACTATACTTGCGGGCCCTACGAGGCCTTGAGACTGCCTCATCTGGGCCTACTTTAGATGTGAACCTCACGTTTTTTTCTTTCTGGCCCCCATTCTTTATCTCACGGTTACCCCCCAGCCCCCCCTTCTTTTGTTCGATGATAGACTGCCGCGCCCCCCTCCCAGTGTGTGCTCCTTTCATAGGCCTTGGAGTGATCTCCCTATCAACATATAACTGCTTATGTAATATGAAAGCCTTATGCCTGAGTATCCTGAAATCGCCTTATATCTGTTAATAAGTCCGATATATATGTGATATTAATGTTATACATTGTTATTATGTCCCCTATGGGGACAGTATGCCTGGTTTGGGGGGTGCGGGTGAAGGTCTTAGGCTGGGGGGGGGGGATAGCTCCCCTTTTCTTTTTCTGCCCCTCCCTGCTACTTACCGATTAAAGCTGTATTTTATTTTCTATAAGGTGGTGAGCCGTTGGGATTGGTCGAGGGGTCCTTGGTAAGGGGGTCTGAAGGGGAGAGGACCTTTCTTTAGAGGGCTGAGGGCATGTGTCGGGCATAAGTGATACTCTAAATCAATGTTTTATCTTCTATGGGGTAACCTCTTTACTTTTGTAGCGGGACCTGAAGGGGTTTATGGAGGGGGTGGACTTGCTGGGCTTTAGAATACAAGACATGCTCGGGATAGGGGAAGTACATATTTAAGGCTTACTAAAGGTTACTATAGGATTAAAATGTGTTCTATTTATGAGAATATTGTTTCTTCCCCATACCATGTCACTAATTGTACGCTACTACTAGCATAGGTGTAAGGTTTTTTGTCACTTGCGGTTCTCCCGGGGGCCGGGGAGCGCTCACTTTTTAGTTGGGGGCTTCCTTACCCCAGGGTAAACCACTGAAACGAGACGAGGAAGTAGATACCGTCTCGTAGAAAGATGAAGGCTGATCCGGACTGGACCGGCCTAGGTAATGTGGTAGCCATGTTACTTACATGGCTGGCGTGGCTTCTTACACGCCTGTCTTTTCTGTTTTGCCACCTTCACTCTTTTTTCTTCCTACCATTTTCTGTCACTGTTTCTTTGAGGTTCGTACCCATGCCTCCCACGTGCCAACTTTTACGACTGTACATTCCAGCAGTCACTTAAATTATATTCTCTCAACGCTAGGGGGTTAAATGTCCCTGAAAAAAGATCTTCACTGTTGCATCTATGCCATAAAGAACATGCCAATGTGGTCTGCTTCCAAGAAACACACTTCAAGCGCCCTTCTGTACCCAAACTTTACAATAGATACTACAATCTTGCATTTTTCAGTACCCCTCAGGACTCTAAGACCAAGGGGACTGCTATTCTAATCTCTAGGGACACTCCCTTTACCTTGGTGGATCAATACGAGGACCCTCAGGGCCGATTTAATCTCATTAAAGGTACAATTTTCTCCCAAAAGATCACCATTGGCTCCTTTTATGCGCCCAATGTGCAACAAGTGCAGTTCTTCCAGGCCTTCCTCGCCAAAGTAAACTCATTCGCGGAGGGTAGCATCATGCTCGGGGGTGACCTCAACCTCACCCTGGACCCTGAGATTGACTCATCCGCGAAAAAGTCCTCAATCTCGTATAAATTGTTACGTAAATGTAAATCTCTGTTACGCTCTATGCAACTGGTGGATGTGTGGAGACTCCATAATCCATCCTCTATCGACTATACTTTTTATTCCACCCCTCACAATTCATACACGAGAATCGATTATATCTTTTTATCACATAACTTACTATCAGTGTCGGTTACACCCTCCATTGGGAATATGCATCTTTCTGACCATGCCCCGGTCACAGTAGGTCTAGATCTGGGGGAGAATAGACGCGGCCCTGCTTCCTGGCGTCTAAATAATTCCCTTCTCGAAGACAAAATAATATCCTCTAAACTTAAACCAGAGATCGAGGAATTCTTCCAGATCAATACCGCACACGACACTTCCCCTATGGTGGTGTGGGAAACTCACAAGTGTTTTGTTAGAGGGCTACTTATCAGGGAGGGAGCCAGACGCAAGAGGGAAAGGGATAAAGAACTTGCAGAGGTTTTGACCAATATTGAGGAACTGGAATTAAAACACAAAAGGGCAAGATCCCCATCAACCCTGTCTTCCCTCACCAAAGAGAGGGAGCGCCTTAAGTCACTGCTATTTTTCAAAGCTAAGTACGCGGCTTTACGTTGCCGTCGTACTTTCTATGAATTCGGCAATAAATGTGGCTCTATCTTAGTGAAGGCTCTAAAGGCCCAACAGACTGCCAATTACATACCCCAAATTAAGGATAAACACTCCACCTTACATTACAAATATGAGGAAATTACCAAGGTGTTCAGGGACTTCTATGCTGACTTATATAATCTGTCTCCGGGTACTACGCTCCCCTCCAGGGAAGCTAAGCGTAAGAAGATTGAGGAGTATTTGAGACGTTCTCAGATGCCTAAACTCTCACCTGAGGATATTAAACTAATGGAGGAACCTTTATCTGAGGATGAACTCCACCTAGCCCTCTCACAGACACCAACGGGCAAAGCGCCCGGGCCAGATGGCTTTACTCCAGAATATTATAAAAAATTTAGCCCTACCATCTCATCACATATGCTTAAGGCTTTTAATTCTATTAAAGATTCGTCTCTGGGAGGGGGTCCTTTCTCTACGCAAATGCTGGAATCTCACATTACAGTACTGCTAAAGGAAGGAAAAGATCCTGCATCCTGCAAGAGCTTTAGGCCCATATCTCTGTTAAATGTGGACCTGAAGCTATTTTCTAAAATGCTGGCAAACAGATTGGCCCCCCTTCTGCCGAGACTGATCCACCTTGATCAAGTGGGATTTGTCCCTGGCCGTGAAGCCAGAGACAACACCATAAGGACCTTAGATGTTCTGCACTGGGTGCGGTCCCGTTCTGAACCAACTCTCTTACTCTCTACTGATGCCGAAAAGGCTTTTGATAGGGTGGATTGAGACCTCATCGAGGGCACACTTCGATATATAGGTATGGCTGACGACATGCTAAAACGTATTTTGGCTTTATATTCGTGTCCATCGGCTAGAGTCAAAGCTAATGGTGTACTATCCGCACCCTTCACCATACACAATGGGACACGCCAGGGCTGTCCCCTGTCGCCCCTAATTTTCGCCCTTTCCTTGGAACCATTCCTCTGCATGGTGAGAGCCAATCCAGATATAAAAGGAGTAGCCTTTCCGAGGTCGTCCTCTAAGGTGGCAGCCTATGCGGATGACCTACTGTTCTACCTATCTAACCTGCATATATCACTCCCCAACCTCCTGGCAGAATTAAAATCATATGGGGAGATCTCGAATATGTCTATCAATTATGATAAAAGCGAGGCCCTGGGAATTCTCCTTCCAGGTCAGATTAAATCTATATTGCAGAGTAACTTTCCTTTCAAGTGGCCCAGTCGTTCCCTGAAATACCTTGGCATTCAAATTACCTCAAATCCCTGTGACATGTTTACTCATAACTTCCCCCCAGCACTAGAGAGAATCAAACAGGATCTACAAAAATGGAATAAACCCCAATTCTCGTGGTTTGGCAGGAACTGCATAATTAAGATGACAATTATGCCACGGCTGCTTTATCTATTCCAGACAATGCCTATATTTATCCCATCCTCGTTTCTTAAGCAGGTCACCCGGGTTTTTTCCTGGTTCATTTGGAACGGCCGTAAGCCAAGATTAAAATACTCTATTCAGACAGCTCCTAAGGAGCTGGGGGGTATGGCGGTGCCAAACCCACGGTTATATCATACTGCAACAATCCTTATTAGAGTCATTGACTGGCATAGACATGCAGCACACAAACGTTGGGTGGGCTTAGAGGAGGAAATTATGGGGGCTAAGTTGGACCTCTTGCCGTGGTCGCTGCGAACCCCTGGGGTTTCATCGACGGTTGCGACAATGATCTCACTGACCCTCAGAAAATTCACAACTCTCAGGGATAAATTATCCCTATCTTCCTGGCCCTCTCCACTCTTACCTATTCTGGACAATCCCAATTTTATATTGGGCCTACACAAGAAGGGTTACTTAGCATGGAGAACTGATCCTCCCCTCCGGGCCTTGCATCTGTTCTCAAGTGGAAATTGGATTGATATGGAGGACCTCAAAGTATCTCTTAACTCCCCTGGCCTGGACACCTGGAGCTTGCTCCAGTTTAAGCACTTTCTCATGTCCCAAGGCTCTAAGACGAGCTTTTCCAGGCCACTTTCCCCTTTTGAAAAATTATGCATGGGTGAAGGCACAATTAAAGGCTCTCTCTCTCTGACATACTCTTTACTTAATGATGTTGAAAACCTGTGTCAAACTTATAAAGATAAATGGGAAAGGGACCTGGGCCTAACATTTTCTGAAAAACAGTGGCACAAGATACTAGTGTTCTCTCACAAATCCTCCATTTCTTCCAGAAGCCAGGAAGCGGGTTACAAAGTTTTCACCAGATGGTACCTGACCCCATCCAGGTTATATACAATGTACCCTTCGTCCTCCCCCCTATGCTGGAGATGTGGGGTAGGGACGGGTACCCTGTTGCACATTTTCTGGTCTTGTGGGGAGCTCAGGCGATTCTGGACGGACGTGAGAGAGATAATGCATGTAGTAACGGATTTTCTCCCCCCAGATTCCCCCGCATTTTTTCTATTACACCATAACCAGTGGTCAATTAGGAGATACAAAAAAACTATCACCAGACACTTAATAAATGCAGCAAAAATTTTGATAGCCAGACGATTGAAGTCACCTAACGCCCCTACTCTGCAGGACTGGTTCCGAGAAATAGATTGGATTGAGAAGATGGAGGATCTTACCTCCTCAATGCATGGGACAAGGGAGCAATTCTGGAAGACCTGGTTTGGTTGGTTCGAATTTAAAGGATCACCCAGATATGCCTCTCTCACGTCCGGTCAGGGACCCACGGCTACCCCATAACAGACTATACAAAGTTTCTCCCCTCCATAGCCAACTTTCCCCTAGGCGTTGTAACATATCTCTAATAAAGGCACCTGGGTATGGCGTGGAATGCGGTCCTCAATTTCTATTCTTTTCTTACCTCTTTCTTCCTCTCACTGTTTTTCATTTTCTTTAACATCCTGTTCCCTACGATACTTTAACACAGTATGGCAGCTCCGCTGTTTAGTTAGCTCACAACCAATAGCTATTCTTTTTTTTACTTATGTAAATCCATTCAGAAGTTCTATCTGATAGCTCAGTAGGACTGGGCTATACGAGATCTACTATGGGATCCCAGGTGTTTGATCCCTCTGGGCCCTGGGCTCCCTGCACACTTTATGTTTTATGAGAAAAGGAAGACCGAGAGCCCAATATAGTGTAGTATGTTGTATAAATAGAGAAAAATGTTAAAAGTAAGTATTATACTTACAAACCTGGGTTGCTCTAAGGCAACCACTGTATACGCAGGTGGGGAGATTAAGCCTGACCCCACTCAGGACTAAGATGTCGCTCTCTGTAGATAGAAGAAAAGAGGGTATATCACCCTTCCACCAAGGGTGGACAACTTGATGTGCAAAGGATACAGAGGCGCCAGTAGGATAAAACAAGATAAAAGGTTTAAAACGGTTTAGGTGGCGGTGGTGGACCGTCCACACACAAACAGACCAAAATCGCTGTTGATTGTAGAAAAAAATAACAATTTATTCACATACTCCTACATAAAAGTGCAACGCGTTTCACGGGCAAACATCCCGCTTCATCAGGCAGTAAACGAACGGAGTATCTCACTGAAAAATGACAGAGATGTAAAGCATGTCAGGAAGCTGTATACAGACGTAGAAACTGTCAAAGAAAAAACATCTCTTCTTATTGGTGCAAAGTATGTCAACTATTACAATAGTAAATGTGGAGTAATGGAAAGTATGAGGGGGGAAAAAACTATATGTGGAGGAATGTGAGCAAGGAGTGCAGGGTGGTGGGTTGTGACCAGGGGATGGAAAGTACTGGCAGGGATAGGTAAATATAGCTGAATTAAGAACAAGCTATTGGGGATGTGCGTCCTGTGATATAATGAACCAAGTGGATTGGGGATGGTGAAGCTTGCAAAGCAATTTTAAACAATAAAAACTAGCAAAGATAAATACCCAGAGTGTTTGAAAAAGAGCTGCCTATAATTGAGGAAGAAGACAAACATAACAAAAAAGACAGGCCTGAAAACAATGATGATGATCACACTTACCAGCTCTGAGTATATTGAAAGCTTGGCACCTCTGTGCTGCAGTAACTGAGTGTGGGGTTTAAATAGGGAGGCTAATTGAATGATGGGTTGATTTGGATCAGGAGCGAGGGAGGGAGGGAGGGGGGGCGTGTGTGATAGACTGAGGCTGCCACTCACCCTCGTGTGTTAGGGGCGGGCCTGCGGGTATTGGCAGGGATTGTGGCCAATGGGATATGCGAGGGACAGGTGGGAAGTGATCTAATGCGGACAGTTGCGCCCTGCGTATGGGCGGCATGACGCCCGTGCGTCATCGAATGAGTAGCATGCGCATGCGCAACGAGCGTTGGTAGCTCTGAACATTGCTAGAGGACAAAGTTGGATCTGAGTGGTGGTTTGCGCCTGCGCAGGGGTATAGGGGATGTTGGCGCCGCCATGTTGTTTAAGGGAAAAGCGGCCAGAAAGTGTAAACAATAATGATACACACAGAAATAGGCAATATCGGCAAAAAGACAGGGTTAGCAACTATATGTGCAGTAATTTTGCTGTAATTACAGCTGTGGGTGGGTTAGATACCTATAGCGAGATACCCATAGTTTTTATATATAAGGTGCTATTATAACCGGGGTATGTTATTGCCCCCTGGTGGTGCAGAAGTAAAATTCATTATGCACAGAGTTATTATGTAGAATGTAAACACATACAATTTAAAAAACAAAGTAAAAGCAAATTGCATACCTAAATATATACATATGTACATACATGTACCTCATTATACAAGTAGGCAAAATTATTCAGTATACATATATAAGAATATGAAAATCCATTACGTGCATGTATAAAAATAAAACAGGGCCTAGATTGTAGTGTATGCTATTCCCAATAGCAGCAGTTGTCGACTGCTGGGATAGTCCCAATTGACCATGATAAAACTGGAAAGTAAGATTAGATCTCTACTTATAGATATCCAGTACAATAAAAATAATAAAATTGTAAAAAAAAAAAAAATTAAAAAGGACAATTAAAAAGAGAAAAGGAATTGCTGCTATTCTGGTGAGTTAGTAGATTTTTTCAAGTACTTCATTTAGACCCCCTGGAGATAGGGTCTTAAGTATTTGAATCCAGAACATCTCCCGTTTCTTGAGAGAGTCAAAGGAGTCGAAGCGGTTGTGTGGAATGGATTCGATAAACGTGATACGGAGAAGTGTGGGGTCGCTGTTGTGGTGGGTGAAAAAGTGACGCGAAACGCTGTGCAGGGGATATTTATTTATTATGTTTCTTTTGTGTTGTCCTGTTCTGCTTCTTGCTTGTTGGGTAGTTCTGCCCACATACTGCAGCCTGCATGGGCATGAGATGACATAGATGAGGTATTTGGTTTCACAAGTGATGGTTTCTTTGATATGGTATTCAACTTTGGTGACCTGTGAACTGAAGGACTGAGTGTTTACGACAAATTGGCAAGCTAAGCATTTTTTGTGTTTACAAGGGAAGCTGCCCGGTGTGTTAGTGCTAGAGGCGTTTTTTAGGGCTACAGGTAACTGGCGTAGTTTGCTTGGGGCCAGTATACTGCTGAGATTGGGGGCGCGTCTGTATGTGATAGTGGGTCTGGGTGGCATGATGGATTGTAGATGGGGGTCTTGGAGGAGGATTTCCCATCTGTTGGTGAGGATATTTCGGATCGACAGATGTTGGGCACTGAACCTGGTGATGAATCTGGGCATGTCTGTGAACTGTGTGTTGGCTTTGGGTTGTGGTGGGTTGTTAATTGTTGCTTTGTGGTGTGCATCATATAATAATTTCTTGGGATATTTACGATCGGTGAATTTTTTAGTGAGAATTTTGGACTGGGTGTTGTATTGTTGTATGTCCGTGCAGTTACGGTAGATCCTCTTGTATTGGCTATATGGAGTATTCTTTGTCCATGGGCGGTGGTGGAAACTGTTATAATGTATATAGTTGTTGGCGTCTACGGGTTTAAAGTATGTTTTGGTTTTGATATATGGTGGATCTGTGTAAAGAATAAGGTCAAGATATTCTATAGAAGCTGGGTCTGAGTGGGAAGTGAACTGTAGGCCGGCCGTATTGGTGTTCAGGTAATTAAGAAAAGACGGGATTAGAATGGGAGGGCCTCTCCAAATGAATATTAGGTCATCTATATACCGTTTATAAAAAATGATGTTATTGTGGAATGGGTTATTGTTGTACATTTTTGTTTGTTCGAAAAATCCCATTGCTAGATTAGCGTAGGAAGGGGAGAACGAACTTCCCATAGAAACGCCGCTGACCTGATGGTAAGTTTGGTCTTGAAAAGTGAAAACATTGTTCTGAAGAATAAATTCAGTACACTGCATGAGGAAGGTTTGTTGGGTGCGCGGCATGGATGTGTTGGATTGGAGGTAATATTGTAAAGCTGTGAGCCCATAAGCATGTGGTATGTTTGTGTATAGGGATGTGACATCGCAGGTGAGCCAGATGTAGTCTTCCTGCCATGGGATGGAGTGAATGAAACTGATGAGGTGTTGGGAATCCTTGATAAATGACGGCAGGGACTGTACATGCGGCTGAAGGTGTGTGTCGATGAACCGGGATAGGTTACTGGTGGCGGAGTCAATTCCAGATATGATAGGTCTACCTGGTGGTTTATGGATGTCTTTATGGATTTTGGGAAGGTAATAGAAAAACGGGGTTTTCGGGTGGTGATTAATGACAAAAAAATTTTCATTTTTAGTGATGATATTGTTCAAAAAAGCTTCTCCGATAAATTGTTTTAAGGTATTGTTAATTTCAGGGGTGGGGTCAGTGGGTAGTGGTTTGTAATGTTTGGGGTTATTGAGTAATCGTAGAGATTCTTCAAGGTAATCTGTTTTGTTAAGGATGACGATCCCGCCCCCCTTATCTGCTGGTTTAATAATGATGTTTGGGTTATTTTTCAAAGTTTTGAGGGCTGTCCTTTCGACTTTAGTGAGGTTGGATGTAGGAATGGTGTCCGGGATAATTAATTCCTGTAAGTCTTTTAGAACCAGTGAGTAGAAAGTGTCGATATAATTGCCCTTGGAGGCTGTTGGATAGAATACTGAGCGGCCTTTAAGTTTGGTGTTAATATATTTTTCGGTTTCTAATTCAGCTGTGGATAATGAGACTATGGGCAGTGTGTCGTTATTGGTAATGATAAGCTGGGTCGTGTCTGTCTGTGAGGGGGCATCATGTTTTTTATGGCAAAATGCCTTTTCAAAGTCAGTTTACGGATGTAGGTGTTAAGATCGGTGAATAGTTCAAACAAATCAGATTGATTGGTAGGGCAAAAAGAAAGACCTTTTTCCAGTAGAGAAGTTTCATATTTGGTGAGACGGTGATGGGACAAGTTAAATATGCTTTTCTTGGGTTCTGCGATAGGCGGGGGAATTAAAGTAGAGAGGTGCTGCATTATCTTTTGTTTCTTTTTTCTTTGGCCTCGACACCCTCGTTTTCTGTGTCTGGTAGCGGACGTTTCATTTTGTTTGTGGGTTTCAGGAATGACTGAGCTGAGATGGGACTGGGTAATTGTTTGGAGAGGGTGTTTTGTGATAACGAGGCTGGTAGATCTAAAAAAGAAGGTGATAGGGATTGGTCTTGTGGTTCCGTGTTGGTGTTGTGTTGGGAACCGCTAGGTTTAGTGGACTTGTTGCTGTTAGTTTGTGTTGGATCTGAGTGTGAACCGGAGGGGGAAGGTGATGTATGTGGATCGCTCGCAGTGGGTGAGTTGGGATTTGAGTTGTATGTACTGATTTGAGAAATTCGGATGTCGGTATCTGTTGAGATATTGAGGATTGTTTGGGAAGGATTGTCATCTTTTGGAGTGGTGGCTATGGAGGATGTTTGCACTATAAGGGTGTCGGGAGGATTCGATTTGGTGAAATTGAAAGAGGATGGGCTGAGGAAGGTATAAATTCTGCTCTGGTCGGCTGCAGCATGTGGGTTTTTTATCGCTGTTTTAGACTGGATCAAATTTGAAGGGATGTTACGGGCTGGTCGGGATTTTGTGCGAGGTGGTCGTGGCAAATTGCAGTCGTTTTTTGTGAGGTCGGGTTTGTTATAGTTAAAACTACTGGGAGGTGGTGCCAGTTGATTGAAATTGATGGTCTTGTGAACAATAGGTGTGGGCTTGGAGGTGTGGGCGGGTGGTGGTGGTGGTGGCTGGGTGATCGGGGGGCGGACCGGGTATATGGGTGGTGGCGGAAATGGTGGGTATTGGTGTGGTGTGGGTTTTGGAAGGGTGAGACTCATAAGTGGTGGTGGAGGATGGAGTGGATACTGGTTGGGTGCTAGCGGTGTGGGTAGAATTGGAGTGGGTCGTGGTTTGCGTTCTCTTTCCCTATGTTCAGCATAGGCTAATCTATCACGGTTCAGTTTTTTGATTTTGGTTTCAGTGATATCCTGCTCAAATCTTTTGACTCTGGTTGTTAAATTAGACAAAAGGGGTCGATATTGAGGGTTTGTGGTATGTTCGGCTAAGAGATTTTTGTACTCTATAATTGTGGGTTGTAGTTCAACCACCAGGGATTTTCTCTTTTTAATTATTCTTTCCATAATTCCTTGTGTACAGGCCTCCAAATATTCATAAAACTCTATTGTGAAAGGTATATCTTTAGGAAAGGCAGAGAGAATTTTTATCCTTATCCCATCTGGGGAGATCTTTTCACTGATGTAGGTTTCCTGCATGGTAATGTCAGCTATATTAAAAAATTCGTCTTTCAGAGCTGATTCCAGTTTCTGAAAGGTGGGTTTTAAGTCCATGCTGTCAGTATTGGCAGCCGTTGATGATGGGGTGGTGGTGTCTACTGGGACTTGTGGGGAACGTTTGAACTGTGCCAGGAGATTCTTCCTGTGGATGGTGTGTTCCTCAAATGGATCCATGTTGTGTATGCTGTAGTGGGCTGCAATCAGGTCTGGTTTGCCGAATCGTCGAGCGAGATGGCCAAGCACGCTTGTAAAAGATGAGAAAAGGAAGACCGAGAGCCCAATATAGTGTAGTATGTTGTATAAATAGAGAAAAATGTTAAAAGTAAGTATTATACTTACAAACCTGGGTTGCTCTAAGGCAACCACTGTATACGCAGGTGGGGAGATTAAGCCTGACCCCACTCAGGACTAAGATGTCGCTCTCTGTAGATAGAAGAAAAGAGGGTATATCACCCTTCCACCAAGGGTGGACAACTTGATGTGCAAAGGATACAGAGGCGCCAGTAGGATAAAACAAGATAAAAGGTTTAAAACGGTTTAGGTGGCGGTGGTGGACCGTCCACACACAAACAGACCAAAATCGCTGTTGATTGTAGAAAAAAATAACAATTTATTCACATACTCCTACATAAAAGTGCAACGCGTTTCACGGGCAAACATCCCGCTTCATCAGGCAGTAAACGAACGGAGTATCTCACTGAAAAATGACAGAGATGTAAAGCATGTCAGGAAGCTGTATACAGACGTAGAAACGGTCAAAGAAAAAACATCTCTTTTCTTATTGGTGCAAAGTATGTCAACTATTACAATAGTAAATGTGGAGTAATGGAAAGTATGAGGGGGGAAAAAACTATATGTGGAGGAATGTGAGCAAGGAGTGCAGGGTGGTGGGTTGTGACCAGGGGATGGAAAGTACTGGCAGGGATAGGTAAATATAGCTGAATTAAGAACAAGCTATTGGGGATGTGCGTCCTGTGATATAATGAACCAAGTGGATTGGGGATGGTGAAGCTTGCAAAGCAATTTTAAACAATAAAAACTAGCAAAGATAAATACCCAGAGTGTTTGAAAAAGAGCTGCCTATAATTGAGGAAGAAGACAAACATAACAAAAAAGACAGGCCTGAAAACAATGATGATGATCACACTTACCAGCTCTGAGTATATTGAAAGCTTGGCACCTCTGTGCTGCAGTAACTGAGTGTGGGGTTTAAATAGGGAGGCTAATTGAATGATGGGTTGATTTGGATCAGGAGCGAGCGAGGGAGGGAGGGGGGGGGGGGGGGCGTGTGTGATGGACTGAGGCTGCCACTCACCCTCGTGTGTTAGGGGCGGGCCTGCGGGTATTGGCAGGGATTGTGGCCAATGGGATATGCGAGGGACAGGTGGGAAGTGATCTAATGCGGACAGTTGCGCCCTGCGTATGGGCGGCATGACGCCCGTGCGTCATCGAATGAGTAGCATGCGCATGCGCAACGAGCGTTGGTAGCTCTGAACATTGCTAGAGGACAAAGTTGGATCTGAGTGGTGGTTTGCGCCTGCGCAGGGGTATAGGGGATGTTGGCGCCGCCATGTTGTTTAAGGGAAAAGCGGCCAGAAAGTGTAAACAATAATGATACACACAGAAATAGGCAATATCGGCAAAAAGACAGGGTTAGCAACTATATGTGCAGTAATTTTGCTGTAATTACAGCTGTGGGTGGGTTAGATACCTATAGCGAGATACCCATAGTTTTTATATATAAGGTGCTATTATAACCGGGGTATGTTATTGCCCCCTGGTGGTGCAGAAGTAAAATTCATTATGCACAGAGTTATTATGTAGAATGTAAACACATACAATTTAAAAAACAAAGTAAAAGCAAATTGCATACCTAAATATATACATATGTACATACATGTATATAGGGAGCCTCTTAATCAATTAGAAAATATTTATTGCACATACTGATATAACTTACACAGAAAAAACCCCTATAACCCTCCCCTTAAAAACAACCTGGCTACATACATATGGAGCTAAGCCCTGAACTAAAGGAGTGCACTCCTAATGTCTTTTAACAAAAACTGTTATCTTCAGGGCCCCCTTGATAGCTTGTAGAGCTCAATGTTATGCAGGTGATAGCATGCAGAAGCCTCCAAAAAGCATGTAAGCTGTTACAACACTCCAACAACAAGCAGCAGCGTTAAGCAGACGGTTTGTGTGCCTCAATAGCGGTTAGTAAGCATTTTCTATGCCTTCAATTCACCCCTCTTGGAATGCGTGGCTTTCTCCGCCATACGCTTACCCGACCATACAAGGTAAACCTCCGGCTTAGCCGGGACTCACGCGTCCGTTTTGTGGCGTAATTGATGGGGCGGGTACTTTCGGTGTGATCGAAGTGAACCGAGTTCCCAGTCTTCCCAGTCTTCCCAGTCTGCCCGGCACAGGGGCACTCTCGTGCATGCAGAGACGCTGCGATGTAGTTCCTGCGCGGTCGGGGAGCGGGTGGAGGCAGATGATAGAGGCAAGATGGAGGCAGGATGGAGGCGGCTAACACACCGCTGTAGCCCACGTGACGCGTTTCACCCGTATCCGGGTTTCATCAGACGTGACGTCACAGTCCCTCCTTCTCCCTTTTATGCGCATGAGTGGGGTTCTGTGGACGTTGCTAGGTAACATTAAAAACAGGCAGGGTTCTTATCAGAGTATACATACACCCTCCAGTGGTGAATTAAAGAAATACTTTTAAGTTCATGTCGCTGTTAAGACCATTTGGTTGCATAGCACCGCATCTATATATCCAGTAGGATTCCTTCTTCAAAAGTTCGTGGTCATAGTCCCCTCTCCGTGGGCTTATGTTCAATTTGTAGATTCCCATAACCTTCAGGTGGTTTGGATCAGAATTATGTTCTTTTTGAAAGTGCATTGCGATTGGACTTTTTTCTTCCTTACTCAAGATATTATTAACATGCTCCTGAATCCTTTTCCTCAGCACCCTATGGGTCTTGCCTATATAGATTTTATTACAACTACATCGCAGTTGATAAATGACCCTTTCACTAGAACAAGATATATAGTCATTCACTGTAAATTTTTCCGTTTTATCCTGATTGTAAAATACATCACTCTTCACTACAAATGGGCAGACATCACAGTTGCCACATCTATTCATTCCCTTTTTCCATTTTCTTTTTCCTCTACTTTTGCATTTATAACCAAAATCACTTGTCACCAGTATATCGTTTAGGTTTCTGCAGCGTTTAGCTGCCATATGTGGGTAGTCACCCACTATATCTTTTAAGAGTGAATCCCTGCACAATAAATGCCAGTGTCTAACCAGGATCTTTCTTACTTCCTGGTAGTGGGATCCATAAGTAGTAACCATGCGTGTGCAACCTGAGGGGTAACATCCCTTTTCTTTCTTGTCGCGATTATAGTTAATCGCTAGGAGGTCTCTTCTATTCTTTAGAGATGCCCTTTCATAGGCCTCATCAATTTTGTTTTCAGGGTAGCCACGAGCCCTCAGTCTAATCCTCAAATCATTGGCTTCAGCCTCGAAATCTGCTCGTTTAGTGCAGTTTCTGCGACACCGCAGAAACTGTCCTGTAGGGACTGCCCATTTTTGGGAGGGTAGATGAAAGCTCGTGGCTGCAAGTAAGGTATTTCCGGCTGTTTCCTTGCGATAAGTTTTGGTACCTAATTTATTACCATCTTTATAAATCTTTAGGTCCAGAAAGGAAATCTCTTTCATATCATAGGTAAAGGTTAGGAATATATTACTATTATTTTTATTCAATTCATTTACAAAGCGATGGAGTTCAGGTTCGGTACCCCGCCATAGGACCAGTATATCATCCACATATCTAAGCCATAATGCAACATGCTTCTGAAATTCAAACATATGTCTCACAGTTGTCTCCTCCCAGTAACCTAGGTGGAGGCAAGCGTAAGCCGGGGAGCAGGCTGCACCCATGGTAACCCCCCGTTTTTGTCGATATAGTTCTCCCTTGAATTCAAAAAAATTATTATCCAAAATCAATCTCATGAGGTCAGCTACAAATTCACAATGGTCACTATGTGTCCCAAATTTCCTTTCGAGAAAAAAGTTTATTGCTTCCAGGCCTTTGTTATTAGGAATGGACGTGAAGAGAGACTCCACGTCCAATCCCACCAAAATCCAATTTTCTTCTATATGTACATCCTCCAGAGCGGCCAAAACGCTCTTTGTGTCCATCACAAATGAGGGCAGACTCTGCACCATATCCTTCACCTTTAGATCCACGTATTGTGAGATTTTCTCAAGGGGACCTTTATTGCCCGAAACTATCGGGCGTCCTGGGGGTAACTTTAAGTCTTTATGAGTTTTAGGCAAAATATAAAAGGTGGCAATAGTGTAGTCATCAACCAAAAGGAACTTCATTTCATTCTCTGTTAGGACTCCCTCAAGGTAGCCCCACATGAGTTTAGTATTAATTTTATCTATTAGAACCTTAAATGGATTGTCAATAATCCTTTCGTATGTCGCTTTATCGCCTAAAAGGCGTCTTACTTCTTTTTCATATAGTTCTCTTTTCATTATGACCACGTTCCCACCCTTATCACTTCTTTTTATCTCTATTTTTGGATTATTTTGTAATTGTTTTAAGGCTTCTCTCTCTTTTTCGCTCAGATTGTCAAAATCTCTCTTCTTCCAGTTCATCTTTTTAAGGTCTTCTGTAACCAAATCTAAGAACATGGAAGTGTATTTATTACTATTCAATGGGGGAATATATGTGGATCTAGGTTTCAGTTTAGTGTGCAGAGGTTTCTGATCAACATTATTTTCAATTTCTTCAAAAAGTGCATCCAGGTCAACATCGTCCACATCAGTGGGCGAGGTTGCCTGATCGTCATCTGTAGGGGTCTCAGCCGCTCTGGAAATGTACATTCTCCTAAGGAGTGCTCTCCTTAGGAACATTTGAACATCTTTGTAACATTCAAATTCGCAGCCTCCTTGCCTGGGGCAAAAACTCAATCCCTTTCTCAACAAGGATAACTGGGCGTCATCAATTACCTCATCCGATAAATTTATCACATCAAGTTCCTCAGAGTTAGTATTTAATCCACTGGCGGGTGACCCGTCTTCCCTCTCATCGCTCTTGTCTCTACACCTTTTCCTCTTTCCTCGTTTTCCTCTCCTCCTTGTCCTTTCCCTAAAAAAGGTTCTTCATTATTCCTTTTATTTCTTCTATATCTATTTTTACTCCTACCTCTATTCTGATTTTTACTTTTTAGGATGCCCCTCCGTTGCACACCATCTGTACCTGAGGACTCGGCACCCGATTCCTCAGTGGAGTCACCCCAGCCAACCCGTCTACCACCACCGCGTCTGCTGCCATATTTTTGACCTCCTAAATTAAATATATCTCCTCTTTTATAATCATCGACATCACGTTGGAATTTTTTCTCTTTAACGTTTTTAATCCTTTCCTGTTCTTTTTCCACCTCTTTTTTCATTCTCTCATTTAATTCAACAAAATGAACGTTCTCTTTAAATGCATCTAAATTTTGGGTACTAATTTCCAGTTCTTTTTCTATATCCTTAAATTGAATACGTTCTTCCCTAGCAAATATCTTCATTACTCGTATGCCATGGCTTTTACACTCAGTTTCCCAGCCTGGCAGCATTCGCAGTGTTTGTAGATGTTCGGCCGGGATTACTTTTTCTCTAATACCTCGGGGGATAATAGCTCTCTCTATATATCTCTCCATACTTATAATCTCCCATTTTTTCCGTATAAATTTTAAAGCAACTTTCTGATGAATTCTAAATAGTCTAACCAGATTCAGTTTGGCCTCATCTGCCAAATTTAAATCTTCATCACTGGAGGTTCTCTGTATATCTATCTCTGCGTCAAAAATAGGTGCATATGCCATTGTGGGCGTATGCAAGTACTAGTGCAGGTAATTAATACCAAAAGGGATATCAAACCACTGGGTACATGAATATAAACATGTACCTCATTATACAAGTAGGCAAAATTATTCAGTATACATATATAAGAATATGAAAATCCATTACGTGCATGTATAAAAATAAAACAGGGCCTAGATTGTAGTGTATGCTATTCCCAGTAGCAGCAGTTGTCGACTGCTGGGATAGTCCCAATTGACCATGATAAAACTGGAAAGTAAGATTAGATCTCTACTTATAGAGTACAATATAAATAATAAAATTGTAAAAAAAAATAATTTTTTTTTTTATAAAAACTAGACATTAAGAGAGAGCGGACAATTAAAAAGAGAAAAGGAATTGCTGCTATTCTGGTGAGTTAGTAGATTTTTTCAAGTACTTCATTTAGACCCCCTGGAGATAGGGTCTTAAGTATTTGAATCCAGAACATCTCCCGTTTCTTGAGAGAGTCAAAGGAGTCGAAGCGGTTGTGTGGAATGGATTCGATAAACGTGATACGGAGAAGTGTGGGGTCGCTGTTGTGGTGGGTGAAAAAGTGACGCGAAACGCTGTGCAGGGGATATTTATTTATTATGTTTCTTTTGTGTTGTCCTGTTCTGCTTCTTGCTTGTTGGGTAGTTCTGCCCACATACTGCAGCCTGCATGGGCATGAGATGACATAGATGAGGTATTTGGTTTCACAAGTGATGGTTTCTTTGATATGGTATTCAACTTTGGTGACCTGTGAACTGAAGGACTGAGTGTTTACGACAAATTGGCAAGCTAAGCATTTTTTGTGTTTACAAGGGAAGCTGCCCGGTGTGTTAGTGCTAGAGGCGTTTTTTAGGGCTACAGGTAACTGGCGTAGTTTGCTTGGGGCCAGTATACTGCTGAGATTGGGGGCGCGTCTGTATGTGATAGTGGGTCTGGGTGGCATGATGGATTGTAGATGGGGGTCTTGGAGGAGGATTTCCCATCTGTTGGTGAGGATATTTCGGATCGACAGATGTTGGGCACTGAACCTGGTGATGAATCTGGGCATGTCTGTGAACTGTGTGTTGGCTTTGGGTTGTGGTGGGTTGTTAATTGTTGCTTTGTGGTGTGCATCATATAATAATTTCTTGGGATATTTACGATCGGTGAATTTTTTAGTGAGAATTTTGGACTGGGTGTTGTATTGTTGTATGTCCGTGCAGTTACGGTAGATCCTCTTGTATTGGCTATATGGAGTATTCTTTGTCCATGGGCGGTGGTGGAAACTGTTATAATGTATATAGTTGTTGGCGTCTACGGGTTTAAAGTATGTTTTGGTTTTGATATATGGTGGATCTGTGTAAAGAATAAGGTCAAGATATTCTATAGAAGCTGGGTCTGAGTGGGAAGTGAACTGTAGGCCGGCCGTATTGGTGTTCAGGTAATTAAGAAAAGACGGGATTAGAATGGGAGGGCCTCTCCAAATGAATATTAGGTCATCTATATACCGTTTATAAAAAATGATGTTATTGTGGAATGGGTTATTGTTGTACATTTTTGTTTGTTCGAAAAATCCCATTGCTAGATTAGCGTAGGAAGGGGAGAACGAACTTCCCATAGAAACGCCGCTGACCTGATGGTAAGTTTGGTCTTGAAAAGTGAAAACATTGTTCTGAAGAATAAATTCAGTACACTGCATGAGGAAGGTTTGTTGGGTGCGCGGCATGGATGTGTTGGATTGGAGGTAATATTGTAAAGCTGTGAGCCCATAAGCATGTGGTATGTTTGTGTATAGGGATGTGACATCGCAGGTGAGCCAGATGTAGTCTTCCTGCCATGGGATGGAGTGAATGAAACTGATGAGGTGTTGGGAATCCTTGATAAATGACGGCAGGGACTGTACATGCGGTATAATGAGGTACATGTATGTACATATGTATATATTTAGGTATGCAATTTGCTTTTACTTTGTTTTTTAAATTGTATGTGTTTACATTCTACATAATAACTCTGTGCATAATGAATTTTACTTCTGCACCACCAGGGGGCAATAACATACCCCGGTTATAATAACACCTTATATATAAAAACTATGGGTATCTCGCTATAGGTATCTAACCCACCCACAGCTGTAATTACAGCAAAATTACTGCACATATAGTTGCTAACCCTGTCTTTTTGCCGATATTGCCTATTTCTGTGTGTATCATTATTGTTTACACTTTCTGGCCGCTTTTCCCTTAAACAACATGGCGGCGCCAACATCCCCTATACCCCTGCGCAGGCGCAAACCACCACTCAGATCCAACTTTGTCCTCTAGCAATGTTCAGAGCTACCAACGCTCGTTGCGCATGCGCATGCTACTCATTCGATGACGCACGGGCGTCATGCCGCCCATACGCAGGGCGCAACTGTCCGCATTAGATCACTTCCCACCTGTCCCTCGCATATCCCATTGGCCACAATCCCTGCCAATACCCGCAGGCCCGTCCCTAACACACGAGGGTGAGTGGCAGCCTCAGTCCATCACACACGCCCCTCCCTCCCTCGCTCGCTCCTGATCCAAATCAACCCATCATTCAATTAGCCTCCCTATTTAAACCCCACACTCAGTTACTGCAGCACAGAGGTGCCAAGCTTTCAATATACTCAGAGCTGGTAAGTGTGATCATCATCATTGTTTTCAGGCCTGTCTTTTTTGTTATGTTTGTCTTCTTCCTCAATTATAGGCAGCTCTTTTTCAAACACTCTGGGTATTTATCTTTGCTAGTTTTTATTGTTTAAAATTGCTTTGCAAGCTTCACCATCCCCAATCCACTTGGTTCATTATATCACAGGACGCACATCCCCAATAGCTTGTTCTTAATTCAGCTATATTTACCTATCCCTGCCAGTACTTTTCATCCCCTGGTCACAACCCACCACCCTGCACTCCTTGCTCACATTCCTCCACATATAGTTTTTTCCCCCCTCATACTTTCCATTACTCCACATTTACTATTGTAATAGTTGACATACTTTGCACCAATAAGAAAAGAGATGTTTTTTCTTTGACAGTTTCTACGTCTGTATACAGCTTCCTGACATGCTTTACATCTCTGTCATTTTTCAGTGAGATACTCTGTTCCTTTACTGCCTGATGAAGCGGGATGTTTGCCCGTGAAACGCGTTGCACTTTTATGTAGGAGTATGTGAATAAATTGTTATTTTTTTCTACAATCAACAGCGATTTTGGTCTGTTTGTGTGTGGACGGTCCACCACCGCCACCTAAACCGTTTTAAACCTTTTATCTTGTTTTATCCTACTGGCGCCTCTGTATCCTTTGCACATCAAGTTGTCCACCCTTGGTGGAAGGGTGATATACCCTCTTTTCTTCTATCTACAGAGAGCGACATCTTAGTCCTGAGTGGGGTCAGGCTTAATCTCCCCACCTGCGTATACAGTGGTTGCCTTAGAGCAACCCAGGTTTGTAAGTATAATACTTACTTTTAACATTTTTCTCTATTTATACAACATACTACACTATATTGGGCTCTCGGTCTTCCTTTTCTCATCTTTTACAAGCGTGCTTGGCCATCTCGCTCGACGATTCGGCAAACCAGACCTGATTGCAGCCCACTACAGCATACACAACATGGATCCAGTTGAGGAACACACCATCCACAGGAAGAATCTCCTGGCACAGTTCAAACGTTCCCCACAAGTCCCAGTAGACACCACCACTCCATCATCAACGGCTGCCAATACTGACAGCATGGACTTAAAACCCACCTTTCAGAAACTGGAATCAGCTCTGAAAGACGAATTTTTTAATATAGCTGACATTACCATGCAGGAAACCTACATCAGTGAAAAGATCTCCCCAGATGGGATAAGGATAAAAATTCTCTCTGCCTTTCCTAAAGATATACCTTTCACAATAGAGTTTTATGAATATTTGGAGGCCTGTACACAAGGAATTATGGAAAGAATAATTAAAAAGAGAAAATCCCTGGTGGTTGAACTACAACCCACAATTATAGAGTACAAAAATCTCTTAGCCGAACATACCACAAACCCTCAATATCGACCCCTTTTGTCTAATTTAACAACCAGAGTCAAAAGATTCGAGCAGGATATCACTGAAACCAAAATCAAAAAACTGAACCGTGATAGATTAGCCTATGCTGAACATAGGGAAAGAGAACGCAAACCACGACCCACTCCAATTCTACCCACACCGCTAGCACCCAACCAGTATCCACTCCATCCTCCACCACCACTTATGAGTCTCACCCTTCCAAAACCCACACCACACCAATACCCACCATTTCCGCCACCACCCATATACCCGGTCCGCCCCCCGATCACCCAGCCACCACCACCCGCCCACACCTCCAAGCCCACACCTATTGTTCACAAGACCATCAATTTCAATCAACTGGCACCACCTCCCAGTAGTTTTAACTATAACAAACCCGACCTCACAAAAAACGACTGCAAATCGCCACGACCACCTCGCACAAAATCCCGACCAGCCCGTAACATCCCTTCAAATTTGATCCAGTCTAAAACAGCGATAAAAAACCCACATGCTGCAGCAGACCAGAGCAGAATTTATACCTTCCTCAGCCCATCCTCTTTCAATTTCACCAAATCGAATCCTCCCGACACCCTTATAGTGCAAACATCCTCCATAGCCACCACTCCAAAAGATGACAATCCTTCCCAAACAATCCTCAATATCTCAACAGATACCGACATCCGAATTTCTCAAATCAGTACATATAACTCAAATCCCAACTCACCCACTGCGAGCGATCCACATACATCACCTTCCCCCTCCGGTTCACACTCAGATCCAACACAAACTAACAGCAACAAGTCCACTAAACCTAGCGGTTCCCAATACAACACCAACACGGAACCACAAGACCAATCCCTATCACCTTCTTTTTTAGATCTACCAGCCTCGTTATCACAAAACACCCTCTCCAAACAATTACCCAGTCCCATCTCAGCTCAGTCATTCCTGAAACCCACAAACAAAATGAAACGTCCGCTACCAGACACAGAAAACGAGGGTGTCGAGGCCAAAGAAAAAAGAAACAAAAGATAATGCAGCACCTCTCTACTTTAATTCCCCCGCCTATCGCAGAACCCAAGAAAAGCATATTTAACTTGTCCCATCACCGTCTCACCAAATATGAAACTTCTCTACTGGAAAAAGGTCTTTCTTTTTGCCCTACCAATCAATCTGATTTGTTTGAACTATTCACCGATCTTAACACCTACATCCGTAAACTGACTTTGAAAAGGCATTTTGCCATAAAAAAACATGATGCCCCCTCACAGACAGACACGACCCAGCTTATCATTACCAATAACGACACACTGCCCATAGTCTCATTATCCACAGCTGAATTAGAAACCGAAAAATATATTAACACCAAACTTAAAGGCCGCTCAGTATTCTATCCAACAGCCTCCAAGGGCAATTATATCGACACTTTCTACTCACTGGTTCTAAAAGACTTACAGGAATTAATTATCCCGGACACCATTCCTACATCCAACCTCACTAAAGTCGAAAGGACAGCCCTCAAAACTTTGAAAAATAACCCAAACATCATTATTAAACCAGCAGATAAGGGGGGCGGGATCGTCATCCTTAACCTCCTTGCCGGTCTAAAAAATCCGGCAAGGAGGCAGCGCCGCACATTTTTTTAATTTTTTTTTTTTAAAATCATGTAGCGAGCCAAGGGCTCGCTACATGATAGCCGCTAAGCGGCGGCATCCCCCCACCCACTCCGATCGCCTTCGGCGATCAGAGTATGCAGGGAATCCCGTTGAGAACGGGATTTCCTGCAGGGCTTCCCCGGTCGCCATGGCGACGGGGCGGGATGACGTCGCCGACGTCATGGACGTCGGGACGTCATAGGGAATCCCGATCCGCCCCTCAACGCTGCCTGGCACTGATTGGCCAGGCAGCGCAAGGCTCTGGGGCGGGGGGGAGCGACTCGGCGCGGCGGATTGCGGCGGATCGGCGGCGAGCGGCGGCGATTGGAAGTTACAAGCAGCTAGCAAAGTGCTAGCTGCTTGTAACAAAAAAAATTATGCAAATCGGCCCAGCGGGGCCTGAGATATCCTCCTGCGCAGGTTACCCTGAGCTGAGCTCGGGATAACCGGCAAGGAGGTTAACAAAACAGATTACCTTGAAGAATCTCTACGATTACTCAATAACCCCAAACATTACAAACCACTACCCACTGACCCCACCCCTGAAATTAACAATACCTTAAAACAATTTATCGGAGAAGCTTTTTTGAACAATATCATCACTAAAAATGAAAAATTTTTTATTATTAATCACCACCCGAAAACCCCGTTTTTCTATTACCTTCCCAAAATCCATAAAGACATCCATAAACCACCAGGTAGACCTATCATATCTGGAATTGACTCCGCCACCAGTAACCTATCCCGGTTCATCGACACACACCTTCAGCCGCATGTACAGTCCCTGCCGTCATTTATCAAGGATTCCCAACACCTCATCAGTTTCATTCACTCCATCCCATGGCAGGAAGACTACATCTGGCTCACCTGCGATGTCACATCCCTATACACAAACATACCACATGCTTATGGGCTCACTGCTTTACAATATTACCTCCAATCCAACACATCCATGCCGCGCACCCAACAAACCTTCCTCATGCAGTGTACTGAATTTATTCTTCAGAACAATGTTTTCACTTTTCAAGACCAAACTTACCATCAGGTCAGTGGCGTTTCTATGGGAAGTTCGTTCTCCCCTTCCTACGCTAATCTAGCAATGGGATTTTTCGAACAAACAAAAATGTACAGCAATAACCCATTCCACAATAACATCATTTTTTATAAACGGTATATAGATGACCTAATATTCATTTGGAGAGGCCCTCCCATTCTAATCCCGTCTTTTCTTAATTACCTGAACACCAATACGGCCGGCCTACAGTTCACTTCCCACTCAGACCCAGCTTCTATAGAATATCTTGACCTTATTCTTTACACAGATCCACCATATATCAAAACCAAAACATACTTTAAACCCGTAGACGCCAACAACTATATACATTATAACAGTTTCCACCACCGCCCATGGACAAAGAATACTCCATATAGCCAATACAAGAGGATCTACCGTAACTGCACGGACATACAACAATACAACACCCAGTCCAAAATTCTCACTAAAAAATTCACCGATCGTAAATATCCCAAGAAATTATTATATGATGCACACCACAAAGCAACAATTAACAACCCACCACAGCCCAAAGCCAACACACAGTTCACAGACATGCCCAGATTCATCACCAGGTTCAGTGCCCAACATCTGTCGATCCGAAATATCCTCACCAACAGATGGGAAATCCTCCTCCAAGACCCCCATCTACAATCCATCATGCCACCCAGACCCACTATTACATACAGACGCGCCCCCAATCTCAGCAGTATACTGGCCCCAAGCAAACTACGCCAGTTACCTGTAGCCCTAAAAAACGCCTCTAGCACTAACACACCGGGCAGCTTCCCTTGTAAACACAAAAAATGCTTAGCTTGCCAATTTGTCGTAAACACTCAGTCCTTCAGTTCACAGGTCACCAAAGTTGAATACCATATCAAAGAAACCATCACTTGTGAAACCAAATACCTCATCTATGTCATCTCATGCCCATGCAGGCTGCAGTATGTGGGCAGAACTACCCAACAAGCAAGAAGCAGAACAGGACAACACAAAAGAAACATAATAAATAAATATCCCCTGCACAGCGTTTCGCGTCACTTTTTCACCCACCACAACAGCGACCCCACACTTCTCCGTATCACGTTTATCGAATCCATTCCACACAACCGCTTCGACTCCTTTGACTCTCTCAAGAAACGGGAGATGTTCTGGATTCAAATACTTAAGACCCTATCTCCAGGGGGTCTAAATGAAGTACTTGAAAAAATCTACTAACTCACCAGAATAGCAGCAATTCCTTTTCTCTTTTTAATTGTCCGCTCTCTCTTAATGTCTAGTTTTTATAAAAAAAAAATTATTTTTTTTTACAATTTTATTATTTATATTGTACTCTATAAGTAGAGATCTAATCTTACTTTCCAGTTTTATCATGGTCAATTGGGACTATCCCAGCAGTCGACAACTGCTGCTACTGGGAATAGCATACACTACAATCTAGGCCCTGTTTTATTTTTATACATGCACGTAATGGATTTTCATATTCTTATATATGTATACTGAATAATTTTGCCTACTTGTATAATGAGGTACATGTATGCACATATGTATATATTTAGGTATGCAATTTGCTTTTACTTTGTTTTTTAAATTGTATGTGTTTACATTCTACATAATAACTCTGTGCATAATGAATTTTACTTCTGCACCACCAGGGGGCAATAACATACCCCGGTTATAATAGCACCATATATATAAAAACTATGGGTATCTCGCTATAGGTATCTAACCCACCCACAGCTGTAATTACAGCAAAATTACTGCACATATAGTTGCTAACCCTGTCTTTTTGCCGATATTGCCTATTTCTGTGTGTATCATTATTGTTTACACTTTCTGGCCGCTTTTCCCTTAAACAACATGGCGGCGCCAACATCCCCTATACCCCTGCGCAGGCGCAAACCACCACTCAGATCCAACTTTGTCCTCTAGCAATGTTCAGAGCTACCAACGCTCGTTGCGCATGCGCATGCTACTCATTCGATGACGCACGGGCGTCATGCCGCCCATACGCAGGGCGCAACTGTCCGCATTAGATCACTTCCCACCTGTCCCTCGCATATCCCATTGGCCACAATCCCTGCCAATACCCGCAGGCCCGTCCCTAACACACGAGGGTGAGTGGCAGCCTCAGTCTATCACACACGCCCCCCCCTCCCTCCCTCGCTCGCTCCTGATCCAAATCAACCCATCATTCAATTAGCCTCCCTATTTAAACCCCACACTCAGTTACTGCAGCACAGAGGTGCCAAGCTTTCAATATACTCAGAGCTGGTAAGTGTGATCATCATCATTGTTTTCAGGCCTGTCTTTTTTGTTATGTTTGTCTTCTTCCTCAATTATAGGCAGCTCTTTTTCAAACACTCTGGGTATTTATCTTTGCTAGTTTTTATTGTTTAAAATTGCTTTGCAAGCTTCACCATCCCCAATCCACTTGGTTCATTATATCACAGGACGCACATCCCCAATAGCTTGTTCTTAATTCAGCTATATTTACCTATCCCTGCCAGTACTTTCCATCCCCTGGTCACAACCCACCACCCTGCACTCCTTGCTCACATTCCTCCACATATAGTTTTTTCCCCCCTCATACTTTCCATTACTCCACATTTACTATTGTAATAGTTGACATACTTTGCACCAATAAGAAAAGAGATGTTTTTTCTTTGACAGTTTCTACGTCTGTATACAGCTTCCTGACATGCTTTACATCTCTGTCATTTTTCAGTGAGATACTCCGTTCGTTTACTGCCTGATGAAGCGGGATGTTTGCCCGTGAAACGCGTTGCACTTTTATGTAGGAGTATGTGAATAAATTGTTATTTTTTTCTACAATCAACAGCGATTTTGGTCTGTTTGTGTGTGGACGGTCCACCACCGCCACCTAAACCGTTTTAAACCTTTTATCTTGTTTTATCCTACTGGCGCCTCTGTATCCTTTGCACTTTATGTTTTATGTATGGCTCGGCTGTTTATATACTTGTTACTGAATTATATAATGTTGATGGTTCTTCTGAAATGTATAGTATTACATGGTACACTGTATGGATATTGTTCTAAGTCATTTTTGGTGGCGCTGGTTTGCTAGCAGAAATCTCTTGATACTGTACCAGTTTACTACTACTGCCATGTTATCTCTGCTGTTTTATATCTTTTCATCTCTGTACAAAAAACTTTGTTATAAATAAAGAATCTTTAAAAAAAAAAATAACCCAACACACGGTCATTAATGTCCAAACCGCTCTTGACAAAAGTGAGTACATTGTCAAACTGTGCCCAAAGTGTAGATCTTTTGTGTGCCCACCATTATTTTCTAGCACTGCCTTAACTCTCATGGAGTTCACTAGAGCTTCACAGGTTGCCACTGGAATCCTCCTCCACTCCTCCATGATGAACCTGGTGAATGTTATAGACCTTGCGCTCCTCCACCTTCTGTTTTAGGAAGCCCCACAGATTCTTAATAGGGATTCGGTCCATAGACATGTTTAGCCAGTCTAGCACGTTTACCCTCAGTTTCTTTGGCTAGGCAGTGGTCTTGGAGATATGTGTGGAGTCATTATCATGTCGGAATACTGCCCTGCGGCCTAGTTTCTGAAGGGAGAGGCTCATACATGTAGTATGTTACAGTACGTGTTGGCATTCATGGTTCCCTTAATGAACCATGACAATCCCACTACTATGCTTCACTGTAGACAAAAAACACTTGTCTTTGTACTTCTCACCTGGTTGCCGCCACATACACTTAGCACCATCTGAATCAGATATGTTTTCCTTGGTCTCATCAAACGACAGGGCATGGTTCCAATAATCCATGTCCATTGTCTTCAGCAAACTGCAGGCTTTACTGTGCATAAACTTTAGAAGAGCCTTCTCTCTGGGACAACAGCCATGCAGAGCAATTTGATGCAGTGTGTGCCATACGGTCTGAACTCTAACAGGCTGACCCTCTACCCCTGGGAGCAGCTGACCAGGTGGATTCACTGCCTGTCAGCTACTCGTAGAAATGAGACATGAGTGAGTGTGAGTGCAGAAGATGAAAAGAAAATGGAGAGGCTCCGATTTCCATACGCTGCCAATACGCCCCAGTAGGAGCTATAAAGGGATTACCGCAGGCTCCACAATGCATGTGGAAGATGTTGGTTTAAACCAACATCACTTCCACAGCCTCAGTGGATGTTGAGAAGGACAAGTATTATTTTACTAACACTATCATTTAGTCTCCCCTATGGGCAGTGTAGCGTGTTAAAGGACCCGTCAGCAAGCTAGAGCCCAGCGGTACTTAAATATCATTTAGTAAGTAAAGCAGAAGAAAAAAAATTGGAGTGATTGTGTTATAAACGTGTGTTAAAAGTATGTTTCATGATCGAGACTTAATTTAATATTGAAATTTGTGTCATAAGCTGGTGAAGCACGTTTTTTTGGGATCCCTGCAATCATGTACACTCCCATTTATACATGTTCAGCCATGCCACCTCCCAGCCTACAAGCTGTCTCATGCACAGACTCTGCTCCAATGCAGAGGTCACTGAGAGATCATGTAATGCTTGGTGGACCTCTATAAGTTTATACAAATTTTGGCATGTGCTAGGGCTCAGTAGAGACCCGTTTATAGCTGCTAGAAGTTTTAACAAATTGTTGAATCCAACTAATATACAACTTTAGTGACAGTTTCTTCTTGCATACCAGACTAAAAGCATACTTTAAGGTTTCTTCAATAATACATTATGTCTAAACATTTAATGCTTATCCAACATTTTATTTAGGAATTTGCTTTTTTCAGTGTGACCCATTTTGGATGAAGGTTTGTACCGTATGTAGCCTACAACCTATAAACATGCCTACAGCTTTTGTACTTCTCTTGGAAGGCTACTTACCCCAAGTTATGGATCTTATTTAAATTCATTTACAAAACTATGCTTTTTATATGACTCTAATACACTGATTTGAGTGAAAAATGCAACTATGCTAAGAGTTATGTTTATATAATTGTGCAAAATTGAATGCATTCTGTATGTTAGGTTCATCTGTGTGACCCTCAACTCAACAAATATCAAACATTACGCTTTTATAGTGGTGAAATATTGACTCACTCTAAATGTATTAGTACTGAACAAATGAATGTGTACATTTTCAGCTTCTTTATTCATACAAATTTGTACTGTAAGCAGTATGTGCATCTTTGAATTGTAGGCTTCTGTTTTTTTTTGTTATGCTTAGCCTTTGGTGTTCTTTATTGCCTGCTACGTGAACTTCCCTACGTAAGTTTCTTATTAGAGGAACATCTCTTCGGCCAGCACTGTGAACAGCTCCCAGCAATCCTTGTAACCATCTTTGGCGGGTGATTTCTCCTATAGTCTTTCCCTTGTCATGCATTAGTTGGGCTTCAGCTACAGACCTTTCTCTGCAAAACAGAAAAGAGACATTAATATTGTTAAATCCAGTGCATTATGATGTACAGTGTTCATTGGTTGACAAAGTCTGCACTGGCAGTTAAGTAGGTGGAGAAGAGCAGGTTATCTGAGGAAGTATATTGTCTTCTGTGAGTGCATATGATATGTTTAGACATGATATAAGATGGTCGCCATAAATTTTACCTTAGTGGTGCCCAAATTCATCCCTCAAGGGATTTAAGTTTTTCTGTTCAGGCTTTATTCAAACAAGAGGATTGCTGAACACTACTTTTTATTGAGCTCCCGAGAACTAAATAAAGCAAGACAAGGGCTACAAGTTTTCCCATTTGGAAAAGGCAAACCTGGATGACCAAAGATAAACGCTATTGTACCCTAGTCTGCTTATTGTCTTATAATGGTATTATTATTGACTTATAGCACAATCATCTACCATTATCCTAGTTTTTCAATGTGGTTTCAGCACAAAGACAATACTGCTGTGCTTAGCTTGGTGTACTACAGTTTAAGTACATATAAAAACATGGTATGGCATAATTCATTTTTGTAGGCTCAATTTACGTTTATATTTTTGGATGCTCTTGGGGCTATATTGCTAACTACTGAGCTCGGCTTTGACCTTCTGACTTGTTTTGTACAAATGGACAATTTGTTACTAAGATTTTATAGCTAGGTCCTAGGTGATATTTTCGCATTATAAATAAAATGCCTTTTAAGCCACCAGCAAGCAATACTAAAAGTAATTTTGACAGCACTTTTTCGCCTATTTTTCGGTACTTTTTTATTTGCTTATTATTGTAAAAGGTATTTTAAACAGAAGATGAAAAATTATCTCTTAGGAGAAAACTAATAATTTTCACAGTACTTTTTTGCTTACTTTTTTGTACTTTATCAATTGCAGAGTGCTGAAAAGTTATTTTAAACAGAAGATGAAAAAGTATCTACTAGGAGAAAAGTTAGAGGAAAAAGTGAATTGAATAAGGCTTCAATTCATCAAGCATTACTGTATTCGGTAATGCTGAAAACAGCTGATTTTTGGAGCATTTTGTAAAATGTCAATTCATCAAGGCTGTTACCGCGTGGCAAGCTGAAATTTCTGAGCAGTGAGGTAAATTACCGACTTGTGCGATAAACAAACACCTCAACAAATGTCAGTAAATGTCAATTGATCAAGATTACAGCATGTGGTAAAGCCCAGTATCATATTCGATGATAACAGGCAGCTGTGGCATCGCAAAAACAGTGCGAAGACTGTGCAGGAGACGTGACTCACAGAAGCAGAGAAGGATTACCTATGACTGACAGGAGCAGAGAGCCAATAGCAACTGCCTCTGTCTTCTGCAAGTCCCTGTGATAGGATACAATGCCTTCTTGGGAGGGTCAAGCTTTTCTACCTCCCAGGCAGCAGAGGAGAGAAATCCCAAACAAAAGAGGTTTCCCCTACAGCCCTTCGGATGTTTAACCCTTTAGGTTCCTGTTTGAAAATGAGGAGGATCTAGTGTTGAAATCTTCTAAGCATGCCATGTGTAATGTCTCTTGGCGTTAATCTAATCTGTGGCAATTGAATAAAATATTAATCATTTAAGTACCAGCGGTCTCTGCTCCCTTAAGGACCAGAGACTGGTGGTACAGAAACGGCAGAATCCCAATGAATCGCCGCACATACCCGCCGCAACCGTCATCACCGCCGCACGTCGGGAACCTGGGAAGCCCACTCTGCTGTCTCTATGATGGCAGAGTTCCTGTGAGCCGGTCAGGAGCCCTTTTCATTGGCTTCTGACCGTGTCTTCCAATGTAAGCCAATTGGAGTTGCTTACATTGAAAGACAGGGCCAGGAGCCAATGAAATCAGCTCCTGACCCGCTCACAGGGCTCTGCCATCTTAGAGACAGGCAGAGCAAGTGAGCTGCGACGGGAGACAGTGGGGATTCAGCAGCAAGATCGGCAGTAGTGCCGAATATGGCAGATGCGTGCAGCGGTGGTAAGTTGAAATCAATGCCCTGGCAGCCAGATAGCCATCAAAAGGGCATAGATTTCAACTACGCCGGTCCTTAAAGCAGATCCGAGACTAACTATAACAAGTAACTTGTCTATATATCTTATCTAAGGTTTAGATAGCTTACACAGCAAATCTAGCTACAAACAGCTTCAACAGTTTATAATTATTTATTCCTGTGATACAATGAGAGCGGCCATGTATTGTTTGTCACATTACACACAGGCATGCTGATCTGTATCTCCGGCCCTCAGCCTGTGAAAACTTCACTCCCCTCACCTCCTCTCTGCACCCCTCTGCCTCTGAAATCTCTAGCTAGTAACCTCCTCCGGCCCAGACTGAGCTCCCATAAGCCCTTGCTACATGAGTCTGAGATTGCCAAGGCACTCTGGAGAAGCTGTGGGCGAGGCTTGTTTAGTTTATAGGGAATTAGGATATTAAAACAAAAAAAAGTATTTGGCTTGAGGAATGCCCAATAAACTATATGAAAGGAACACAATTATGCAATGAGTAAAAGTTTATCTCGGACCCACTTTAAGTAGTTAAGAAAGACTTATGGACAGATTCAGAGGGGCAGAGGCAGTATAACAAACGTGTACATTCTATAGGGATGTCTAGGATGCCTTTTACTTGTGTAATGCCATCACTGCACGAACATCATGTAACAAAACAGGGACAATGCCACACTTCTCTGCTGTTACCAAACAGGTTTTTGTGAATTGAAGCCATGGGTTTCGGCAAATTACCAAACTTCTACCGCACCTGTGAAAATCTTGAATGAATTAACAAAAAAAAGTCTGAAATACCGAATGTGGTATTTTGCCCACTTGTTTGTTTTTTGTTTTATTTTTAACAGCCTTTGATGAATGGAAGCCACAATGTCTGAAAATCTGTTCTCATCACAAAGATCTCTTTACATTTCAAATACATTTAGTAAGCTGCTGGCTGAATCCATCAAATTGCACTCAAAGTACACTCTTTTCTTAGACTTATATTCTAGTCTTCTCAAACTGACTAATAAGATTCACAGCAATTGGTCAAGGAATTAGAATGAGATAACAGTCATATTGTTTCTAAATGATAGAAGACTGATGCTTATTCAAAAAGAAAAGGTCATACTGCATGGATACATTAATACATTAATGACCTAGGGATATGTACCAGTCTTATTATTTGATCATTATATTCAAACTTGTCCAGCTGGTCATAAATTGTGATGCAGATTCTATAGATTTTATGTAGTCCTATATATGTGTGTAAATGTATTATTGATTAATTTACTTATTTTGTCTCAGCACTGAGTGTGCTCTTCGGCCTGGGTTGTGAATGGTCTCCAGTAAACTTTGTAACCATCTTTGTCGGGTTATGTCTTCAATCATCTTTCCTGTATCATGCATTAGCTGAGTCTCAGCAACTGATCTCTCTCTACAATAAACAGAGTAAAAAAAAATGTTAATCTGGAACTTTCAATAGGTTTTGATATCTCACATTGCCATTTTATGCAGTAATACAGGCTGGTGCGACTGCTTGAATGCACCACTAGCACGATAAACGGAATCAAGTCCTTAACCACTTGCCGACCGCCCACTACCTATGGGCGGCGGCAAAGTGGCATGCCCAGGACCACGTAACGCCGATGGGCGGCGGGTCCTGGGACTCGTTGTGGCCGGGGATTGCACGCTGTGATGCGTGCGCATCCGCCGGCAATAGGCTCCGCCCACCCGCGATGTCAACCCGCCGGCTGATCGGAAGCGCCGGCGGGTTGTTAACGCTTCGATCGCCGCTACAAAGTGTATAATACACTTTGTAATGGATACAAAGTGTATTATACAGGCTGCCTCCTGCCCTGGTGGTCCCAGTGATCGAGGGACCACCAGGGCAGACTGCAGCCCTCCCTTTCTGCACCCAAACACACTGATCTGCCCCCCCTGCCCCTGATCGCACACAGCACCACGTAGACCCCACCTGCCCACCCCCCAGACCCCTGTTTGCACCCAATCACCCCCCTAATCACCCATCAATCACTCCCTGTCACTATCTGTCAACACAATTTTTTAGATTAGGTCCTAAACTGCCCACTGGCGGCTCCTGATCACCCCCCCCCCCCCCCACGCCCTCAGATCCTCCCCAGACCCCCCCCCCATGTACTGTATACATCTATTCTCCCCTGTAATCACCTGTCAATCACAAATCAATCACCCTCTGTCACTGCCACCCATCAGCTCAGACCCTAACCTTCCCCTTTTGGGCACCTGATCACCCGCCCACACCCTCAAATTGCCCGCAGACCCACCCTCAGATCACCTCCGAAAGTGCATTGTTTACATCTGCGCTCCCCTCTAATCACTCAGCGATCCCCCATCAATCACCCATCAAACACCCTGTCACCACCTGTCACTGCTACCCATCAGATCAGACCCTAATCTGCCCCTTGCGGGCAACCAATCACCCGCCACACCCTCAAATAGCCCCCCAGACCCCCTCTGCAACTCGCCAGTGCATTTCTTGCATATATTCTTCCTTGTAATCACCTACTGATCACCTATCAATCACCCCGTCACCCCCTGTCACTGCTACCCATCAGATTAGACCCTAATCTGCCCCTTGCGGGCACCCAATCACCCGCTCACACCCTCAGATAGCCCCCCAGACCCGCTCTGATCAACTCGCCAGTGCATTGCTTGCATATATTCTCCCTTGTAATCACCTACTGATCACCTATCAATCATCCCGTCACCCCCTGTCACCACCTGTCACTGCTACCCATCAGATCAGACCATAATCTGCACCTTGCGGGCAACCAATCACCCGCCCACACCCTCACATAGCCCCCCAGACCCGCTCTGATCAACTCGCCAGTGCATTGCCTGCATATATTCTTCCTTGTAATCACCTACTGATCACCTATCAATCACCCCGTCACCCCCTGTCACCCCCTGTCACTGCTACCCATCAGATTAGACCTTAATCTGCCCCTTGCGGGTACCCAATTACCCGCTCACACCCTCAGATAGCCCCCCAGACCCGCTCTGATCAACTCGCCAGTGCATTGCTTGCATATACTCTTCCTTGTAATCACCTACTGATCACCTATCAATCACCCCATCACCCCCTGTCACCACCTGTCACTGCTACCCATCAGATTAGACCCTAATCTGCCCCTTACGGGCACCCAATCACCCGCCTACACCCTCAGATAGCCCCCCAGACCCTCTGATCAACTCGCCGGTGCATTGCTTGCATATATTCTCCCCTGTAATCAACTACTGATCACCTATCAATCACCCTGTCACCCCCTGTCACCACCTGTCAATGCTACCCATCAGATCAGACCCTCATCTGCCCCTTGCGGGCACCCAAAGACCGGCCCACACCCTCAGATCGCACTCAGATACCCCCGATCACCTCCCCAGTGCATTGCTTGCATCTATTCCCCCTCTATTCACACCCTGAGACACCCATCAATCACATCCTGTCACCCCCTAGCACACCTACCCATCAAATCAGGCCCTAATTTGCCCTGTGTGGGCTCCTGATCACTCGGCCAAACCCTCAGATTCCCCTCAGACCCCCTTCCTATCACCTCCCCAGTGCATTGATTGCATCTATTCTCCCCTCTAATCACCCACTGAGACACCCATCAATCACCTCCTGTCACCACCTGTCACCCCTAGCACTCCTATCCATCAGATCAGGCCCTAATCTTCCCCCCTGCAGGCTTCTGATCACCCGGCCAAACCCTCACCCGCCCCACCACAGTGGCAGAATTTTTTTTTTCTGATCGCAGCTGGTACGACTTAATTGTGGCTGAGACCAACCGTTATGCCACACAATACGCAACCGCCAATCCAAGAAGCTACTATGCCCAGTCTTTTTGGTGGAAGCCACTCCAAGTTTCCGAACGTAACATTTTTTGGGGCCTTCTCCTTAACATGGGTCTAGTCAAAAAGAATGTATTGCAGTCTTATTGGTCTACGCACCCAATACATCACATGCCCATGTTCTCTGCTGCCATGTCCAGGTCACGATTTGAGAACATCCTGCACTTCCTGCACTTCAGTGCCAATACAACCTGTCATCTAAGATGCCACCCTGCTTATGACTGGTTCCACAAAATTCGGCCCTTCATAAACCACCTGTCATCAAAATTTGCAGATGCTTATACCCCTGAACAGTCATTTTGAGGCATTTGGTTTCTAGACTACTCCTCACGGTTTTTGGCCCTTAAAATGCCAGGGCCGTATAGGAACCCCACAAGTGACCCCATTTTAGAAAGAAGACTCCCCAAGGTATTCCGTTAGGTGTATGATTAGTTCATAGAAGATTTTATTTTTTGTCCAAATTTAGCAGAAATTGATTTTTATTGTTCACAAAGTGTCATTTTCCACTAACTTGTGACAAAAAATAAAATCTTCTATGAACTCACCATACACCTAACAGAATACCTTGGGGTGTCTTCTTTCTAAAATGGGGTCACTTGTGGGGTTCCTATACTGCCCTGGCATTTTAGGGGCCCTAAACCGTGAGGAGTAGTCTAGAAACCAAATGCCTGAAAATGATCTGTGAATAGGACGTTGGGCACTTTAGCGCACCTAGGCTGCAAAAAAAGTGTCACACATGTGGTATTGCCGTACTCAGGAGAAGTAGTATAATGTGTTTTGGGGTGTATTTTTACACATACCCATGCTGGGTGGGAGAAATATCTCTGTAAATGACATTTTTTTTTACACAATTGTCTATTTACAGAAATATTTCTCCCACCCATCATGGGTAGGTGTAAAAATACACCCCAAAACACATTATACTATTTCTCCTGAGTACAATGATACCACATATGTGACACTTTTTTGCAGCCTAGGTGCGCTAAGGGGCCCAACGTCCAATGAGTACCTCTATGATTTCACAGGTCATTTTGAGACATTTGGTTTCAAGACTACTCCTCACGGTTTAGGGCCCCTAAAATGCCAGGACAGTATAGGAACCCCACAAATGACCCCATTTTAGAAAGAAGACACCCCAAGGTATTCTGTTAGGAGTATGGTGAGTTCATAGAAGATTTTATTTTTTTGTCACAAGTTAGCGGAAATTAATTTTGATTGTTATTTTTCACAAAGTGTCATTTTCCGAAAGAAAAGAAAGATGACCTTAACATGCTTGATGCATAAAATAGAATGTAATGCATAACATATAAATGCACACCCTTTATAAAAACTCTAAAGCTATGTCCACTAAGAGAAGTGTCAAGCTGCAAGATTTGAGGGGCAACAAGTCAGCGCTGTGACATCCTGACCGATTCTCATACCAATAATGCTGGATCAGTTTGCATAGAATGATTTTGAGGAAGAAGTGAAAAAAAAGCCTTGCAGTCTTCTCAACATTCACAAGCAACAGGAGGCTAACCTCTGTTTGAAGTGGGATACATTAAGTACTGTACTAGTATTACATAAAAGTGGAAATAATTTGAAAGTCAACAACTTTATGCAGCCTGCTCAGTGGCAGAGTGGTTATCAGAAATCCCTTGTACCACTAAACACCTGTTTAATTTTTACAAGAAAGACTGTTCTTGAGTTTTGAATTTTCTCCTTCAATTTCCATGGTTTTTTTTTAATGCACCTCCCTAAAGCATACTGGTGGGTTATCTGGTATCTTACTAGAGTTGCCTTGATCTGACTATAGTTCTTCTTTTGGGCCCACCCATGATATTGAGGAAGAAGTTCTTGGGTGTACATACTGAAATGTTGCCAATACAGTTGACTCCTTTTCATTTTGGGCTATCAATTCTGAGAACTACTAGTTCTCCAGTCCAGTATCTAGTTTTAAGGGTTCCAGTGAGGCCCTATTCCTTTTACTAAGCCTTAGTATAACCTCACTTTAACCCTCCTGGCGGTAAGCCGCGCAGGAGGATTTCTCAGGCCCTGCTGGGCCAATTTGCATAATTTTTTTTTTTGCAACACGCAGCTAGCACTTTGCTAGCTGCATGTGCACTCCGATCGCTGCTGCGCCAATTAGCCGCCGCTCGCCGCGCCGCCCCCCCCCCAGACCCGTAAGCTGCCTGGCCAATCAGTGCCAGGCAGCGCTGAGGGGTGGAACGGGACTCCCTTTGACGTCGATGACGTCATCCCGCCCGTCGCCATGGCGACGGGGGAAGCCCTAATGGAAATCCCGTTCAGAACGGGATTTCCAGACGGGCTTGATCGCCGGATGCGATCGAAGAGGGTGGGGGGATGCCGCTGCACAGCGGCTGTCATGTAGCGAGCCCGGGCTCGCTACATGATTTAAAAAAAATAAAAAATAAACTGCTGCGCTGCCCCCTGGCGGTTTTTAATAGACCGCCGGAAGGGTTAATATATTTTATATAACTAACACTACTATTAACACATTAAACTCCTAGCATCAGAGAGTCATACATTTAACTTAAAGCCTATCCTTAAAGAGGAACTGTAGTGAGAATAACATAAGCATTCAGCCATGCCATGCATAACTATAAGGATTTATATGTGTGCTGTGGAAAATTTCTAAATCACACCAGCATGCAATTGGGACAATTGAGACAGCAAGCCTATTGTCTGAATACTCAGCATTTCCCTGTCCGGTTGGCATGCGTGGAAAAGCTGTGTATTCAGAAGTACTGGAAATGTGCCCCTAACACTTTTGATCTACCTACTTTTTGAAACTTGAACAGCCAAGTGGCTGCAAGATATTTTGTTTCAGGATCTGAATTCAAACTGGCTCTCCTGTCATATAAGAATAGAAAGCTGCTGCTGAAACAACCTGATAAGCACTATCCGATACACAAATTCCAGTCTGTGTTGAGCTTCTTAGTAGATAACATGAAGGGAAACAACTCTACTATGCAGAAAGACCTACATTATCATGTTGTTCAGAGACAGCAGTAATATACTGTATAGCTAAACAAAGGGCCCCTCATTTACCTGAGCAATTTAGTGACCTTTCATAAAGAAAAAAAAAAAAAACTATTGCACTTTGGGTCTGATGTTCTAATGATATTCCAGTGCTGAAGACCATTGGAGAATGTAACTGATCCTGCAAACCTAAAATTTCCCTGCTACTTGGTGGTAGATATCTGCAACCCCCATCTGGGACTGCATAGAAAGGGTCACTGAAAGACTGGTGAAACTGCGATTGTGGGACCTGTAATTATATGTTCACACTGGCAGTGATAATGTGCTCAATAAATCCAGGCTGTCCTATGCAATGAAAAGTCCTGCTTTGTACAGGGTTTGCAGGATCACTTATGTTTCACCAGGAATCCGGGAGCAAAACGTACTGTTTGCTCCGATGGTCCGCTTTTTTGCCCGTAGCAGGTGCTTTTCAAGCTTGGTCTATATGGGAAATGCTCCGCTCTCAAGGAAAAACAAATGCGGTCCTTTTTTCAAAGTGAATCTAATGTATCTGTTGCAGATGAGTGTGAATGGCTCCTATTTATAAAGTAGGATTCATCCACTTTCAGTTTTTGGATAAAGTAAAACATATAAAGCCTAAATCAGACCGTTTATGTGTATGGCTATACACAAATATCTCTAGCAGATGTGGATTGTGAATGCCCTGATCACCTTTCTGGCACTAGGTAATATCCTTTTCTTTCTACTGTAAAAAGAAGTAAAGCCATTACTTTTCGTTGTTGTCAAATGCAAGAAGATAGGCGAAGCAACAGATTCCTAGGAAGGTGAGCACTTGCAGGAACTTCTGTGACAGGAACATCTCAGGATTCTGAAACAATGAGGGGAAAAAGCAGAGTGAAATGCAGAGGACTTGGCAGATACAGAAGATTTCAGCATATTTGTGTATACTTATGTTTCTATACTTTCCATAAAATTGATGCAGTGCTATATCTACGGTGACACAGTCTATACTATATTGGCAGTATTACCAGACTATCAGAAGCATACACGTCCTTTTGTGGGGTAGTAGTGCAAGGTACTGAAGTGACATGACATTGTACAATGTGTTTTAGTGCCTGGTTGTGTTTTCCATTAAAGTGCACCTGTGCATCAAAGTTGTGCTTACCTCAGTAGATGAAAGCCTCTGGACAATCCAAAGGCTTTTCCCATCCTCCCCGTCTGCATAAATCCAGCACTAGGTTTCTTTGAACATATTCAACACTGGCTTGTCGAATTTGTTCTTGCAGCCGTGTTCCTGTCCATATATGAGCGCAGCCGCACTGTGCAGTCGCAAGTACTGCTGCACCTGCACGGCAGCACAGAGACACTCGTGCACAACATTTTCCTCCATGCACAAGCCACAACTGAACAAGGAAAGTTGCATTTCTTTGACCATCATCAGTCACACTGTCACTATACCACTGCATATATATAGAGAATAGGTTTATACAGTGTGTGGATTAAGATGATGGTAATGACACAGCGGGCTACCATCCTCAAAACCAGTAATGTAAATTAAGCCTTAATTTAGATCAGAGGCTTAGCCTTTCTGCAACACCCTAATTTGCTACTAGGAGCTGCTTGCAGAAACTTTCCACTAGTGGCCAATCATTTCATACACAAAAAATCTGATATTCACTATTTTGCATCTGTAAAACTAGACCAAGTTCTCTTAGACATTCCAGCAAATCAAACGGGGGTGTTTGTCCTTTGCAAAAATGCACACACATTTGTTATTTTCATTTTTACCACTAAGATAACTATTGCTGATACTACTGACACTAGTCTGTAATGAGCGTAGATGTAGACAGACTGTTTACAGCCACTGACACTCTGCCTTTACGGGTACAGATTTACACTACTAAAACATACACTGCATATGCAGAAAAATACAGCAATATAAAATATAAAAAAATGATTGCCTTGCGGGTACGAGATAGCTGTTATCTGAAATTATTGCTTCGGATAAAACTGCTGTTTGTTATGTTGAGCAGTGCACAGCTTTTATCACATGTGGTTTCATGCCCAAAATTGCAGTAAAATGCCAGTACGTAAAAGGATACATCTGGCAATGTAAACAAATTTACTTACCTGGGGCTTCTTCCAGCCCCTGGAAGCCTATGTGTCCCTTGCCACTGCTCCACTCTCAAACAGTCTCTGTAGCAGCTACAAACCTGGTTAGGACGGCGGCCTCTGCGCATACATTGAGCATGCGGCCATAGTCGGGAGCGTTCTGTGCAGGCGCAGTGCTTCTGCACCAGCGCAGAGGACAGTGACCTGGCCGGGTCGGCAGCTTCTATGGTGGGGACCCCGGGAGACTGCCTGACAGTGGAGATACCGCGAGGGACACATAGGCTTCCAGGGGCTGGAGGAAGCCCCAGGTAAGTAAATCTTTTGCCAGATGTATCCTTTAAGCCAGTCATGTACCACGCATTGTGCAAATAGTATTACCGTATATTCCAGCGTATAAGATGACTGGGCGTATAAGACGACCCCCTAACTTTTCCATTTAAAATATAGAGTTTGGGATATACTCGCAGTATAAGACTACACTTCTTCCAACGCACACCAAATAAAAAATATCATATGCTGGTGCTATGTATGAACAGATACTGGTGCTGTACTGTATGTGGTACCCAGTATATAACAGTATATAGGCAATTGACTGGTTGGATTGGTCAACTCTCCTTGTCTCCCTATTCATCAGAGCGGTATGGAAGAATAGATTGCGCTGTGCCCATAAAACACGCCTCTTTCACCTTCTGGCCCGCCCCAATTTACCGCCTTCTCTGCCTCTCAGATCTCGCACATGTGCACCTGCGCCGTTTCACTACAGTCCCCAGCAGCGAGATCTGAGAATCGGTAACAGGATAGGGCGTATTACCCGGCATCAATGACACCCGGCGTATAAGACGACCCCTGACTTTTCAGAAGATTTTCAAGGTTTAAAAAGTAGTCTTATACGCCAGTAGTTTGAGAGAAATGCTGAAGGTATTAAAAATCCAGCCTTTGGTTTCTGCTATATTACTGCTTCATGCTGAACTTTAAATTTTGGCCCAGTACTCTATATAAGTGAAAAGTATATTAGCAATTTTTACAAATCCTGTTAAAAATAAAAGATTATAAAAAAAGGCAGAGGAGCACATCTGATGGGTGAATGTATATTGCCCAGTAAAGGCACATTGGGAAACGTGTCTGTCTTTGGGTAGGAACACACTAGGCAGAATCACATATGCGTTTTCCACTATGTGCTATGGGAAACGCATATGCGATTCTGCCTAGTGTGTTCCTACCCTTTGTCTGATGCAAATTTGCATTTATGTCCTGTTGCCATACCATGCACGGCTATAGGCATTTGGATGTGTGCAGCGGATAACTGCAGCATGCATAATTTTTGTTTGCCCGCACATGATTCAGATGCAGCCTATAGATTTCAATAGATGACAATTCCACACCCGAAACTGCGTGCAGAAAATGGTTGTGATTTGCAGCTAGTGGAACTAGGCCCTAAGGACCAGTTTCCACTATTTCAAACCACGGGGAATTGCTGCCTAGTCAGACAATAGTCATGCTCCTCAATGCATTCGGTGTGACATGCAGCAGTTTTCCACAGGCCACATTGCACAGCTGTAGCAATCTGGCTGTGGCTTTGCAGCAACACGGGTGCCGTGTCCGATTTGGTAATGGACGCAGCACCAAGTGGAAATAGGCCATTAGTAAAGCAAATCTAACTCACCTAATGTCGAATCTGGAATACCACACATAATGCAAACCAGCAATTAAAACTCAGAACTCTTCTCTATATGCAGATTGAATGGTAATCCAAGAATCCACCCCCTGCCTGTTTACAGTCATACTGAACTTGTAAGTAAAGTTAAGGGCACACTTGTTGAGTTTCTCTCTGTTCATTAGATGTTCCTCTTGTTGAGGAATGGGGCTATTATGTAACCAAAAGGGACTTTCTGGAGTTTGTTTGTATCTTTTCTTCACATTAAAAACCCCCAAAACTATTATCAAGCTGAGCAAATTTGTATTATTATTATTTGTATTATTATATAGCTCCAACATCTTCCAAAGCGCCGTACAGAGTATACAGTATTGTCACTTAAAGAGACACTGATAGCCAAACTATGCCAGGGAAAACAAAACACATATGTAAGTAGATAAATACTTGCTCTACTTACATAACAGATTTATTGCACTGTCTGCGTTTTGATTTCAGTGAAATTTTTATAGTAAAATTAAGAGATTTCTGTTTGTGGCGGGGACACCGGCGGTAGTGCAGAATGTATAGATGGGAACTAAAGTGCCTGGAACCATAAGGAGGAGAGTCTGTGCACGCTGCCTTTATTCCTCCCCGCTGTGCTCTGTCATAGTGCGGGGAGGAGGGGTGCGGGCAGAGGGTAATCCGGAGATGCCATAGGGGAGTAAGGGAGGAAAATACATCAGGATTGGCTTCATCCTGTGGGAGCCTGCGGGGAGAAAGAGCAGGAGAAGAAAAAGAAACCTCCCGGCATGCACTGCAACTTCTCTTTTGCAGCAGGTGTGCGAAGTTAGAGCTAGAGGACATGGGGATTGACAATCATCTCAAATATAAATGTAAGATTGATTATGAACTTTTGTATTGCATGTTTAGCATATTTTTTAGTTATGTAAAAAATGGAAACAGAATTGATTTTGGATTTAATGCCTATCAGTTACTCTTTAACTGTCCCTCAGAGGGGCTCACAATCTAATCCCTACCATAATCCTATGTCCATCATAGGAAAAGGCCAATTTTAGAGGGAAGCCAGTTAATTTACCTGTATGTATTTGGGATGTGTCAAAATCTCTGGTGGCTTGAGCAATATTGCTTCTGTCATTTCTCAAGCTAGTTACAAAGTCATGCATCAGAGGAAGGTGAAAAGCTGTTATTAAGTAAAACAAAAAAACGCAGCCCAAACCTTATTAATCTCTACTCTGTCATATGGTTAGCCAGGAAGATAGGCCATTGTGGGGCTCTGTTACCTGACCAATGCCATTCCACATGGTGATTAACATTGCTTGGCACTTTGTAAGAGAGGGCAAGACCTCTTCCATTTCAAAGACCCAGTGTTCAGAAGAAAGGACCCCTCTGGAGGCTCCAAAAATTCCCATTGGTCCATTCATATGGGCCAATGGAAAACTTTGGTGACAAATTCAGTGAAGCTTTGTAGAGAAATTTGAACTTGAATATTTAAAAATGGACACACTTTACAATTCTAGTTTTTAGTAACCTGTCAATATTCCAGAGGTGTTTTATTCCATTAAAATATTTCTTCCATTCTGTGGGTTTTTTTCTAATTAAACACTTTTTTGAAAATACAATGTCAGAAATATGGGGTTGGAATTGGTCAGTGGATGGAGCTTCATGCTTGCCGGTTCCTCCTTGGATGTCCAACCTGCAAGCTGGTGCAAGTAGTCAATAAGGCTGGGGGGGCAGAGTATGGATAGTATTACAAATCTCATATTCATAGACATTAGACATTAATTTATGCTTGCAGGAATGGTTTATAAACATTTCCCTTCAAATTCCATGTTCAAAGTGCACATCACAAGTTATTTGTTGCCAAGCACTACATCCCTCATGTAGAGCATAGAGCTCCATAGCGTGGGCTGGGAATTGTATAGTTAATTCCTGAAATTATAGTGTGGGTCATATGCATTGGACACTTCAGTAAACTTCTGAAGGGTTTTTAGCCCAATAGCAAGACACTATCATTCACAACCATTTCATGTGGCTCTTGTAAATCAGGCCTAAAACTGGTAAGTAATTTTGAGAATTAACATGGGGAACATATTACTCATCTGCAAATATCTCAGCACTGGTTCCCGATAGTTAAAAGTAAATCTATAACATGTAATATCCATACTTTATGTAGTAGTTAACTTTCTGTGGTGATAGATGTGTCTTGTTTATTTGCACATGGACCTCCACTTTTGCCTTGCCATTTACAAGTTCTTTCACCTCCTCTACAGTTTCTTCATTTACTAGGTCCTCTACAGTTTCTTCATCTACTAATTTTTAAGTCTTTCTCTATAGCTATTTATTTTTTATATATATTATCTCTTCTTCTTTTAAATGTAGGATCTTCTAAACTTTGTTTTGGTGTTCTTGTATTTTATTTTTTATGAGTATTCATACAGTACGGCGTCTAATATCTCTATTTACCATGTAAATTCTGTGTGTAAATCTGGCTTTTACAAGATAGGAATCAGAGCCACACCCTGGTATTTTCATACATCCTTTAAGTTTATACAGTAGATGCAGCCCATCTCTTCAGTACAGGCCCGGCCCTAGACCATTTGCCGCCTGAGGCAAACTTTGAAGAAATCGCCGCTGCCCCCCCCCCCCCCCGTGGAGCTGGAGGGGATAGCGGGCAGGAAGGGGGTATTGGGGCTAGCGGCGGGGAGGGGGGTCGGACCCACCCCCCTCCCTCGCCTGGGTCCCCCGTCCTCCGCTCCCCTCCAGCTTGTTATGCGCGCTGGCTGGCTGGCTGCAGCTGTAAGAGGCAACGGGCAGGGATCACTCACCTCTTCCTCGTTCAGCCTGCGCTCCACTGACGTCACTTCCTGCTACGCGGAGGACGGGGGACCCAGGCGAGGGAGGGGGGGTCCGACCCCCTCCCCGCCGCTAGGCCCAATACCCCCTTCCTGCCCGCTATTCCCTCCAGCTCGGGCGGCACTCCACACCCACGGACGGGCGGGTGCCGCCCCCTCAGAAGCGCCGCCTGAGGCAAACGTTTCACCCCGCCTCATGGGCGGGCCGGCCCTGCTTCAGTACAACACGTACATAATCTAATTGACTTCCTTCATAAGTGCTTTTGTGGACCACATCACACCAGGCCTGTCTATCCTTTACTGCCTCTCGATGCTTGACCAAGCTCATATTTGTTGTTTCCATGATACTATATTGCCATTTCATACTCTGCTGTCCCCTCCTCCATTGGCCCTCAATCTTTCCCAACATCAGGGTCTTCTCCAATGATGCCTGCCTTCTCATTGTGTGACGAAAGTATTTCTGGTTTATCTTTGATCCCTTCAATGAACAGTCAGATTTAATTTCTTAATTTATTGACTGATTGGATCTTCTTGGAGTCCAAGGGACTCTCAAAATTCTTCTCCAGCGCTCATCCTTCCTTATGGTCCAACTCTCACAACCACACATTATAACAGGAAAAAAACATGGCTTTGACTGTACAAACCTGTGTTGGCAAGGTGACATGTTTCCTTTTTATTACACTGTCCAAGTTTGTCATTGCTTTCCTTTCAAAGAGTAGATAGTTCTAGTGCCTTTGTTAATGATCCTTTGAGGAAATGGTGCTAGTTATTCTAAGGTTGTACAGCAAGGCTAAATTGGTAAGCCTCCTGTCTTTGTCACTGATTTCTTCATGGAGGCTAAATTTACCAATAATATCTTGGTATATTTCCTCTTTACCAGTCTTAGCATTTTAATTGCCGTATACAATGAGACAAACACATCTTCATTTATTTTCACATATTTGCTGGAGGTTGTCATAAAACTGTTTAACGCACCAGTAATTTTTTCAGTAATCGATGGTCAGGCTTGGCAGATGGTACTCATAACTATGTGTATGATTAATAGACAGCTAAACTTTTCCCTAGTAGTATACTTATGAGTCTCTTCATCTTCTTGGTCCACTTTGTGCAGGAAGATGGACCTCTGAAAGCCCATTGTGAATGTCATTCTTGTCATTCTAAATATTTCATTGGTCAACTTCTTAGAAGATATCTGGACTTTTGAATAAGCACCGTGATTAATAAAATATATTGTAAGGCCACTTGACTTGCTGACCCTGAATCTGAGCAAGCAAACTCCAATTAGGGAATAAGATCCAAAATGTTATTGTCTGTCATATTTGTTGTTTTCATAAATATGAAAAGTCCATATTAATATCCAGTACAAATGACAAAGAGACCTCTTAAAAAATGAGAAATAAATAACAATTCTGTACCTGAGAATGTGTAAAAAAGGAGCACCGCAGAGTGAGAGTACTGGAAACTTCGAGCCATTGTGCCCAGCAACAATTCAGAAGTACAACCACAGGCCGATGTGTGGGTTTGGCCTGAGATTAAATATGTCAGTTTAGTTCCCATATGACTATGGCAGACCTGACTTTCAGCAATACACAATGAATCTCATGATAAGAGTTCGGAGGGCCAGTGGTAAAAACAAGAAACTCCAACCCGAAATGTCATCATGTGGGTATACAGTATGTATGAGTAACCATGGGAGGCACAGGAGAACTGGGTTCAACAATATGAAGATGCAATAAAAGGTGATGATCTGCTTGACAGTTGATCTGCTTGACGCAATAGCCACCACTATTCTCCCATAACAATGCCGCAACCATGACTCCCCCGATCATAAACTGTAGCCACAACAACACCTACTCTGGAGGGGGGCTATTGGGGACCCACAGCTTGGCTGCTGTTGCTGCTCCCCCACTAGTTACACCTCTGACATCAATCAGTACAAGTTGATATCTGCTCACAGACACCTGAACTCACTGGAACTGGTAATAAACACTAATAATTATTATTGTTAATAGATTATTAAGCCAGAACCTTTGTGCTTAAATTAAATATCAAGCAGAGACAAGACAATGTGTGTGTGTGTGTGTGTCATACAGCCATTACCAAGCAAAGATGCTAGTCAATACAGTATAACATACATACGCCTCAATTCACTAACCTTAACTCCTGTCTTTAATAACTCTTCTGAGTTGTTTTACAGTTATCACAATTATATCACCATGGTGATTATGTCAATTATGCTCTCCGACATGCTTTACATTTTGGGATGAAAGAACAATGCAAGTAATATGTTGGCGCTTTATAAATACAATAAATAAAGTAAGTAAAGTGGAGCTATCGCTAAATATGAAACACAAGGCCCGTATCAGATTTAACATATCATAATAAATCTTCAAATATTTTTGTTTCTTCCTGCAAATACAAAATAATGCTGTCAGATGTTGAGTTCCTGTGTGCACCTAGGTGCAATCGAGCAGCATATACATTGTAAATCTTTTAGCATTTTTAGACCATGGATAGAGCAGGAAGAGTTAATTATCAAACTAAGCACAGGTGAAACTTGAAAAATTAGTATATCGTGCAAAAGTTCATTTATTTCAGTAATTCAACTTAAAAGGTGAAACTAATACTGTATATGAAATAGACTCATTACATGCAAGCCTTTATTTGTTTTAATTTTGATGACTATGGCTTACATTTTATGATAACCTCAAAATCAAAATCTCAGACCATTAGAATATTGTAAAAGTGTTCAATATACTAGGCTCCAAGTACCAGACTCTAATCAGCTAACTAATATCATATATTAGTTTCACCTTTTAAGTTGAGTTACTGAAATATACAAACTTAATTTGCACAATAGTCTAATTTTTGGAGTTTCACCTGTAGACACTTGCTGAGGGAGAGACTCAGTAATTAAAGGAAAGGATAGGCACAACTGTGAAACAGAACCACAGCTTAAATGGCAAGTATGGCTGACTCTCATATAGATATCATTATAAATGATGCATTTGAAGATGTTTTTATTACATTATCTATCACCCATTGACCCATTATGCTGATTGGAGCAATCATCCCAAGCAGCCATTCAGAATTCTTGTTTCCTGTAAGACCTGAAACCTGACTGGCTGATTACGTGCCTTTGCACTGGTCCTCATATAATACCCCATTGTGTTAAATTGTATAGGTGAAAATATTTTACTTGTCTCTCTACCAATCAGGATCTCACTGTTATCTTCCACAACAGAAAAAGGATACATCCTACAGACAAATGCATTCCTGTGGTAATGTAAAACTGTTTCCTCATAATAAACACTGCTTTATCATTATTATAGTCCTCAGTTTACTATTGTTTTATACAGAAATATATATTACTATGCAAATAAAAAATATGTGCATCATTTTTAATATAGCGTATATACTATATACATTGAAATACTTTGGAAACCACATTGATTTTTTGATCTATTGTCCGCCGAGAAGGTGATGCACTATTTTTATTCTTTGTCACTTAATTATATATATATCACATATAGTGACCCAATCACTCATGACTCATTACCAGTTACAGTACCAGTTATATTTTGAAAACGATAGGCCTGTCAGTGTATAACTACATTTTTATCTTAGCATCATGTACTGTGTATGAGTATCCTGTTTATAATGCAACAACTAACAAGCATACTATAAAGCAGAGGCAGTACTTACAAGAAAGTGGACTGAAGGTTATTAAGCCTGCTTCCCAGACAGACAAATAATCCTCTCGCCAGTTTGTGAACACAGAATTTCCTTGCTGCCTCTTATATACACTCGCCATCCATTCAAACAATGGAACAGCCACTATGACTAAGACACTTCATTCATTTATTACAACCAGTCGCCAGTTAATTTCCAGATAACATGTTCCTCTTTCCTGGTCTAATCACCTCTGGAACTGTCATAATAAGCCAATGCTAGAATTCATATACAGAACCAGCATCATGCACCCATAAGCATGAATAGTTTGGTATTTGTAGGTAAGATTCTCATAGGCAAAAAGTGTTAGGCATCAGTTTTCAATGCATTTACTAAATAATTGAATATTAATACCTTAGTTGTTCCAACAATCAATCAATTGATCAATGGATGGAATTAGTAAAATTGAAACAGCTATTAGCTAATTGTGATAATGTCAGTTTATGTTTGCAAATGAGCTGCACTATTTTATGCATTTATAGGTGTGTTATGTGACGCAAGCCATTCACCATGTGACTATGGAAATGGATTCTAATTTCCAGTTGTTGATCATGTATTCCAACATTGACACACGTGTATTGTCTTTTTTTTTTCTATTAATGTCCTCTCATTTTCTGAAATAAAAACAAAACAAGAAGAATAGATTGACTACCACTTGCACTGTCCATATAACTTTATTTTGCATTTTACAGATGTCCATACTGAACAATAACAAAATACCTGGACGTTTTATGCATCTTTGGTGCCGCTTGGTGGTTTCTTGACATTTACTTGGTGTCACCAAAAATTTGTGCTGCCACCTTGCAGATCAGCTATGGGGAAAAGCCTATAGCACAGTGTCACGGACGGTTGCGGGGCCGCAGACGCGTCCTGGAACCGCCCGTGAAGAAAAAGCGATCGCACTCGATTCTCTGCATCGATTGCGCTTCAGATCAATAGAATCTGGATTTATTGTGTAGGAGAGTCTGCAGTCTTTTCTCAGCAGAGAGATAGCCATCTGCAGAGAGTCCCTGGCTTCAAGCTGTGCTGATGGCTCATCCATCAGGTATAGGTGACAAGCACCATGACAGAAGCAATCTAGAGTGGAAAAACTCAGACACTCGGGCTCCTTCCCCAGCAGGGGAGCCGACCTGTGGCTTGCTGCTGCCAGCTTCAAAAAGAACCTCACCTAGGGATGACCTGCTGTCAATCCCAGATGCAGATCATATTCCATAAACTGCTATATGTGTCATATTTTCTGTGTTGCCAGGCTGGCAGACCGTCCAAACTAACAGAGCATGTAGGGCCCTGTCTGGCACTGGTTCTGAGAACATTTCAGAACATTCTGAGGTAAAGACTGTCAGTTAGGCAGTTCGAAAGTGCCCTGATGATACCACAGGGGTCCCACCCCTCATGTTTGGTATCAGGCTGCTGGGTAAATCGAGGCAGACCTGAAAATATTAGTAAATCTGCCCTGACCTGTACGGTTCTGTGAGATAGAGCCCATATGTGGTTAAGACATGATTTCTGGTCCCCAGGACAAGGGGAGGACTCATCTCATGTTCTAAGGGGGTGTGTGGCCCTGCCCTCACTCCCTCCTACTGGATCAGGTGCATAAGAATGGCAGAGGAGACAAACTCAGTGTCCTCCACCCTGAAACTCCATCTTGATCACATCTGTGCCAGCTTGAGGATATGCTGGCATCCACCTGGTCTAAACTCTGAACTTTGATTGAAACCAAGAACTTTATGATTCTTCCCACAAAAAGGACATCTTTCCAGGAACTAAGTATTTTTTCTCCCTTCTTTTATTTTTCATACTGGCTATTACTGTTTTAATAATTGTTGATTTTAATAATTTACTGTATATATTAATTATTTATATTGCTTTCAATAAACCGACGCTATCGTCAGTTGTTGTTCTAGCTACCCTACTATTCAGCACGCACACAACTGAACCAGACCTCTAAAGAGACGTTACTATTGTTTGTTGTTGGCTAGACAGAATACAGCGTGTTTTAACCGTTTTTATTCGCAGGACCAGTCAGTCAGTAAATCGGGTCCACTGGCCCATACCAGTGGTGGTGGCAGATACCCTGGAATCGTGTGTAGGTTGTAATTACCCATATCTCACAGGCTCCCTTCTGGTTTGTCTGCGGTTTGTCCCAACGGTTCCTGCGCATTGACTGCGACCAGAGTTCGCACGATCCGTGCGCTGGCACCGTTTGGAAGGCCATTTGTGGTCTGACCACCAGGGCTCATGTGACACACAGCATAAAATAATTGTGAGAAATAGGAGTGGCAATCTGCAACAAACAGATCAATACACCTTGAGTTATTAGTTTAGTATATCTGTGGCCGAGTGCGGTGTGTGTTACAAAACTCTATGAGCAGTGGAACATTTGCTGCAATAAATGGTCCACCGTCCTCAGGGTTAAACAATGTAGATTTCGGGGAGTCTTAATGGGATGATTGGTTCATCACACCTCTCAATAATTAAATCCCAAGTTTGCACAGATTCCCATCTAGGACTCAACCCACAATGGATATTGTATCCAACTTGTCTTTTATTTCATTCTTGCAGACATATACACAGCATAAAAACAGCACAACGTTTCAGGCGTTGGCCCTTTATCAAATGCTCCTGGAGCACTTGATAAAGGACCAACGTCCGAAACGTTGTGCTGTTTTTATGCTGTGTATATGTCTGCAAGAATGAAATAAAAAGACAAGTTGGATACAATATCCATTGTGGGTTGAGTCCTAGATGGGAATCTGTGCAAACAGTGAAACATTTGCTCAGCAACAGATATTCTCACAGAGTTCTATTTGCTGTTTTAGTATTTAGTACATTATTGTTGTTGTTATTACTATTCTTATTATCATTATGCGTTTTTGTAGCATCAACTTTTTCTGCAATGCTTTACTGAGTACAGTATATAAAATAAACTATGCCACTTAATGTCCCTCAGAGGAGCTCAAAATATAAACGCCACGATCATCATAGTCGAATGTCTCTTCCACATTCTATGGCCACAAAAGCAATTAACTTATTGGTATGTTTTTGGAATGTTGGCGGAAACTGGGAAGTCTGGAAAAAGCCCACACAAATATTTATTTGCCTTTTTTTTCTAGTGCTGTAAAGGGAGAAGCTATTTAAGAATTGTTGTCTGTATACACCCACTGGTTGCTCAATGACTACCAGGAGGATTTTCAGCACCCTGCACAGTATGTATAGAAAAAAAACACACTCGCAAAATATGTTTGTCATTTTGTAGCCTGAAATGAAGACACAAAAATAATGTTTCCAGCTATATCTACTCAATGCAATGCATAATAACCAAGATGAAGATGTAATAGCCACAGTTTGGAAAATAAAATTTAAAAATCACTGTGATTGATCAAATGGTACTCCTCCCCCACTACCACCATTAGTTTGGTTAGTTCAGCACAAAAAAAAATTCAGGGAGTGTTCTATTGCTTGGTAGTGTAACTGAAAGCAAGCAATCAACTTTGGGTGGCAAGGCACTGTCAAAGATCTCAGGCAAAAAGTTGTGGACTGGCCCAGATAAGGAGATGGATACACACAATAAAAGGCTTGGATCTTATGAGAACAGTGCAATCTATAATTAAAAAGTGTAAAGTGTTTGTTAATATTAGAATCACTACACCAGAGCAGGTTGTTCCATCAAATTGGAAAAAAGAGTGTTAGGAAACATGGCTAAAAAGGCTGCTTAGAGACCTTTGGCAACTTTCAGAAGTTCCAGGAATGTATGGCAGGAGCAGTCATTTCATGTGACATCAATATAAAAAGTAAAACAAAATACAGAACTGAGGGAGAAACTAGTAGAGGGCAACAACATATTGGGTAGAGTCATAACCAGTGAGGGATGGGGAGAATCTCATCTACTGATTATGTACCAAGCTAAATATACCTTTAATATTAAATGTACAGTATCCCCGGATTATTGTACTAATGCAGGTCCGAAATGTAAATTGGTCAATGCAGATCTGTTCCACTGTATCTGGTGCTGTGTGGTTATCCAGAATTTCTGAGCTGAGACCTCCCACTTCCTGAATGTAATGTGGGGAAAAAAGATAACTAAGAATCCTTTGTTTTACCTACTTCATTATGTTGACATGGTTAATGTTGAAGAAATGGGCAAAACAACATCTTTTATTTAGTCCTCATGATTGCCAAAAAGGCAACCTTTAATCCCTGCATATATCGGACTCCCACCTCCTTATCAGATGTACAAGATAACCTTCCACATCTCTTGGTCCTAGACAAACTTGATGCAACCTTGAAAGAAGAGAAGGGAACAAAGCGCCTTTTTAAAAAAATGGAAACCATACTGCACACCTTCTCTCCAGCTGATATAGATACCTTCATGGAACCATTCAAGTACCCCTCCAGGTATGCCTATTAGCAGTTACAAGGATCCTTGGGGAAATTGGAAATAAGGAATAGCCTGCATACAGGTCAACTTTAAGTCAAATTTAGAATCTCAGACACCCTGCACTACTGAAGGAAGTGTACAGTACAAGATGAAAAACGAACTGTGATTTTTTTTTTTTAAGGGAGAGAGCAATGAGGGTGGGAGGGAGGAATAGAATACACTTTTAAGGTTTTTTTTAAAATTTTTCTCTGTTTCTTGAGTTTGTTAAATTATTTCAGCCTCCTTCTCAGTGCAGCTTGGCTGTACTCCACAACATCTTCACTATCTCATAGGTTGTAACAAATGAGGAGACATATGTATATAGTGAAAAATTGTTTTAACATGCTAAATAAAACTTAAAAAAATAGAGGTGGTAGCATCCCATTAAAGGATGATTTTCTGCAGCAGGGACTGGAGTACTTGTCAAGATAGAAGGAAAAATGAATGTGACAAAATACCATTTTGTTTTTTATCAAAATGTGTTGCCCTCTGCCAGGAAGTTGTCAATGGGAAGAAAGTTTGCCTAACATTATGACAATGATGTGAACTACAGCAAATTCGAACGACTAACGCTGATTATTGTCCGAAGCAATCCGCCAAGACAGATGAATGTACATGGATGGTAATCTCTGTCTTTTATCATCAGTGAGATTTTTTTTTTTTACGATTTTTAGCCAACGCATCATTTATCGTTCACTTTGCGAGATGGCGGTCGAGCGTGTGTACAGAGCTGAAGAAGAAAAGTTGTTAAATACCTTTGCGAAAAGAAGCAAACATACATACGTCATAGTGACATCCAACAGGCTATTATTTATTTATTTTTTTAATTTATTTATTTAGTGAATATTTTTTTTAATTGATATATCGCCAACACCATAGCGCTGTACATATTGCAAAACAAATATTAAGGAACATACAATATATACATGAGAAGTTCAAGATACTGTGCAATCATACATAGTTAATTTGGGGTTTGAGATATCACTAGAATTGGTACACATAAGATAAATTACAACATTTACAGTCTAGAGGGTAGTGTGGTGAAATAATAGGGAAGGAGACAGGAGTTTACACATGAAGCCATGAGCCCCATTGTGACCTACAACAAATGACAGGCTTGTCTAAAAAGGTGTGTTTTGAAAGTACATTTGAAGGTTTCAAGGCTCGGAGCATGATAAACAGGCTGTGGGAGAGAGTTCTAGAGACAAGGGGATGCTCACGAGAAGTCTTGGATGTGGGAGAGAGAGGAGGTGACCAAGCTTGAGGACAAAAGGGTCTCCTGGGAGGAGCGAAAGTTCCAGGTGGGATAATATCTGGAGTTTAAAGAGTTACCCCAGCCAAATATTGAAGCTACAAAGATTATGAAAGAAACATTGTAGACATGTGATCTGGGTACTCAAACGTTATGAGATGGAGGATGAGAAGAGATTGTATCTAGGGTCTGTGGGTATTTAAACTTCTGGGCCGCAGGGCTAGCACTGCAATAGCTTGCTGTAGACTCCAAACACCTTGTGGAGTCGTAGGCAGCCTCTATGAGAGTATCTAGCATGTTTAATCACTGTAATGCACATCGCTCTATTGGAAGACTAGAGTAGGGACCACGGTTTAAACCAGGAGTCTTGATGTGCCCTTGTGGCTTAATGTGCACTTCAGTAGTGTCTGAGACACAACCATGAAACAAGCATGTGGCTAACCCAGTCAAACTTGAGTCAGAGCAACTGGTCTATGGCTACAAGTATTAGACTCTGATGATTAGGGGTCAGTCAGGCAACTTGCAATGTTGAAAGAAAATAAATATGGCAGCCTTTATATCGCTCTCCCCTCGAGTTCCCTTTAAGGAATCCAGAAATTTTTAGAAAAAAATGTATGTAAGTCAGCCAGCTTGTTGAGGGATCTCTCCTGATCAACTCCACAGTTGCAAGACAAGCCCTTAGGAACCCCTTCACAAACTGCCCTCGCCTTCAATATCAGTGAGTAAGCATAAGCCGTAATACCTCTACTGCACTACCTAGAGCTAGACAAGGGGATGCCATGTAGTCTGTGACCCCCTCAGCATCCCTGCTAGTAACCAGATGAGCTACTGTTGCTGTGTTACCAGTTACAGCTGTCTGTATATTATATCCTATACATTTTATTTTTTACTTGTTTTTAATCTTTTTTTGATGTTTTTCAAAATTTGTAGGCAGTCCTGGAATAAAAGCATTAAGAGCGTCTAAACCAATACAGACAAAAAGGTCACCAAGTGCATTACATGGAAATTCTCATAGAATGTTTCCTGTAATTATTGACACCAAAAACCCATTTCACTGCAATTTCAGCTCATTAAAGGAGAATATTAAGTTAACTTTGCTAATTATACACTGACTACATTGCAAATTGAAGAGAGAAAGAGAGCGAGAGTAATAAATCCGCAGTTACTGCACACACTGTCATTGGTTACTAGGATATTTACAAGTTGAATTAAACCATTCTCATCTGCTTAGTTACAAGATGTGCTTCCTGTAATTATTAGCTAAAGTTGGGTCTAAAACATCTACTTTATATTGTCATTGGACTGTCATTTCCCACATCTAAAAAGGATTGACATAAAACAATCAAAGCGTTCTGTTTGCTCCTAGCTTCATTCTTTTGAGCAATTGAATTTGTGAATATGGAATCTAAAAATGGAAGAGTGGAGATGTATTGCCTCATTCCACATTGTGTGTAGACAGTTATGTATCACCCGGACTACGCTGCTAATTTAGATATCCTATTTTCAGCTATAACATTTACTTGCATCAAATATGGCACAGTTTGTTCTCTTGTGTTAGCATGCATGTAACTGTCTGTTGTTAACCCTCTCCAATCCAGTTTCCTGATCACCCCACATCTCCCCCAGCAGCACAATTTTTTCCGGTGTGCTGGGGGGCCATGAGGGATCACGATTTGCGGCAGTAGGGATCCAGGGAGTCTGTAACTCCTCACACTAAAACAGCACTTTGATCCACGTAGAGTGTCACCATACCGGACTAAATCCAGCAGCAACGGCCCTGGTGTTCAGTCCATATGTGCCCACATAATATTTATATTACATGGCGCAGTGGTGGGGGATGGGGCAGGCAGTGATCCAAGTGTCGATCTTTGTCCAACACTTTGATCTGAAGGGGCTGACACAGTGCCCTGATTTTATCCAGCAACAGCGCCATCTAGCGGCAGCCAGATTTCTTATGGGGTAAAATGCCAATGTGAATATAGTCCAACATAGGATTGGAAAGTAAAGGCCAGCTCCAACCATTTCTTTTGGTTTTTGAGTTTGAATGGCATTGACAAGGAATGAACCTTTGCCTGTGTGTTGGTTCTGGATTTCTCTAGCCCAGGTGCTTGCACATCTTGTGCCCTTGCGCTGCTCCAGGTATCCAAATCTCAGGATGGGTTTAATGGAGAAGATGAAATTCCTGTATTTCTAAGCACCAGCTGATGCTCAACCCGCCCAAGGAGACACTACATCCTTAATTCCAAAGGAGAAAAATGTGGGGACAAGAAGGGAATAAAGTCTAAAGGGGCCCATACACCTAATGATTTTCCCACTGATATACAGCTGATTCGATCACTGTGATCGAATCGACTGTGAAATCGTTGCGCAAACGCTGTCCAAATGATCGATTTCCGAGCGGAAGATTTCGCTCGATCGCCGGCGGTTGGGAGTGCATTGATAGCGGTGTTCGAATGTCCTACGACCGATGCAATACAGCGCCAATACATTACCTGATCCGGCCGGTGCGAGTCCCCGCTGTCACAGCTGCTTCTTCTCCACGCTGGGCTCCGAGTCCGGCAGGCTTCACTTCTTCCTGTTCGGACAGGAAGTTTAAACAGTAGAGCGCCCTCTACTGTTGAAACTTTCCCCGGCAGGAAGTTCAGTGAAGCTGGAGCCCGGAGCGGAGAAGAGTCAGCGGAGACCGGGGGACTCACGCCGACCGGATCAGGTAATGTATGCGGGGGCGGCGGCACCGGCAGCTTCACAGATTGTGATCGGTTTCATGCTGAAATCGATTCACAATCTGTTTGCAGTAAAGGCAGCCATACGATCCCTCTCTGATCAGATTCGATCAGAGAGGGATCTATCTGTTGGTCGATCTGATGGCAAATTGACCAGTGTATGGCCACCTTAAGAGACACGAAGCTTGTAACCAAACCTGTTGTGTGTTGATATAGCTAATGAGCTATTTACATTGGGCCCCCTCAAGCATACATAACAGCTGCAGGCTTTCCCTGAAGGAAGGAGGAGAAGGCGCCTGGAGATGGCAGCCTCGGCAGCTTGCTCTGTCTTTCTATGTTTGTTTTATGTATTTTTGTTTTTCAACATTGCCTTGTGCAACCCAACCTGGATAACCTTCACCAGTGAACAACTACTGACCATTCGGAACTTAGCTAAATATAATCTACCCCTGGATATTTCATCTACTCTTGACCTTCTGGGGACTCTGACCAGCGGAGCTACAGTGCTAAACCAGGCAGTGAGGCTTAGAAGAAGAGGCAAGCGCTCCGGGATCCAGACTCGCTTTCGACGCAGAGGACTGCCCTCTCCACTACCTGGAATCATACTCTCTAATGTCAGGTCCATATGCAACAAACTAGATGAGCTTCAACTACTGATCAGAACAAAGAAGGACTTACATCTCTCTGCGCCTATTTGCTTCACAGAAACTTGGCTATCTGAGCTTATTCCAGACAATGCTCTGCAGATTAATGGCTTTACACTCTACAGATCTGACCGGGACCCACTTACTTCTGGCAAAGCCAAAGGTGGAGGACTCTGTTTCTATATTAATGATAGGTGGAGCACGGATGTTACAGTTATTAAGAGGACATGCTCGGCTGGGCTGGAAACTCTCTTCATAAACTGCAGACCCTACTATTCACCCCGTGAGATCTCTTAATTTATTTTGGTTGCTGTGTACATCCCTCCACAAACATGTATGCAGCCTGCGCTCCAAGATCTCACAGATCAAATCACAGAGGTGGAAAGGGAGTACCCAGATTCTTTTTTTATTATACTAGGGGATTTCAACAGTGCTAACCTTTCCAAAGAACTCCCCAGATACAAGCAACACGTCACAAGCGCAACTAGAGAAGGTAACACACTTGACCACTGTTACACTACGACTAAGGACTCGTATCACTCTGTCAGCAGGGCAGCTTTGGGGAACTTGGATCATGCTGTTATACAGCTTATCCCAACATACATCCAAAGATTAAAAACTGCCAAACCTGTAGTTACCACAATTAAGAAATGGACTAGTGAAGCTGTAGAAAAACTGCAGAGCTGCTTTGATTTAACTGACTGGAAAATATTTAAAGAATCCTCCGGTGACCTAAATGAATACACGGACGCTGTGACATCATATATTACCTTTTGCGAAGAGTCCTGTATCCCCACAAAAAAGTGCACCAGGTACAATAACAATAAACCCTGGTTCACATCACATCTTAGGAAGCTGCGCCTCGATAAAGAAAGGGCATATCATACAGGCGATAAAGTCCTTTACAAAGCTGCGAAATACAAACTGCAGAGAGCCATTACTGATGCAAAAAGAGATTATTCTAAAAAACTTGAGGAAAACATTTCCAACGCCGACTCATCCACAATATGGAAATCTCTACATGAAATTACAGACTACAGGAAGAAATCTCCTCCCTCACTACACAACCTGCAGCTTGCAAATGAACTGAATACTTTTTATTGCAGGTTTGACACTAGCAACAATAGCCAAACACACCAAGTCAGTCTGCATCATTTACATCTGTGTAACAGACAAACTGAGCACTCCTCCAGCCAGCCATCATCTCCACCCCCTGCAGTGCCTCAGTATCTACACAACACAGCAGACCAGACACAATCTGCTAACCTGTCCCCAGACATGCATTCTCTAACAATATGCCAATCAGATGTAAATAAACTCTTCAAAAGACAAAACACTAAGAAAGCAACGGGGCCTGACATTGTCTCTGCGAAATGCTTGAATCTCTGTGCCGATCAAATTAGGGCCTGTATTCACAGACATATTCAAAGCATCTCTAGAACTCTCAATTGTTTCTGCCTGTTTTAAAAGCTCAACTATTGTACCAATTCCAAAAAAAACAAAACCTACGTGCTTAAATGATTACAGGCCTGTTGCCCTGACATTATTGGTCATGAAAGCATTTGAAAAACTGGTAATGACTTATCTGAAATCCATCACAGATCCCCTGCTGGACTCTTTGCAATTTGCCTACAGGCCTAATAGATCCGCAGACGATGCCGTGAACATGTGTATGCATTATGTACTTCAACATCTAGACACCCCAGGAACCTACACCAGGATTTTATTCATAGATTACAGCTCTGCATTTAATACCATAATTCCATCACTGCTACACAGCAAGCTCTCCCAGCTACACATACCTGAATCCATCTGTGAATGGATAACCGATTTCTTAACCGTCAGAAGAAAGTGTGTTAGACTTGGTAAACTCACATCAAGCTCTCTGACAGTCAGTACTGGTGCACCCCAGGGCTGTGTGCTTTCCCCACTGCTCTACTCACTTTACACTAATGACTGCATCTCCACAGATCCATCTGTTAAGGTTCTGAAGTTTGCAGATGACACAACAGTAGTTGGTCTCATACAAAGCTGGGACGAGTCTGCATACAGGCATGTGGTGGGACAGCTTTCCTCCTGTTGCAGCAGCAACAACTTGGAACTAAACGCTCTCAAAACTATGGAGATGATAATAGACTTTAGGAGATCTCCCCCCAAGCACCTCTCCTTAACCATAAATGGATCCACAATAACCCAGGTAGAGTCATTCAAGTTTCTTGGGTCCACGATCTCAAACGACCTTAAATGGGACAACAACACTGCCACTATTGTCAAGAAAGTGCAACAGAGGATGTACCATCTACCGCAGCTGAAAAAGTTTGGCCTACGGTCAAAATCTAATGGTGCAGTTCTACACTGCAATCATCGAATCCACCATAACATCATCTATGACTGTATGGTTCGGCTCCTGCTCAGCATTAGAAAAGGGGAGGCTGCAGCGCATCATCCGATCAGCGGAAAGGATAATTGGCTGTAGCTTACCTTCCCTGCAGGATCTTTACGCTAGCAGGTGCAGAAAGAGAGCAACCAAAATTTCCTCTGACCCCTCTCACCCAGCTCACTCCATCTTCCAGTGCATGCCTTCAGGAGTAAGATTCCGGTTAATCGCTACCAAAACCTCTAGACACAGGAACAGCTTTTTTCCTCAAGCGGTAGCCATACTTAATGCTGAACCACGTTAGAGCTGCTAAGACTTGAAAGTAATCAGCACTGAAAATGAACAATTCTCAAATTGCTTACTGCCACTATACTTATAATGTCCTTGACTTGTAATATACACACTGTCTGTCCTTGTATTGTTTTTGTTTGTGTTTGTTAAGCAACTGCCAAGACAAATTCCTTGTAGGTGCAAACTTACTTGGCGAAAATAAATTGATTCTGATTCTGATATGGTACACCAAAACCTGACAAGGCCAGTCACAGTGTCAGAGAGGTTTCAGCAGCAGTGTTAAACAGTTTGATGATTACCAGTATTCAAATACATATAGAGGTGATCATTACCAGTATAGCACCAAGGAAGAGCTAATACAGCAGTTAAGGTAGCCATACACTGGTCGATTTGCCATCAGATTCGACCAACAGATAGATCCCTCTCTGATCGAATCTGATCAGAGAGGGATCGTATGGCTGCCTTTACTGCAAACAGATTGTGAATCGATTTCAGCATGAAACCGATTCACCATCTGCTGAGCTGCCGCTGTCGCCTGTCCCCCCCCCCCCCCGCATACATTACCTGGAGCCTGGTCCCGGGCATCTTCTCCGCATCACCTCCCGGCTCCCGGCTGGCATCTTCTCCGCATCACCTTCCGCTTCATGACATCCAGCATCTGCGCATAACTTTCTGTCACTCCAGTGACAGCGGAAGTTCAAATAGAGCGCCCTCTATTTGTACTTCCGCTGTCACTGCAGTGACACAGGAAGTTATACACGGATGCCGGCTGCCGTGATGCGGAAAGTGATGCGGAGAAGATGCCAGCCGGGAGGTGATGTGGAGAAGATGCCCGGGACCAGGCTCCAGGTAATGTATACCTGCGTCTAACGTACGCCGATAGCGGTGCGCTCCCTACCCGCGGGCGATCGGCGGTAATTTCCCGCACGGAGCAATCGATGGGATCGATCTATTTCGGGACGAAATAGATCGACATTTTGCGTTTAGCGTGAACGATGTGACAGCAGATTCTATCCCAGTGATCGAATATGCTGTCGATCGGCGGGTAATCGGCCTAGTGTATGGCCAGCTTTAAAGGAGCTTGGACTTCTGTTCCAAGGACCACGGTTTGGTTGCAAGTTTTGCATCCCCTACTGCTACACTACTGCTATGGTTCTTTCTGCCAGTAAAGATTACAATTAAAATCAATGCCTTGTATAATGTATATTTATTTAGGTGGATACAAGGGAGATTATTAAATATTTACGTTTTAGTCCTCTATCAGTCCACTGCCTCAAAGTACAGTAGGACAGGTTGGGTTCTTTGACTTCTGTTACTTTAAGTTAGTGCAGCCACAACCCAAATGATGCGTGCCAGTCAGTTTGATTAAAGAACAATAGCCAGAACTATTTAATTTGTACCAGAGCCAGGCAGTGCCCATATCTCCTGAATAATGAACAGAATACTTGTATAGGCCTTACGTCTTGTGACGTGTATTTCTTTCCCTGCCCCCAGTGCTAAGCTGTTCACCCAATAGATTTGACTTTGTGACAGATCCCTACCGTCTCCCTGAATAAAGGTATGAACACATTTACCGCCCCAGCACAGACAATAATAGCTTCTTTAACATCATTGCGCTAATGCTCATAAAATATACTTCTGGTCACACCTTAGTTATCAGCTTTGGCCTGTTGGGTTTTACCAAGAAGGAGCTGCACCGAACCAACTCCTTTGTGTGCTTGCAGCCTTACACTTTTTGCATCAATACGAAAAGCCAAGTGGGTAGGAGCAGTGCAAAGAAAGCACCATCTAATAGTGGAATTGCAAACTGCATCAGTTCATAGCCAAAGAGCTGAAATTTTATATACGCAAGGGTAATATTCAGATGGAACTAAAATCACATCCAGTTATCATATACTGTGTAGTGCAGTGCACAGATCCACAAGGTGTTTATATGAAAATTTCACCTCTGTATATTTCACAGGTTAGCAGGACAAATCCAAAGTAAATATACCCTGCCCTGGCAGTAGGGATACTATTCTGGTGTGAAGAAATATACCATAGTCCCTTATCCTATTAACTTTCTCTATTTCTCTAAGTTTTCCCCAAGGAGATATTTTCATACCTTACCAATAAAATACCTTAGTTCCCACCATACAAGAAAATACTCAAAAAAAGGTTGGTATTACTTTCTTACCTACTTTTTGCTAAGTTCTGAAAAGTTATTTTTTTTTAACATAAGACGAAAAATTAGGAGAGAGAAAGTTAATTGGATAAGTGCCTTAGTGGTCCCCTAGGTAAACCTAGTTTTGCATACCAAAGAACAGTTTTTCAGCAAAGGGGACCGTTTTAGTATTACTGAATTAAAGTGATGAAATTCACTATCTTGCCAAAGGCAGACTTTTCTACGATCAGTTATTCTTTGATTTTTGATGGTACGAATGTTTAACTCAAATTCTTCTTTGTGATTAACACTGTTACACTTTTTTTCATGTTGTCTCTCTGGAAATGCTTCATGTTTTTTGCTTGTGGGAAGATTTGTTTTTTTCTTATTACAGTTTTTGTTTCCTTTTCTTGTCTGTGTTAATAAATGTTTTAGAACATTTAAAAACTTTAATTAGAACCTGCGTCCCGGAATAATGGTACAACAAATACGCTGCAAATGTCATATGCAAAGGCATTGCGTTCATACCGTGGTTGTACTGCACTTATGGTTTCCCAAACACAGCACAATAGAACATGCTGTGTTCTGAAAACTACAACTCAAAAATGAAGAAAAACTGAAATTCAAGTGGAACTCAAACTCTGCTGAGCCACTTATCTACCCTGTAGTGTTTAGAATAAGCAATAGCGCACTCAAAGCAACATTCAGCAAAAAAAATCCAACAAAACATAACCTTTACACAGTCTTTAGATTCCACAGATGTCCCACCATTCACATTATTTCTTGTATGTACACTTATTACCCCAGCTGGATACAAGAGGCTTGTGCATACAGAAAAAAATGTGAATTGTTAGATGCTTGTAAAATGAAAAGATTTATGGATTACATTTCACTAGATGTTGCTTTGAATGCATTTTGGTTTAGTGTACACATTTTCTAGATCAGGGGCTTAATTACAAATCACAGCCCCCCCCCCCCCCCATTGATCACCCCCTTTCCCTGCCAGGGTGATCCCCTCAACCATTTATAAATGTGACTCCAATAACACCTGTTGCACCTCTACATTGGAGAGAGAGAGAGGAGAAGTAAGCAGTTGGGGTATCCGCTATATTTACTGGAGTTACTCATTAAGGATAAGCAACAAAATCACTCTGCACAACATTGTCAACAGTAATCTTTAATGCAAACAACATCACAACAACATCACAACAAATTTTAATTTTGCAAAGGAATTTTTATTAGTAAATCAGCATGCATGACTTACATTACTAATGACATAACAACAAGCAATAGGAAATATCTGTTAGAGGAAAGCTTTTTGCAGGTGTATCACTCAAGAACAAAATAAATAATTGTACCTCACAACTGTATATGTATATCAGACCACACTCCTTATTTAAACTACAAACTTAATATGTCGTGCAAATAGATAGGGGCTTTTGGTGGCAACAACTATTCCTGTTTCACAGATAAGATTTGCTCCTTTTGAGTTCAGTGATTCACATATCATATGTACATAATGGCAATAGATGCAGACTTGGTAGCGAAGCTTGTGGACAGTACACCTGTATGTATAAATACATCTGTCTTAATCATGACTATCGTGTGAGTGTGGGGGGTCTCATGCTTAAATACTTTCCTGATCCAACGCCATCAGGTCTCAGGTGACACTGCGCCCTCCTCGGCAATGTAGTTGTGGCCATGTTTTTGAAGACTGCTAAAGCTCTTTGGAAACCTCCAACTATGTTGCTGCGGCTGGCGGCGGGTTGTGGCAACGTAGGTAGGCATGGTCAGAACTTCGTCAGAATTAAAAAAGAAATTGCCAATGCTGCAATATGGAGGGGACGCAGCGATCACCTGCCTGGAACAATGATGTCCGAACAGGTAAGTATTTAGTCCAGACACCCCCAATCCTCCACCATTAAGACAAAGCCTGTCATGACTTGGACAACTCTTGTTCTATGTGTAGTCCAGAATAAATTGCCATTAATATGTATGTGTCAATTATTGGCTTCTTAAGATGGAACTTTCAGTCATTAATGCATCAGACTTTCAGTACCAACGTAACATCAATGCATGTAAATGAAATGTGGATATTACTCTGTATTGACCTAATTAAAGGCTACATTTTATTAAGAGACTTTTATATTATTTTGTTTCAGGAATATTTGTTGCCACCAAAAAGCCCTTTCTCAGGTTTATCCAGGAACATCTGAAGTCAAAACATCAGCATAACAACTGGGAATAAAGATGTCAGCCTCTTCATCCCTCCAGGTTCCCTTTAAACAAGTACAAATTGTATGAATCTTAAAAACAGAAAACAAACTAGTGAGGCTCTCCCATGAGGTTTAATATAACCTTTGAAATGCAGTTATATACAGCAGTTGACATGGATAGATCTTTTTTTCCCAAGCTTCATTGTAACCTGTGCCTCTATGAAACACAGTGTGCCGCATTCACATTTCATTGGGATACAGCAAATCCAATGCGGTTGTTGCGTCTGTCAAACTCAGTGTAATACTCTCCTATGAATGTTGCACCCAGGATCCAAATGGGCCCTGTGGGAGGTGGTATGTCCAGTCCGGAGAATGCCGCAAAGCACATCTCCTCCCCGAAGTTTGATTGCTGGAGCAATAAAAAAAATGTGAATGTTAAAGAAACAATTTAAAGCCTATTTAAGTAATAATACATGGGTGTGATAACATCTCTCAGATAATGAAGACATATTACATTTCTCAATAATAAGTAATTTGTAAACCATTGATGTACGCCAACCTTATGCAAAATCACATTTATCTAACAGTGCATTTATCAATGAAATACCCCATTCAAAAGTATTCCAATTCCTGTTTTTATGCAGTTCCCAACATCATAATGGAATATGGATACATTTGGTCTTTGAGATTACATGAACAGAGTCAACACTGACCAGAGCTAATTAGTCAGAGGTATTGTAATGCTGGGTCTAATGTACACACAGAAAATACAATAAATCAAGGTCAGGTTGAAGCTCGGGTCATACACGAAAAGTCAGAAATGCGCGGTACAGAAGGACTAATGTAGAGCTAGGTCAAAAAAGGCTAAGATCGTTACACAAGTAATCAGATGACTACAGTACAAGGGATAGAGACAGGTGCTAGGTCAATATTCAGGCAGACGTCATACACATAGGATCAGATATATGAGGCACAGACAAGGATGAGACAGAGACAAAGTCGTAAAGCTAGCCGAAGTCTATAACGGGTATCATATGACTGAGGTACAAAGGGATGAGAATTTAATCAGAGTGGTGGACTTGCCAGATCATACACAGAAATACAATAAGTACTATAATTACAATATATATATTACACAGTTCTAAACTGACTGGAGTACATATATATCGGGCTGATGCGCAATATATGAAATGTAGCTCTCAAACAACTATCTCACTAGGATAAGGACCAAGAACCAGCTTACTGATTAGTATCAAGGCCAATGAGCAAGTGAATACTCTGGCCTTAAATACCCAAGAGGCAGGGCAAAAGTCCAGCCCCCAGAAATGACAGCACCTCCTGCAATAAGGTGTCAGCTGATGACATCACAGCTGACACCCCATCAGACACGCCTCCTCAGCCTATAAAGGCTCTGAGTTGCGCACGTCCTGCCAGAAACAACACGCCGACCTACATCTACAGGGGAGCCAGGGATGCGAACATTCTGATTCACGTCTACAGGGGAGTCGGGGATGCCATTGACAAAAGAGGAAGAGGAAGCTTCCTCCAGCTGCTCCACACTATCAGAACAGCCTCCAGAGACCATACCAGATAAGTTTGTTACAGGTATTACCCATTCAGTACTGGATGGTCCTTATTGTGTCACCAGTATACTGGTAAATATCATGATGTGATATAGGAAGCTAGATGACTGAAGGTGACCTTAAAGAGGACAATAATGTTCACCCATGTGCCTTAAACCATAAGTCCTGTAGTAGCATTGGCTAAAGTCTAAAGGTATCCCCTGATGACGGCGGAAGGCCGAAACTAGTTGGGACGAGAGAGGGCAATATTGCATGACTAATCACGAGCTTCTATGGAGTAGTACCACATTGAGTGGGAAGCGCATCTGCCAAGGGGGTTCCTACTGGAGTAGGACCTTCGGATTGTGAGTGTCTTTTTACTGTTTATTGGAAATTTACTCAAATAAAACTGTCTTCTTAAGTATTCCACTGAGAGACTCCCCTTTTCTCCATTTATTTATGTGCACTGAGTTGCATATTCATGTTAATCTGGCACTTTATGGGATCTCTGGAGGTGGAAGAAGTTAATGGTAGCAACTAGATGTGGGCAGCGTAGCGCTGCTGATCGATTACTAAAGTCTAAAGGTAGCCACACAATATCATTTTCTATATTTCTTTTCAATTCAAGACGTACATTTTTTTCTGATTGATTGTATCATTCGAAAATATCTGACCAATCTATCGCACCCGTGTTCATTTTTCCCTAATTATTAAAATGATTGAAAACTGTTTTGGTCAATAAATCAAGAAATTGAAAATCTATCCTACACCATTTAATCTTCTAAAAACATTGTACAGAAATTTCCACCACTCCCAATTGAGGTTTGTCTAAAAGAAAAAACAAATAAAACACAATTCTAGCACGGTTCTTGTTTGTAAAAAAAAAGCTTTTGATGTATTTTTTTGATCTTTATTATCGAATTGCTTCAAAATTTGATTTTTTTATTGTGGCCACATTTTTTTTGGGAGATTTGATAAAAAACGGTTGGTTGTACAGAAAAATCAAAAGTTTTTTTTCGAGAGAAAAATCTGATCAAAATTAAATTTTTTTTGATAAAACTCGACAGGGAGTGGCAGTAATTTCTATAGCTTACAGCCGGAACTCGAAGTCTGGCCTCTTCAGGTTCTGGATGGCCAATACCCAAAGTGCCTGGGCCAATGTGAGAAAATGCGTTTGGTTCAGATTTTTCCAATGTCTCAATCTATCAGAAACATTGCTTGTAATTCTCGAATTGAAAAGAAATATAAAAAAAAGTATCATGTGTTGCCACCTTTATACAGACATGATTTGCCTCCTGAGCAGTCTGTGATCATTTTGGGTGAATTTCATGTTTATATAGGCAGCCCCAACACCTCCAGTAGCAGTCTCTGCAGTTAGCGGTCTAGTGCAGGATATCTTGGCAGACCTCAACATGCATATCTATATGATGAATGTTGGCACACTCTCATCTGAAACAATAATTTCACGCAACAAATCTTTCCTATCTATATCCAGCTCAGGAGATGAACTAAGATTGACTGCTATATAGCTGTTGTTGTACTTTACCTGCAGCTCAGCTCCCTGCATTCCTTTGATGAATAATACTGCTTGATAGAATTATTCTGTTACAGCAATTCTATGTGATTTTGTGAAGGTAGTGACTGTTTTATAGAACTCTGATTCAATTGTCAGTCTATAGAGAAGTTTAAATTATCTCTCTAGAGTCCAGCTCTAAAGAACCACATCTAACTCTTTGCTAAGAGAGTGTTGTGAGATGCCATTTTATCACTGTGCAGTTTCCTGATATTGATGCTGTGATGTTTGTAGTTCACATGGGGATGCACAGTGTATTCAATCTTTTGTCCTCATTCTATATGGATGTGTTACCTTACTGATGGCCTGCCAGATGCTAGATTCAAGGAGTATTGTGTACGCTAAGAAAACTGTCTCAAAATCACAAAACTGCTATTTCCACTAGAAATTACATTAAACTGATATTTTCAAACTTTTACTGTGATAGCATTTAACTATACTGGGATTACAGACCAAACAAATGCTCTATTACTGTCACCCAAAAGGTCTGTCTGCACATTCTGGCTTGTTTGGTTCAGTCAGATCTATGTTATTTCTTGCCACATTTAGACAAGATGTTGCATGGCCAGACGTAGCACTTGGTACACTATGCATCAGCCTATAGGTGCCAGTATCCTGAGAGGTGACTGTCACGAGATAGTGAACATGCGTTCACCATCCTGGAGCCCTGCTACATCACCACTCCCGGACTATAGGCATCTGAATGGGACTGCCCATCCTGCCTGCCCATCAATTTGCTTATGCTCTGGGGGCAGCAACGTCGAAACAACTCCAGGATGGTTAATGCAGGCATGCCAGGCAGGGGAACAGAGGGAGAGGGGGCCAGCGGTGGGCTTAGTGGGCAAACCTGTGATCATATCAGGATTTTCGGGTTTGGCAGAGGGCAGCATTTAGGGTAGAATGTCTGTGCCTATGTGTTCCCAAGACATTAAGCCCTGGTATGTTGGTATGTTGCATAGTGCATGTAAATAGCATGTTCACAATGAAAACAGGAAATTTGGGCACCCGCTATAGGTAGAAGTTTGGGCACCAACATAGGCACCCATTGAATTATTGGAAATTTGGGTGCCCAATGCGCCCACTATTAGTGGCCGTATTTTGCATTGTGGGTGGCCCCAATGCCTGATATTTACATTTTTGCATTTTTTGCGTATTTGCGGCTAAGGTTAGCCATGGGGGGTGGTGGTTAAGGTTACCTGTTTGGGGGGATAGTTGAGATTATCCATGGGGATAGTTAAGGGTAGCTGTGGGGGCATGGTTAAGGTTAGCCATGGGAGGTGGTGGTTAAGGTTAGCCATGGGGTGGGGGTAGTTAAGGTTAGCCATTGGGGGTATGGTTAAGATTATCTGTGGGGGTGGGGGTGTTTAAGGGTAGCTGTGGGTGTGTGGTTAAGGTTAGGCATCGATAGTGGGAGGCTTCAGTTTGAGAATAGGGTTATGCTAGGTGTAGTAAATTATTGGTGTCTATTACTGATATTTTTCTATCGTTTTTCCAGGTGTTCAGATTTTTTGATGTAGGTGTTTACAATGGTTTGAACTTTTTCAAAAACTGCTCCGAGGAATCGATGACTATTTCAGAATTAATGTACACATAGCAGTAAATCTCAAGCAGTATGTGCAGTATATTGTAAATTACAATAAGAATAATAATACAAATAATTCACAATAATCCCCAACGCATTGGCCCCAACAAGTCTGCCATTCTGTTCACAACCCCAATGGTCAAGCGATATACTGTTTGCTCAGTTGGCCCCTAGTCATCACCAGTTCCACTGCAGCAGGTTCACTCCACTTCATATACAGATGCAGGAGATAAATAAATAAATGTATTCGATTTTGTGATGAGATAATTCCGAGTAGCAGTGAATATTTTTTTCTTCCTCAAAAAAGCGTTTTATGTTTTTTGTACACCATAGGGAAACTGATATACAACAAGTGACTATGAGAACATACTGTATGTATATTGACATAGAAAATTTTTTTTTGTATAAAGAACCTTAATGATAATCAGTGTGTGCTCTATGTGCAGGTACCAGCACTGGTAATTATATAACACTTGCAAAAAGAGAAAAGGACAAACCAGTAATTGCTGCTCGAAAAACTGCACTTTATTAATTAGTCATTAAAACACACACATAAATTGCATGGGAATGTCAGGTGATTCCTACATACTGTATGTATATTGACATACCCGCACGATGTAAGCAGATGCTTTCAGGGTATATTGTTCACCCCCCATATGAAAGGCGATATCAGGTAGCTGAGAAATTTTGTCACACTCTACAGAATACTAGGAGAGAAAGAGACATTATTAGCAAATATCAGGATATGGCAAACCATAATAAGTCTAGTTAACCAAAGTATCTAAGGACTGGAGTGCAGAAGTAATGCAGCAAACACAGCCTAAATTAAAAAAAAAACACTGGGTGTGGCTTAACCGAAGAAGGTGCTTCAGTGCTTGTGGAACGGAGGAGACGTCCTCGGACAATGTAAGCCTGTTTTTAATTACTTATGTGAGTAGTACTACTTTTTATAGATTTTAAATAAAAGATTTTACACTATAGAAGGCTTATCTAGTTAGCAGATCTAAACTATATGCTGTGAGGTGACCCACAAGGAGAGGACGGAGGCTGCAGGAGAAGGGCATCCACGCCAGGACCGTGCTAATTGGCTGTTATCGCTGTCTGTGGCAGGGGGCAGCATTTACAATTGGTGAGCATGGTCCTTGCTGGTGCTGGGCACGTGGTGCTTTGTTTTTACAATCTGGCTAACACATGGTGTGCTAGTCTCAAGCTACTTGGTGGTGGATGCCTAGCAGTAACTAAGCAGCCTGCGCAATGAAGGATATGTTTCTTTATATTGCATATATGTGAGGGAGAGTGACTTCAGGAGTATGAAAGGAAGCTGATTGTGGTGCTGTCTGTGGGTCAGGGCAGCTATCACACAAGGTGAGAGCGGTCCCTATTGGTGGCGGAACACAAACGATTGGTGATCTTTGTAAAAACCACACAGGGAACCTTTATATAGTGGCGAAGTGGCTTTCTGGATAAGTGGAATACAGTCTATGCGATGAATTGTATTTCTGCTCCTTTCTCTTGAAGTGGATATTTATGGACAGACCGCAGTGGAACATTGAGCACAGTTTGGAGAACTGTTGGCTGATCACTGTTTGGAGAACTGTTGACTGGTATCGGTCATATTGACCTGGATTGAGATTTAAATTGGACTGTAAGGCAAGGCAATGTTTTAAATAGATTTTTATAAAAAAAAACAAAAAACAAACACACTCTTTTTTTCTATGCAATAAACTGAAGGTGGGTAATGGTATTAACCAAGGATAGAGAGGGTTGCAGAAAATGTAGTGAAATAACAGTTGAGTGGTTGATATTATGTACATGTACTGCAAGGTAACCTAGGTTCCTTACATAAAAATCTCAGTCCAGATGATTGCAGTCACATGACAACTGCTTGTGAGAGCAGCAAAACTTTATCACCTATTAACAGACTTAAAAAAACATATTAAAGCCAGGTTTGGTGAGTCTTTTCCTCTCCGGTACTCTCTGTCATGGAGAACCTCAGTAAACCAGGCCCTGTGTGACTAACTGATGTGATCAGATTTTTTTCTTCACACAAAAAATTATACTATTTGGTATTCGTGTTTTACTGTTCTTAATAGCCATGCCTAATTCAGTGGTTACAAAATCTAAATGCAGATTTTTCACACCTTATATCCAGTGACTCAGTGGCGCAATCTGACTGAATGCAGAGTATTGGCAATGGCATTCCCTTTATTTTGTGCACCATTTTTGACCATATATTCAGTATACAAGGCACACCCACTTTTCCCCCCAGTTTTGGGTAAGAAAATGTGTGTCTTATATTCAGAAAAATATGCTAGATTTGTTTGTACTACTAGTAATATAATTAATTCTAAGGATATGTCCCAATGTATGGTAATTTGTATTTTGATTACCTCTCCCTCAGGCAGCTGTGTGGCTCCAATAGCTTTTAAGAGGACAGATACTTGGCCAGCTGGTCCAGTGATGTAAGCTGCTCCTGTATCTATAGCGACGGTGCATCCTTCTCTGCAGAACAGAACTTCTGCACCAACTGACACCCTGTGGACATTGATGATAGAAAATGATAACTTCTTGTAGACTAGCACACAGTAACCTAAACTGTACTGAACATACTGAATTGAACCTTTAAGGAAGATAGGGCTAAAATTTTACTTTTAATCGAATTTGTTTCAGGGTTGAACTAAATTATGGACTGAACCTTTCCCTTTCTCATGCTAAATAATTATAACCCTCAACCAAAGAAACCCTTACATGTTTCACCTCCTAAATGGAGGCTTTGTCAGGAAAAAAATACTGTATAAAGTATTATAGTGCAGATTAACAAGGTAGCAAAATGATATACGAAAGTCACAGCATGATAGAAGCATAATGGCTAAAGCTGCAGCTAGCATTTTAGCCCTATCCTCCTGAGAGATTCAATTCAGTGTGTTTCGAAACTGTAGTCAAGCACAGTGTACCCGTCTTTATGGAAAGGAACTATTTGCTGCCCCTACATGCAGGGCTGTGGAGTCAGAGTCAAGGAGTCGGAGCAATATTTGGATGCCTGGAATCGGAGTCAGGAAAAAAATGCACTGACTCCGACTCCTAATGAATTTAAACTTTAATTAAAAGAGAAAATATGATAACATTTTTTATTTCTCAGATAATAGTCATCTTAAATAACATATATACAATAGTGCTTAGTCCACAAAAAATATTTTTTTAAGTCAGATATACATATCTGATTGTGACTGTATATCTGATGTTTACACAGGAATCTTTTTTATAAAATAAATAATATATCTGCTGTTAGAATAAAACCCAATGTGTAGTTGTGTCACTAGCACAGATGGTCAATGAAATGCAAATAATTCTGCGTTGATGCAGGTTTATGCAAATTTTTTATGCAAATGTATACACTCTATTTGCTCATGAAATCAATGAATTTGATATGTTGTTAAATTAGGTTTGGTTACTATGAGTTAAGTTACACAGTAGTACTATACATATGCACTCCCCGCAGAGTCGTTGTGAATCCACTGAGAATGTTGTGCACGTTTGAACGCAGAGATATTGTCTATCACCCATAAACCAGGTTCAGATTGTGCATGAGGAATGTGTAATAGAGGACGAATCCCCTCATTCTCCTGCAGAGTACCTGCACATCACTCTTACATGTAACCACAGTTACATTGCCTATGGCCTGATGGCTGTTCTTTATTCCTGTCTGTTAACTCTACAAGTACTCTTACCAAGGACTAGTTTTGATTTCTATTTAACAGCTACTCTACAGCTATATCCTAGGTTTAGTTAAAATGCATCTCTGATACACATAAAAAAACACACAATGCTTAAAAGTTATAGTGTCCCAACACATTGTCTGTTTAATAAGATTCACTGGAACCCTGCATCAGCTGGAAGTATAGATCTACCCCCTTGCAGAAAATGGCCCTGGCCTTTTCAATATTAGATATAGAAAAGGTAGAGGCCTTTTTCTGCAAGGTGGCAGGGCTACACGCTGTAACACAGCAGGTATGGGGTTCCGGTTAATCCTATTATACAGACAACATACTGGGGCATTCACACTGACAATGAAGGGCCAGGAAGGCTGACAAGGTAAAGTATCAGCTTCCTGGCCTGGAACTTTTTGTTCCTAAAAGCAGATGCCATCTTAATCTATCTTTTAAAGGACAGCTGAATTGAGAGGTATATGGAGGATGTCATATTTCTTTCCTTTTAAACCATACTTGTTGCCTGGAAGTCCTTCTGATCTCTTTGGCTGCAGAAGTGCCTGAATTACACCAGAAACATGTATGCAGATAATCTTGTGAGATCTCAGAATTTTGGGCATCATGCCTGTCACATAGACACCTTGCACGTCTTGAGTAAATATGAGCAAACATTGGTTCTGAAAATATTAGTTTATTATTTTAACATTTCATACAGGGTAATAATGTTTGGTATCAAAATGCTATATATTTTTTATGGGTCATGAATATGTTATTATTTTATGCGTTTGATGAGAGATGCCCAGACTATAGATGATCATGCATTTAAGTCCAGTTGTTTCCCTCTAAAGACTGCCAGCATGCAGTAGGAGAATCAGTCTAAAGCAGGGGGCAGAACTCGGAATCCCACCTAACAAAGCAGATTTCTCATAAGGGATCATGGCCAAAGGCCATTTTAATCCTCCAGTTTCCATTGAACAAGCAACTTCTAAATGAGTCCATGGAGATAGCTTTCTTAAGCTCGGACTCTTAAAGGATTTTGCATTTTCACAAACTCGACTCAGAATTCTTCCAAAAATCTTAACTATTCATTTCATTTTTCCTTTTTGTCTCATACAGTTTTTGACCGGAGTATGTTGGCAACTTTTAGCTGAGATTCACGGGTGACACCAGTTGGCAGGTGTGTCAAATGTTGAAGTATCACTGTGGGCGGTGGACTGCGCTGATTAGCACGGAAAAGCCGGCTAAGTGTGTGGTTGTAACTGAGTGACATCACGCAGCAACTTACAGGGATCTCGGACCGGGTTACCCAGCAACAGATCACAACCTTCCAATGTAGTTCTGACAGGTGAGCCAGTGGCCAAGGAGTAACTGTAGAGCAGGTCTTTCTAAACCTACTACATGCCCATGTTTGATCTGCTGCAGCTCTAGAGAGACTTTGTCCCAAAGCGATGGAGTGTAGTTAAGGACTGTGGAGGACCCAATTTTAGTACAGCAGAGTCATTTGCTATTGGATTAAACAAGCCCCATAAGAGGTCAAGAAGTCTTTTAAAAAGTGTCGTCTGGCCCGCTTTGGTGTTACCACAAGCACATTATCCACCTGCAGAGAGAGGTGGGCTACATCTGGTGAGCATATAGCGTGAAGTCTTGGGAGTGTGGTAACACAGAGTGAACTCACTTATGCACGGAGGACACTGGTCGTTTTATCTTGTGATTTAGTCTAAGCAGTATTACCCTATGTGGAGATTGTTTACATTACAGGACAGTTCAGGTACATGCAAAGAGTTTGTAGTAAAAGCAAAGAGATTGTGGTTAACGCTTAAGATCCACCTGAGAAATGAGGTGGTCTGTATCTGGTGAGCATCTAGACAGAGGGGACGTGGTCTTACACAGGAGAGTGGCAGTAACCATCACATTTTTGATGAAACAGATTTGATGAAACAGAATTTTGTAGTGACATGGAAGAATTTTTTCGGAGGATACGACTAAAAGAATTTTTTCACAACAGACCTAATTATTCATCATTTGAAAACACCGAACCTACAAATAGCAAAACCAAAAAGAGCAGTACCTGGACACCAAAATCAGGGCGGAACAAGAAATTAGAAGAATATATTGACAACTTCAGGAAAAGAATCAAATTGGAGATACTGGACAAGCAAATACAGACACACTACAACCTCAACACTCAAGAAAGTAAAGCAATACTGAATCTTAAAAGCAATAACAACATAGTAATTAAACCAGCTGACAAAGGAGGAGCTGTAGTGATTTTGGATAAATCCACCTATGTTCAAGAAGCAAACAGACAGCTCTCCAACAACACCTACTACAAAAGACTAGAAACAAACCCCACGCTACAATACTCAAGGGAATTGAAGAATATGCTTAATGATCTTTCCTCAGTATCATCTAACATACTTACATTAATACCAGATAATCCGAAAATAGGCACCTTTTACATCTTACCAAAAATACACAAAGAAGGAAACCCAGGTCGACCTATCATCTCTGGTTTGGGGACACTAACAGAAAAGATATCTGGCTGGGTAGAAAACATTCTTAAACCCATGGTAAGGAATACAGCCAGCTACATCCAGGACACCACTGACCTTCTTAACAAATTGACTGCCATGGGTCCAATCCCAGAGGGTGCTATCCTGGCTACAATGGATGTTGAATCCCTTTATACCAACATTCCACACGAGGACGGTATTGCAGCTTGTCAACATTTCCTTCAGTTGAATGATCTACCAACAGAGCCCACACTACAACTTATCAAATATATACTAACTCATAACTATTTTTCATTTGGGAATGATATATATCTACAGACAATGGGCAGTGCTATGGGAAGTAGAATGTCACCCCAGTATGCAAATTTATTTATGGCCAGATTGGAGGAAAACTTCCTTTCAACGTGTGAAATTAAACCATGGGCTTACTTCAGATTTATAGACGATATCCTATTAATTTGGACAGCATCACAGGAAGAATTAATCAAATTCCACAAAAACTTCTCAGAATACCACAAGAACATCAAGTTAACTCTCAACTTTTCATCCTCCCATGTCAGTTTCCTGGATACTACAATTTATATACAAGATAGATTTTTAGAAACATCCATCTACCGTAAACCAACTGACAGGCATATTTACCTCAAGTGGAATAGTTTCCACCCGGAACACACCAAAAAATCTATTGTTTACAGCCAGGCTCTGAGGTATAACCGAATATGTTCTATTTCAGAGGACAGAGACAGACAACTTATGTCACTACGTAAAATATTCATAGATCAGGGATATCATCCACGAATCGTTGATGATCAAATACACAGAGCAACTTTAAAATCTAGAGAGGAACTATTGAAGTACACCCCAAAGACTGAAAACAACAGAGTCCCAATAGTGGTCACCTACAACCCAAGATTAAAGACACTGAGGAAGATATCGAAAGCCCTGCAACCGATACTTCATAAAGACAAACGCCTGAAAGAAGTTTTTCCTGATTTACCAATGCTTGCATTTAGACAACCTCCCAATCTGAGACAAATGATTATCAGAAGTGCATTATCTACACCAGAAACTCCAGGCACATTACCCTGCAATAACGCAAGATGTGAGACCTGCCCTTATATCTTGTGCACAAGCCAAATACAAATACCAAACTCACAGAAATATCATCAAATATCAGACCAATTTTCCTGTGAATCATCCAATGTTGTATACATGATACGCTGCATGAAATGCCCCTCAAGAGGAATCTATATAGGAGAAACAGGACAAAAACTGCGCACAAGAATGAACCATCACCGCTTTAAAATTAATGAGGGTAAAATGGACACACCAGTGGGCCAACACTTCTGTGAACCAGGACACAGCATGCAAGATCTAAAAGTACTTATTCTTAAGGGTAACTTTAAAAATGAACAAGCAAGAAAGATTTCTGAGTACAAATTTATGAAAATGTTCAAGACATTAACAGAAGGTTTAAATTGTGGAATGGGATTCATGACTCCTTATGTAACATGATTGACTTGGCTTCACTATCTTCAGAAACCTGCTAAATTTCATGTTTGCTTGCATAAGCTCACTGGCTCCAGCCTGCTGATCACCTGACATCTAACTGCTAAACAGCAACCAGTACAACTGCCATCTTCATGCAGCTTCCCTGCATCAGTGTTTTACTACAGCTAACATCTAGAAATATGCCTGAAGAAGGGGACTAGATCCCAGAAAGCTTGCATTATTTAACTTTATCAGTTAGCCATTAAAAGGTATTACTTTTACAAGACTTTGTTTTTTTTCTACCTACATATATTGTTTGCCTAACACGGTACAGAAACATTTTTACTACTAGTAACCATCACAGACACTTGGTTTTTTTGAGTGAAAACCTATTGAACGTTATTACCCTAGCATTGGGGTTAGGGTCTGGCTCCAACTTCATAGGCGTTAGATACCATTCACAGAATATTTTATAAGAATTTTCCTTCATGAAAATGTTACATGAGACATATGATCAAAAATAGATTCCCATTCTTCTGTCTTCTTAGAAAAACAACAACGGAGCTAATTTCTCCATTAGGGTAATGCTAGCAGGAAATTGAATATAGCCTGTAGATAAGGCCAGGCCTATCCAATCCTTGGCTGTCAGGATGGACAATATAATGTCTGATCTGCATGTAGCAGAAAAAGTCATTATTGATAAGGCCATAAGTTATCTTAACTGCATCCCAGGAAAGCAACATGCCCTCATCAACTAGCAGCTGAAGTGTGTAAATGCCTGTTGCCTTCCATCTCTACCACAGCAGGTATTGGTCAGTGAATGGAATACTGGCATTATGGAATAATGGCTCTAGGAGAGCGTGAAGATAACATATTTTCAAGCTTCTGTGCCATATACGCCAGGTGATCAGAACATCATTAGTAAAGGGTGAACAAATTAAGTTTGGTGTTAATTTAGAATAATACGGTAACCACAGATTATTTTGAACTCTATAAGGTTTTATAATTTGGGCCTCCAGCAACACATAGTTACACAGTTATTTGTGCTGAAAAAAGACATACGTCCATCGAGATCAACCAGAAAACAAAGTACAACACCAGCCTGCTCTCTCACATATCCATGTTGATCCAGAGGAAGGTGAAAAACCCTTACAAGGCATGATCCAATTAGCCCCTAAAGGGAAAAAATTCCTTCCCGACTCCAGATGGCAATCAGATAAACTCCCTGGATCAACACCACTGGTCATTACCTATTATTTATAGCCATGGATATCTTTCAACACAAGGAAAGCATCTAAGCCCCCTTTAAATGCAGATATAGAATTTATCTATGCCTCGCAGCAATCATGTGATCTGATGATGTCCTCGGAGCCCTCATGCTTTGCGGTGATCATGTGACTTTATGACGTCTCCTGGTTCCACGCCCAGATCCGATGACATTAGCGTATGAGTCCAGAGGGAGGGTGGTGTAGGCAGGGTTGGGGGACTCACATTTTTAGCGCCTCCTCTATGAGACACTTTTAAGGAAGTAGTACACAGCACCGGTTTGTGCACATTAGAGCCTCAGAGGAAGCTTGTTCAAGGTGAAACGGTTGTCAGGCCATGCACCCTGTGGTACCCACCACTCATCTTGACACTCCTTCACTGCCAGATGTGTATCATCCTTTTGTATTTTGTACATTGGATGTAATTTTTTCACTAATTGTGGCAATAAATACTCCAAGTAGTGCCAAGAAATTCTGTAATCTTGTTGTTTTGCTTAGCACCGTTGACTGCATGCTTTAAGCACATGAGGAGTATCTACCAGCTAACAGCACCTTTACATCTTTCTTTTGCACCATTTCTGCAATTCATTTCTCTGTCTGCCTGCCCATACTTTTTGTTTCAGATATAGAATTTGCCATAACTACTGCCTGTGGCAATGCATTCCACATCTTAATCACTCTTACCGTAAAGAACCCTTTCCTAAATAAGTAGTAGCAGTAGGGTATTGTACCGTGTTAGCCATCAGTAAAAGCAAGAAGTTTTAAACCAGGATGATACCATTTATTGGCTAACTAAAAAATGAATAAAAATAAGCAAGCTTTCGGCCTTTCAGCCTTCGTCTGGCTTATATCCTGTTAGTTTGCAAACTGGTGGTACAGACAGCTTATATACATGCAACATCAAAAGGGAAAACAGATATTTTTTCAAGCATAAATACATGCCATTAAAATGCCTTAATTCACACAGACCATCGACCTGGGGTTAGAGGTTGTAAGCCAAGATAACTTGTTTACTCCCTGCTCACATACCTGGGAGTTGGACTGACACAGAGGTATCGTAAATTCTTAGTTCACAAGTTCAGCTATAATGGCTGAGAAAAGTTCAAATATCATCTATCTCATACCAATATAGAAAGTTGTTGTCCTTATTCAAACCTTTCTGCACAGCTTTGAAACAATTTATAAATTTTGTTTCTGCTATTAATCGATCATTTGACGTTGTGAAGCCACCCTTCAGGGCAGTGACACGAAGATCATCCATGCTGTGTCCGTTGGACCGAAAGTGTGTAGCAACTGGGAGTCCAGATTTGGTATCTTTAATAGTGTGCCTGTGTCCATTCATACGTTTGCGCAGAGTTTGTCCAGTTTCTCCCACGTACATAACATTGGGGCATTTAGCACACATGATCAGATATACCAGATTGGTGGAACCACAGGAAAATGTACCTTGTACTCTGTACTCCTGTTGTGAACCTGGTATCGTTACCCTGTCAGTGGTGGACGTGGAGTCCCTGTACACGAACATTCCCCATGATGATGGTATTGTGGCCTGCCGTAAATATCTTCAGGGTCAGGGCGTACCTGTAAAGCCTATTGCTGGACTGATCAAATTCATTCTCACTCATAATTATTTCACTTTTGGACAGGATCTCTATTTACAGCAGATGGGCGTGGCAATGGGTTCGCGATTCGCACCACAGTATGCAAATCTCTTCATGGCCAAAATCGAAGAGGAATACCTCAATGCATGTGGCATAAAACCCATGGCCTACTTCCGCTTCATTGATGATATTTTAATCATCTGGTCCGCAAGTGAAGATGATCTTCTCCAGTTCCACAGGAACTTCAATGCCTTCCATCCTACAATCAAATTGAAACTTACCTACTCTCACACAGAGATTAACTTTCTGGACACCACCATATACATCAGGGGTAACAACATACAAACCTCTGTGTATCGCAAACCTACAGACCGTCCCACATACCTAAGATATGACAGTTTTCATCCTAAGCACATTAAGAACTCTATAATTTACAGCCAAGCAATAAGGTACAACTGGATTTGTTCTGACAGGATGGACAGAGACAAGCACCTGGATCGCCTTAAGAACACTTTCATTAAACAAGGTTACAGTCCTCCTATGGCTGAGGCCCAAATCAGGAAAGCCAGCAACATCCCCAGGACTGAACTCCTGAAATATAAGCAAAACCAGAAAGAGGAACGTGTCCCTTTGGTTGTCACCTACAACCCACACCTGGAAATCTTAAGGAGGATTGCTAAGGAACTACATCCCATTTTACACAAGGATCACAGACTGAGAACGATATTCCCTAAACCTCCACTCTTGTCATATCGGCAACCACACAATCTAAAACAGATGATTGTCAGGAGTTCTTTGAATAGGCCTCAACAAAACGGAACATCACCCTGCCGACAAAAAAATATGTGGGACCTGCAGACACATTTACTCCACTGACAGGGTAACAATACCAGGTTCACAACAGGAGTACAGAGTACAAGGTACATTTTCCTGTGGGTCCACCAATCTGGTATATCTGATCATGTGTGCTAAATGCCCCAATGTTATGTACGTGGGAGAAACTGGACAAACTCTGCGCAAACGTATGAATGGACACAGGCACACTATTAAAGATACCAAATCTGGACTCCCAGTTGCTACTCACTTTCGGTCCAACGGACACAGCATGGATGATCTTCGTGTCACTGCCCTGAAGGGTGGCTTCACAACGTCAAATGATCGATTAATAGCAGAAACAAAATTTATAAATTGTTTCAAAGCTGTGCAGAAAGGTTTGAATAAGGACAACAACTTTCTATATTGGTATGAGATAGATGATATTTGAACTTTTCTCAGCCATTATAGCTGAACTTGTGAACTAAGAATTTACGATACCTCTGTGTCAGTCCAACTCCCAGGTATGTGAGCAGGGAGTAAACAAGTTATCTTGGCTTACAACCTCTAACCCCAGGTCGATGGTCTGTGTGAATTAAGGCATTTTAATGGCATGTATTTATGCTTGAAAAAATATCTGTTTTCCCTTTTGATGTTGCATGTATATAAGCTGTCTGTACCACCAGTTTGCAAACTAACAGGATATAAGCCAGACGAAGGCTGAAAGGCCGAAAGCTTGCTTATTTTTATTCATTTTTTAGTTAGCCAATAAATGGTATCATCCTGGTTTAAAACTTCTTGCTTTTCCTAAATAAATGGCTAAAACGTGTTTGCCTCCATGCGCAGATCATGACGCAGATATTGTCCTCTGATGTATAAATACATCAGAGGACAATATAAAAGCTTGGCGGATGAGCTTTTTGTTCCTAGGTCTTTTCAAAGGACTAGAGTCCTTTGAGAAGACCTAGGAACAAAAAGCTCATCCGCCAAGCTTTTATATTCTCCACTGATGTATTTATACATGTTAGATACCCTCTAAGGTGTCTTTTCTCCAGACTAAATAAACCCAGTTTATCTAACCTTTCTGCCACCCACCTCCAAACTGGAGGTATAGAGCACCAAGTTACATTTTGTGCTAACCTTGCAGATTTGCTATAAGATATGAGATTGGGGAGCCCCCTACCACACTGTGATTTAGATCTAGCAAAATAAGTATAAATATTTTAAAATGTTCAAGGCTGCAGTCATCCACAATGATTTGACCAGAAAAAAGTCCTAATGAAAGCATTCAGTCTTTGGGACAAGCTTCTTTGTGCTGGCATTACAAAACACAATTTTAAAGTGAACCTAAACTAAGAAAAAAGACTTTAACCACTTGAGGACCTAGGGCTTTACCCCCCTTAAAGAGACACTGTAACATCAAAAAGATCCCCTGGGGGGTACTCACCTCGGGTGGGGGAAGCCTCCGGATCCTAATGAGGCTTCCCACGCCGTCCTCTGTCCTACGGGGGTCTCGCCGCAGCCCTCCGAACAGCCGGCGACTGTGCCGACTGTCAGTTCAATATTTACCTTTGCTGGCTCCAGCGGGGGCGCTGTGGCGACTTTCGGCACGGAAATAGACGGAAATACCCGATCTCCGTCGGGTCCGCTCTACTGCGCAGGCGCCGGAAACTTGCGCCTGCGCAGTAGAGCAGACCCGACGGAGATCGGGTATTTCCGCCTACTTCGGCGCCGACAGCCGTCAGAGCGCCTGCGCAGGAGCCAGGAAGGTAAATATTACGTCACCACTGCACGGAGGGCTACAGCGAGACCCCTGACGGATGGAGGACGGCGTGGGAAGCCTCATTAGGATCCGGAGGCTTCCCCCACCCGAGGTGAGTACCCCCCAGGGGCCGTTTTGTCGTTACAGTTCCTCTTTAAGGACCGGCCACTTTTTTTCCATTCAGACCACTGCAGCTTTCACGGTTTATTGCTCGCTCATACAACCTACCACCTAAATGAATTTTGGCTCCTTTTCTTGTCACTAATAAAGCTTTCTTTTGATGCTATTTGATTGCTGATGCGATTTTTACTTTTTATTATATTCATCAAAAAAGACATGAATTTTGGCAAAAAAAAATATTTTTTTAACTTTCTGTGCTGACATTTTTCAAATAAAGTAAAATTTCTGTATACATGCAGCGCGAAAAATGTGGACAAACATGTTTTTGATAAAAAAAACCATTCAGCCTATATTTATTGGTTTGGGTAAAAGTTATAGCGTTTACAAACTATGGTGCAAAAAGTGAATTTTCCCATTTTCCAGCATCTCTGCCTTTTCTGACCACCTGTCATGTTTCATGAGGGGCTAGAATTCCAGGATAGTATAAATACCCCACAAATGACCCCATTTTGGAAAGAAGACATCCCAAAGTATTCACTGAGAGGCATAGTGAGTTCATAGAAGATATTATTTTTTGTCACAAGTAAGCGGAAAATGACACTTTGTGACAAAAAAAAAAAAAGTTTCCATTTCTTCTAACTTGCGACAAAAAAAATGAAACCTGCCACGGACTCACTATGCTCCTCTCTGAATACCTTGAAGTGCCTACTTTCCAAAATGGGGTCATTTGTGGGGTGTTTACTGTCCTGACATTTTGGGGGGTGCTAAATTGTAAGCACCCCTGTAAAGCCTAAAGGTGCTCATTGGACTTTGGGCCCCTTAGCGCAGTTAGGCTGCAAAAAAGTGCCACACATGTGGTATTGCCGTACTCAGGAGAAGTAGTATAATGTGTTTTGGGGTGTATTTTTACACATACCCATGCTGGGTGGGAGAAATATCTCTGTAAATGACAATTGTTTGATTTTTTTTACACACAATTGTCCATTTACAGAGAGATTTCTCCCACCCAGCATGGGTATGTGTAAAAATACACCCCAAAACACATTATACTACTTCTCCTGAGTACGGCGATACCACATGTGTGGCACTTTTTTGCACCCTAACTGCGCTAAGGGGCCCAAAGTCCAATGAGTACCTTTAGGATTTCACAGGTCATTTTGAGAAATTTTGTTTCAAGACTACTCCTCATGGTTTAGGGCCCCTAAAATGCCAGGACAGTATAGGAACCCCACAAATGACCCCATTTTAGAAGTAAGACACCCCAAGGTATTCCATTAGGAGTATAGTGAGTTCATAGAAGATTTTATTTTTTGTCACAAGTTAGCGGAAAATGAGACTTTGTGAAAAAAAACCAATAAAAATCAATTTCCGCTAACTTGTGACAAAAAATAAAATCTTCTATGAACTCACCGTACTACTAACAGAATACCTTGGGGTGTCTTCTTTCTAAAATGGAGTCATTTGTGGGGTTCCTATACTGTCCTGGCATTTTAGGGGCCCTAAACCGTGAGGAGTAGTCTTGAAACGAAATTTCTCAAAATGACCTGTGAAATCCTAAAGGTACTCATTGGACTTTGGGCCCCTTAGCGCAGTTAGGGTGCAAAAAAGTGCCACACATGTGGTATCGCCGTACTCGGGAGAAGTAGTACAATGTGTTTTGGGGTGTATTTTTACACATACCCATGCTGGGTGGGAGAAATAACTCTGTAAATGGACAATTGTGTGTAAAAAAAATCAAAAGATTGTCATTTACAGAGGTATTTCTCCCACTCAGCATGGGTATGTGTAAAAATACACCCCAAAACACATTATACTACTTCTCCCGAGTACGGCGATACCACATGTGTGGCACTTTTTTGCACCCTAACTGCGCTAAGGGGCCCAAAGTCCAATGAGTACCTTTAGGATTTCACAGGTCATTTTTGTTTCAAGACTACTCCTCACGGTTTAGGGCCCCTAAAATGCCAGGGCAGTATAGGAACTCCACTAATTACCTCATTTTAGAAAGAAGACACCCCAAGGTATTCCGTTAGGAGTATGGTGAGTTCATAGAAGTTTTTATTTTTTTGTCACACGTTAGCGGAAATTGATTTTAATTGTTTTTTTTCACAAAGTGTAATTTTCCGCTAACTTGTGACAAAAAATAAAATCTTCTATGAACTCACCATACTCCTAACGGAATACCTTTGGGTGTCTTCTTTCTAGAATGGGGTCATTTGTGGGGTTCCTATACTGCCCTGGCATTTTAGGGGCCCTAAACCGTGAGGTGTAGTCTTGAAACCAAATGTCGCAAAACAACCTGTGAAATCCTAAAGGTACTCATTGGACTTTGGGCCCCTTAGCGTACTTAGGGTGTAAAAAAGTGCCACACATGTGGTATCGCCGTACTCGGGAGAAGTAGTACAATGTGTTTTGGGGTGTATTTTTACACATACCCATGCTGGGTGGGAGAAATAACTCTGTAAATGGACAATTGTGTGTAAAAAAAATCAAAAGATTGTCATTTACAGAGGTATTTCTCCCACTCAGCATGGGTATGTGTAAAAATACACCCCAAAACACATTATACTACTTCTCCCGAGTACGGCGATACCACATGTGTGGCACTTTTTTGCACCCTAACTGCGCTAAGGGGCCCAAAGTCCAATGAGTACCTTTAGGATTTCACAGGTCATTTTTGTTTCAAGACTACTCCTCACGGTTTAGGGCCCCTAAAATGCCAGGGCAGTATAGGAACTCCACTAATTACCTCATTTTAGAAAGAAGACACCCCAAGGTATTCCGTTAGGAGTATGGTGAGTTCATAGAAGTTTTTATTTTTTTGTCACACGTTAGCGGAAATTGATTTTAATTGTTTTTTTTCACAAAGTGTAATTTTCCGCTAACTTGTGACAAAAAATAAAATCTTCTATGAACTCACCATACTCCTAACGGAATACCTTTGGGTGTCTTCTTTCTAGAATGGGGTCATTTGTGGGGTTCCTATACTGCCCTGGCATTTTAGGGGCCCTAAACCGTGAGGTGTAGTCTTGAAACCAAATGTCGCAAAACAACCTGTGAAATCCTAAAGGTACTCATTGGACTTTGGGCCCCTTAGCGTACTTAGGGTGTAAAAAAGTGCCACACATGTGGTACCGCCGTACTCAGGAGAAGTAGTATAATGTGTTTTGGGGTGTATTTTTACACATACCCATGCTGGGTGGGAGAAATATCTCTGTAAATGACAATTGTTTGATTTTTTTTTTACACACAATTGTCCATTTACAGAGAGATTTCTCCCACCCAGCATGGGTATGTGTAAAAATACACCCCAAAACACATTATACTACTTCTCCTGAGTACGGCGGTACCACATGTGTGACACTTTTTTGCAGCCTAGGTGCGCTAAGGGGCCCAACGTCCTATTCACAGGTCATTTTGAGGCATTTGTTTTCTAGACTACTCCTCACGGTTTAGGGCCCCTAAAATGCCAGGGCAGTATAGGAACCCCACAAGTGACCCCATTTTAGAAAGAAGACACCCCAAGGTATTCCGTTAGGTGTATGGCGAGTTCATAGAAGATTTTATTTTTTGTCACAAGTTAGTGAAAAATGACACTTTGTGAAAAAAAAAACAATAAAAATCAATTTCCGCTAACTTTTGACAAAAAATAAAATCTATGAACTCGTCATACACCTAACGGAATACCTTGGGGTGTCTTTTTTCTAAAATGGGGTCACTTGTGGGGTTCCTATACCGCCCTGGCATTTTACGGGCCTAAAACTGTGAGTAGTCTGGAAACCAAATGTCTCAAAATGACTGTTCAGGGGTATAAGCATCTGCAAATTTTGATGACAGGTGGTCTATGAGGGGGCGAATTTTGTGGAACCGGTCATAAGCAGGGTGGCCTTTTAGATGACAGGTTGTATTGGGCCTGATCTGATGGATAGGAGTGCTAGGGGGGTGACAGGAGGTGATTGAGGGTGTCTCAGGGGGTGGTTAGAGGGGAAAATAGATGCAATCAATGCACTGGGGAGGTGATCGGAAGGGGGTCTGAGGGGGATCTGAGGGTTTGGCCGAGTGATCAGGAGCCCACACGGGGCAAATTAGGGCCTGATCTGATGGGTAGGTGTGCTAGAGGGTGACAGGAGGTGATTGATGGGTGTCTCAAGGTGTGATTAGAGGGGGGAATAGATGCAAGCAATGCACTGGCGAGGTGATCAGGGCTGGGGTCTGAGGACGTTCTAAGGGTGTGGGCGGGTGATTGAGTGCCCTAGGGGCAGATAGGGGTCTAATCTGATAGGTAGCAGTGACAGGGGGTGATTGATGGGTAATTAGTGGGTGTTTAGGGTAGAGAACAGATGTAAACACTGCACTTGGGAGGTGATCGGACGTCGGATCTGCGGGCGATCTATTGGTGTGGGTGGGTGATCAGATTGCCCGCTAGGGGCAGGTTAGGGGCTGATTGATGGGTGGCAGTGACAGGGGGTGATTGATGGGTGGCAGTGACAGGGGGTGATTGATGGGTGATTAATAGGTGATTGACAGGTAATCAGTGGGTTATTACAGGGAAGAAGAGATGTAAATATTGCACTGGCGAATTGATAAGGGGGGGTCTGAGGGCAATCTGAGCGTGTAGGCGGGTGATTGGGTGCCCGCAAGGGGCAGATTAGGGTCTGATCTGATGGGTAACAGTGACAGGTGGTGATAGGGGGTGATTGATGGGTAATTAGTGGGTATTTAGAGGAGAGAATAGATGTAAACACTGCGCTTGGGTGGTGATCTGATGTCGGATCTGCGGGCGATCTATTAGTGTGGGTGGGTGATCAGATTGCCCGCAAGGGGCAGGTTAGGGGCTGATTGATGGGTGGCAGTAGTGACAGGGGGTGATTGATGGGTGATTGACAGGTGATTGACAGGTGATCAGTGGGTTATTACAGGGAAGGACAGATGTAAATAATGCCCTGGCGAATTGATAAGGGGGGGTCTGAGGGCAATCTGAGCGTGTAGGCGGGTGATTGGGTGCCCGCAAGGGGCAGATTAGGGTCTGATCTGATGGGTAACAGTGACAGGTGGTGATAGGGGGTGATTGATGGGTAATTAGTGGGTGTTTAGAGGAGAGAATAGATGTAAACACTGCGCTTGGGTGGTGATCTGATGTCGGATCTGCGGGCGATCTATTGGTGTGGGTGGGTGATCAGATTAGGGGCTGATTGATGGGTGGCAGTGACAGGGGGTGATTGATGGGTGGCAGTGACAGGGGGTGATTGATGGGTGATTGACAGGTGATTGACAGGTGATCAGTGGGTTATTACAGGGAAGGACAGATGTAAATAATGCCCTGGCGAATTGATAAGGGGGGGTCTGAGGGCAATCTGAGCGTGTAGGTGGGTGATTGGGTGCCCGCAAGGGGCAGATTAGGGTCTGATCTGATGGGTAACAGTGACAGGTGGTGATAGGGGGTGATTGATGGGTAATTAGTGGGTGTTTAGAGGAGAGAATAGATGTAAACACTGCGCTTGGGTGGTGATCTGATGTCGGATCTGCGGGCGATCTATTGGTGTGGGTGGGTGATCAGATTGCCCGCAAGGGGCAGGTTAAGGGCTGATTGATGGGTGGCAGTGACAGGGGGTGATTGATGGGTGGCAGTGACAGGGGGTGATTGATAGGTGATTGACAGGTGATCAGTGGGATATTACAGGGAAGGACAGATGTAAATAATGCCCTGGCAAATTGATAAGGGGGGGTCTGAGGGCAATCTGAGCATGTAGGTGGGTGATTGGGTGCCCGCAAGGGGCAGATTAGGGTCTGATCTGATGGGTAACAGTGACAGGTGGTGATAGGGGGTGATTGATGGGTGATTGATGGGTAATTAGTGGGTGTTTAGAGGAGAGAATAGATGTAAACACTGCGCTTGGGTGGTGATCTGATGTCGGATCTGCGGGCGATCTATTGGTGTGGGTGGGTGATCAGATTGCCCGCAAGGGGCACGTTAGGGGCTGATTGATGGGTGGCAGTGACAGGGAGTGATTGATGGGTGATTGACAGGTGATTGACAGGTGATTGACAGGTGATCAGGGGGATAGATGCATACAGTACACAGGGGGAGGGGGGGTCTGGGGGGCGGGGGGTCTGAGGAGAATCTGAGGGGTGGGGGGGTGATCAGGAGGGGGCAGGGGGGGGTAAAAAAAAATAGCATTGACAGATAGTGACAGGGAGTGATTGATGGGTGATTAGGGGGGTGATTGGGTGAAAACAGGGGTCTGGGGGGTGGGCAGGGGGGGGTCCTGAGGGGTGCTGTGGGCGATCTGGGGCAGGGGGGGGGGAATCAGTGTGCTTGGGTGCGACATAGGGTGGCTGCAGCCTGCCCTGGTGGTCCCTCGGACACTGGGACCACCAGGGCAGGAGGCAGCCTGTATAATACACTTTGTAAACATTACAAAGTGTATTATACACTTTGTATGCGGCAATCGCGGGGTTAACATCCCGCCGGCGCTTCCGTATGGCCGGCGGGATGTTGCGGCGGGTGAGCGGCGGCAGGCGCCGGCGGAGGATCGCGTCACAGATGACGCGATCGCTCCGCCCATGCCCTTACAAGGACCGCCGCCTCTGTGGGTGAGCCGGTCCTTGCAGGGCACACTTCCCGGCCGCCTCTGTGCGTTAGGCGGTCGGGAAGTGGTTAACTTGCCTGGAGCTTCTACCAACCCTCTGCAACTGCCCTGTGCCTGTGCTGTCACTTTAGTGATCCTTCAGTCCCCCGCAGCAACTCTCTTCCGGCCGGCCATTTGGCGAGTCGAAGGTCAATGCGAATGAACGGCCGTGATCCTCGATCACGCTCCTATCGCCGGCAGCGCTCTGTGCATGCGCAGTTAAGATTTTTTTGTACTGTGCATACGCAGAGCTCCACTGTCCACGGAAGTGCGATCAGGAGGTGTGCAGACCAGGGCAGTGTGCATCCAAATGACAGAGAACACTGCGGGGGGCTGGAGGATTGTTCAGTGATGGCGCGGGCATAGGGCGGTGGCAGGGGGCTTGTAGAAGTCCCAGATAAATTAAAGTCTTTTTTTTCCCCATTTTAAGTTCACTTTAACAGTACAAGATTTCCCCTAATAGTATATCAGTGCAACCAACATGAGAGTACACAACTGGTGTATTTTTGTCTGCATGAGGTATAACAACAAGGAACCAAGCATCCATGGTACTACTCCACCTATCCCAGTTACACCATTGACATCTTCAATGGGATAAGAAACCCAAACCCTATACAGTACAGACGTTGCTATGATAACTAAATGGATTCTATTTTGTCCAATCATGCAACATTTATTGCGGAAAGCTGTGTGTACTGATGCCCGCATGATTAGCTGTGGCACAGGGAGTGCACAGGGCCCTTAAAGAGAAACTGTTGTTTCATGAATGGTAAATGATAGAATGGTTTCAACAGAGATTAGTATTTTGTTGGCTTTGTATTTACTGTGCGTAGTGGTCAAATTATACTGCAGTTTAGTCCACTATTACTGAGCTTGACATAAAACACAATATCTCTTTATAGCTTGTTGTACATTACAAGAATATACACTGCTCAAAAAAATAAAGGGAACATTCCCGCGGCTAAACGGGGGTCCCTTACCCCCCAAATACCCCCCTGCAAAATCTACGACCAACTTGGTCGTAGATTTTGCTGCTGTTGAGGCAAGGCTAACGGCTGCAGCCCTGCCTCTCAGCGCGTCTATCAGCGGCGCATCGCCGCCTCTCCCCCGCCCCTCTCAGCGAAAGAAGACTGAGAGGGGCGGGGGAGAGGCGGAGATACGCGCTGACAGACGCGCGTGAGCAGGGCTGCGGCCATTAGCCCTGCCTCAATGCGGAAGAGATCCCCCGATGTACGGAGGGGATTTTGGAGGTAAGGGACCCCTGTTTAGCCGCGGGATGGCGGCGTTTTAGCAGGGGCACACATGCCCCTGCTGAATATAAGCACTGAAGCGAGATTTATTCTCGCTTCAGTGTCTCTTTAAAACATGTTCAAAGATTATGATGCCAAAATGTTAGGTGTTTCCATTATTTTGTCCAACCCCTGAATTTAATAAGAATATTTAACCACTTCAGGATTCTCGGTGCGTATATGTACGCCCCTGAATCCTGAAGTGTATTCCATGGACCGCTCGTATGAGCGGCCGTTCCATGTCAGTTCACGGAGGGTGTCTCCGTGAACACCCTGCGAGCCGATCGGCGGCTCACAGGGTAAATGTAAACACACGGGGAAGATCTTCCCCGTTGTTTACATGTATACGGCGCTGCTGCGCAGCAGCGGCGTAGAGGAGATCGGCGATCCCCGGCCTCTGATTGGCCGGGGATCGCCGGCATCTGATAGGCTAAAGCCTATCCCATCAGGCGCAGGACGGAAATCCGTCCTGCGCCGCTCACAGGGGGAGGAAGGGAAGGGGAAGGAGGCCAGGAAGCACTGCGGAGGGGGGCTTTGAAGAGCCCCCCCCCCCCGCAAGCGCAAGCAGCCGGCGGCGATCAGACCCCCCAGCAGGACATCCCCCTAGTGGGGAAAAAAGGGGGGAAGTCTGATCGGCCTGGCTGCAACCTGATCTGTGCTGTGGGCTGGAGAGCCCACGCAGCACAGATCAGCACAAAATAGTGTGGTACAGAAGTGGTTAATTCATTTGGATCTAGGATGTCTTATTTTTGTGTTTTCTTTATTTTTTTTGAGCAGTGTATTTATAACAATAACATTAGTGCAAGCAGATTTGCTTTGTTATAAGAACTGTGCACAATAATTCAGAAGTACTGCTGTATAAGAACATAATTAATACCTTCAAGGTGGCAACATTTCTTGACTTTATTTTGTCAATACTGATATTGTTCTTTTACCAATATTACCAACATTAGACCTTTGCTTTGGATTTAGGCCTGGATTTCAGACAGCAGAGAATACTTCAATAGTCACTTAAAAGGAACCTTAATTCAATAATAAAAATGAGTTAAACTTACCTGGGGCTTCTACCAACCCCCTGCAGTCATCCTGTGCCTTCGCAGTCACTCATGGCCCTTCCGATCCCCCGCTGCCAGCTAGTTTTATTTTTGCCGACTTGAAGTTGGCGGGCTGCTTCACGTACATTTGCACACGTTCCCTCTGGTGCAGGAAGCTATCGCGGACGTCAACACGTATCTTTGTACGGGTGCAGGTGGAACGCTTACAAACATACTTGTTGACGTCCGCAATAGCATCCTGCACCAGCGGGAACGCATGCAAGAGTACACGTGGTGGCCCGCTTACTCTGAGTCGGCAAAAACAAAACTAGCTGGTTGCGGGGGAGGGGAGGAACCGTGAGTGACTGCGAGGGCACGGGATGGCTGCAGGGGGCTAGTAGAAGCCCCAGGTAAGTTTAACTCATTTTTTTTAGTTAAGATTCCCTTTAAGGCTCATACACACGTCAAACTCATACACATGTCAAACAAAGTGCATAACTCAGCACAACATGACCCACCGCAGGACCAAGTGATTACATGACTTGTATTTTCCATGCACTAACCAACTGAACGACCAACTCATTAGCATACTCACGCTAGCGGAATGACAGACAGCACAATGTGGCCGCATTCAAAACAAGTACAATTAGTTCAAACAACTTGTACAAATGTGGCCAAATGCACGACATCAGCCCAACCATCATGTGAGTTGATCTGCCAGTTGGATCAGGCGGATCAACTCACACAACTAGTCATGTAGACGTTTGCCATCCATACTCGCGCCTGATGTCGTCCAACAGACCAAAATCAGACGACAATCAGGCTGTTCGGTTGATCATATGTACGGGTCTTTGGAGAGTCAGTGTGTTGATCATACTAAGTGATAAGCTGCTTGTTTACCCACCCCTTCATGTTGATATGCCAATATCCTTGTTTCTTCAGGCTGACGTAACGGAAGGTCCCAGAGTAGTAAGAGGGATCTGAGCCTCCAAATATAACTTCACCTCCTGGTCTTGACTGAGCATCTCTGGTTGTGAGTAAAATAAAAAGATCAAAATCTTACAAAAATATCATGAAGATGTAGTTTCCCCCCACCCCACAGATAAAGATCAATCATCAATAGATGTAGTGACTCTCTTTGTAATTGCTGTGTAAGGTGGAGCAAAGAAGAGATTCCACATCCAGACTGTCTGAAAGCCTCCACTTTTCCTCTGCTGCTGGATATTCTTTTTTTATATTTATGTTCCAAAATAAGTAAGGTTATGTATGAAAGATCTACCTGTACCACCCCTACATCCCAAATTATTATGCAAATTGTATTATGCAAGTGTCATAAAGATTAAATATTTTGTTTTTTAATTAAACTCATGAATGGTGTCGTGTCTCAGGGCTTTTTTGATCACTGAAATCAATCTCTGATAAGTAGTTTGCCAGCTGAGCCCGATTGAAGGAAAAACTACTAAAAAAGGATGTTCCACATTATGAAGCAGACCACCATTTTCAAGCAATAAAAGAAAGAAAAACTATCTCTCTTCTGTCGAAAAGTTTGAAATAGTTGAATGCCTTGAACAAGGCATAAGAGGAGAGAAACTCATTCATGGTGTGGTCCCCATCTTTCCCGACCTCAATCCTATTGAGAGCCTTTAAAGCAGGGGTCTCAAACTCAATTTACCCGGGGGCCGCAGGAGGCAAAGTCAGGATGAGGCTGGGCCGCATAAGGGAGTTCACGTGTCCCCGCCGCAAAACGAGGGCTGCAGAGCCCCCAAATTGCCCCGGGGGCAATCCGCCGGCATTTCCTGGAAGGGGCAGAGCTTTCAGCTTCAGCTCTGCCCCTCCTGACGTCAATCGCGGCGGATCGCCGCCTCTGCCCGCCCACTCTAAACATAAAAAAAAAAATTGGGAAAATAGGAAAAAATGCCAGGAATCTTCATACAGCCATATTACGGCTGTATAGCGATACCTGGCCAAAGCGCTGCGGCTGCGTATGGACCCCCTGGAAACTCTGTCAGGAAATGTATTGCTCTTTCTTTTGATACATGTAAAATTACACTACCGTTAGGCTTGCTACTAAAAGTGACATTTACCGCATTTAAAAGTATACTATTTTCCTTCGAAACTTTAAAATCGATTTTCTCAAAAACTATAAGGTCTTTTTGAAAAATTGTTTTTTCCTCTTATTCCTAATGATCTCCTTAACATATCCTGCAAATTTAGGGTTTCTAGCATTTAAGGTGGATTTGCTATTAACCATTAAAGTCGGCGGGTTTTTAAATGTGTATTTTTTTCCTTTGCAACTTTAAAATCGATTTTCTCAAAAACTATAAGGCCGATTTGAAAAATTTTTTTTTCCTCTTGTAGCCACTGGGGGCCCCTACAAGCTCTGGGGCCTTGGGGCCACAAAATATTGTATCGCGGGCCGCAAATGGCCCGCGGGCCGCGAGTTTGAGACCCCTGCTTTAAAGCAACCTCAAGCAAAAGATGTATAAGAGCGGGAGGCAGTTTACATCCAAAATAGCAGCTCTGGGAGGCTGTTCTGACATTGTGCAAAGAAATTCAAGCAGAAACTCTCCAAAAGCTCTCACAAGCTCAATGGATGCAAGAATTGTAAAGCTACTGTCAAATAAGGGATCCTATGTTCATATGTAACTTGACCTGTTGTCAGTTGTTTTTGATTGAAATAGCTTTTTATTTCAGTAAATATGACCATTTTAAGTTCTTTAGGACCTATAACGTGTTTTGAAAAGTAATTTGGATAATTTGGAACAATGCATTTTTATTTATTTTTTTTGTTTTTGAAAAACATACCATTATCATTAGAGGGTTTGTTTAGTAACATTCAAATTATACTTTAATGATTGATGACTCAAAATCATGCTGAATGCCACTTGTACCAACTATTCAGACTCGCTCCTGACAACGGCGGAATGCCGAAACCGGTAGAGCTGTCGAGACTGGACTTTTACTCCAAAATCTTGTTTACTCTGTGTGCACGGGTTGTGCACTTGACGTGATATTATTACAAAAGGGTCCCTGTCATAAGGGCCCTCGATGTGAGTATTGTTTATACAATTTTAATGTGCTTTTGAATAAATCTTTGCAACTACTTTTAAAATTGAGCTGACGGATGTATGACACTTTTATCCTGGTGACGGTCTCCTCTTGTCTGAGCACTGGGTGACTGCAGCTTTGAGTATCCCCGGTTGATTACTGGAAGTGTGGATGTAGCTCTGAGGAGTACTTTGAAATCAACTATTCAGTAAAATCAGGAAAAAATACAATTTGCATAATCATTTGGAACGCTGTGTAGCTCTTGTCACCTGGACTGCGATGGAGAGTCTAAAACGCTAAAGGCCTTTTTACACTGGTAACTTGCAGGGATGAGTGAATGCAATCGTTTTACCTCTGCATCTTGCTTTGCATTTTTAATTCAATATTTGGTGTGATTAAAAAGTCCCATTACATGGCACTTAATGGCAATTGCACAAAAAAAAGTTGCAGGCTTGTTTCAATTCATCTAGAATTGCTTTACATTGCAGTACAAGCAGCAAGAAGGGAGTAATAAGGGAGCCTTATACAGCAAGTGTCCATGTCATTAGCAAATCATGTCCTTCCCAAGAACCTGATGGAGGCGCACTCAGTGGAGAAGGCCCTTAGAGTCCAGGTTATGCTCTTTCTATATCTAATCTATGCAACCAACTCTAAATTATGTTCTTTTTGGCATCCTTTGTGGATGTGCTATAGACTTTTATGTATGAGTTATTCATTACCTACTCAGAATAAGTGAGGGTGTGGCAGGACAGTGTACTTTATGTGTGAAATGTATTTCTCTTTATAACTTCCAAACATTAGGAGATATCGGGGCCAAGGATAGCACTAGCCACACGAGGCATGCACCTAGAGGCACCAGTGTACTGAGAGGTGGTTGTCATGGGTACACACAGGGCCACATTTCTGGTCACAAGGGCCCAGGCTCAGGCCTTGGGCGGCTGCAGCCCATGGGGCACCTGGACATGAAAGAGGTGCTGCTACATATGAAAGAGGAGGCTGAAAGCGGGGAACAACACATGACAAAGAGAAACTAATGCTCAAGGGGGTTGTTCATAAAAGAATGGGGCGGCTGTACAAGGATGATACACATGGAAGTGGGGGTTGCACATGGCATGGGAGGGGCACGCATGGGAGGGGCACAACTGCACGAGAAAGGGGAGCCACAACATACTTGGCCTTGGAGCACAAAAAGTATAAATCTGGCCTTGGGTTCACAAACCCACCTCCATTATCCTGTGCTGACACCACTCTCCACCTGAGCATAGGGAGCTGGATAGATGGGCTGGATGAGACTGACCATCCAGTTCACTTAACCAACGCTCTATACCCATCGTTGGTGGCTAGCCTGGCTCAGTGCATGTAGAATAGTGAGCTGAAAGGACAAGCTGGATGGGGCTGCTTATCCAGTCCACCCATCCAGCTCTCTATGCTACCTCATTCCAGTCCCACCCAGCTTTCTAGTTTTGGTGACAACAGTGGGGTTCAAGGATGGTAAGGGGTGGCAGCCAGGCTGGCCAGAGCACGGGGGCAGGCAGTACACTTGTGATGTGATTTGTCAGGTGACCCGCGTTCATGGTAGAATCTGTGGGTTTGGCACAAGGCGGAGCCTAGGGAGGCAGATCTTCTGTGCCTAAATCTGGCCCTGGGAGCTATGTTGTTATTTTTTTAATTATGGTGCCAAACCATGATACATTTTTGATTGTACCACATCTATGTGATATGGGGGACAACTTAAAGTGAACCGAGTTGAGAGTGATGTGGAGACTGTCATATTTTTTCCTTTTAAAGAATACCAGTTGCTTGGCAGCCCTGCTGATCTATTTGGCTGAAGTAGTGTCTGAATCACAAACAAGCATGCAACTCATTTTGTCAGTTCTGACAATATTGTCAGAAACACCTGATCTGCATATGTTTGTTCTGGGTCTATGGCTGAAAGTATTAGGCCTCGTTCCCATTAAACGCTCTGCCATACGATTTTCGGCAGCTCGTATAGTGTGCGACACGCAAGAACAGTAGAAGTGTATAGACAGCACTTCTACCGTTCCCATCATATACACTGTGCAGCAGTGTGATGCACTGTCTTGCTGCTGCATGCATTTTTCGAGAATCGCAGCGCTAACCCTTTCACTGTAATTAATGGGATCAGCAGTGCATAGCAGCGCAAATGGTATGCAATCGTGTTGCGTTCCGATCACACAGCCATCTGCGCAAATTGATGTGAACAAGGCCTTAGAAGTAGAGGATCAGTAGGACTGCGATGACAATGTATCAATGAAAATGAGTGAAAAGGTATTAATATATACAGTATAAGGAGCCTATTAGAAGATGTCTCTTGGGCATAATGTGAGAGTTTGTTACCGCATGGGAAACCATTTTAGTGTGACATCAGTATGAAGGGGCTTATCTTCTCACTTGTATTGTCTGCAAAGAAAGGAGATCCTGGTTATCTAAAGCAGCTGTGGTATTCTGTCAGCAGTGGGAATAGTGGGTGCAGGGTGTGAGAGAAGTCATGAAGTATAGAATTACTATATAATAGCATTCTGTATACCTCTGTAAATTGTTAGCTGTAGAGATTCAACTGAACATGAAGGGCCCGTTTCCACTTGTCCGTTGCGATCCCGTCGCGGAAAACGCGTCAACGAATCCGCATGCGGGTGCAGATTCGTTTGCGTTTCCATGCGGATTTTCACGCGGAATCGCTCGCGGTTTGCACTATGCGATATTAACCATGTCAATGCCTGCAAGCATTGACATGGGCTTTCACGCGGAAATGCCAGGAAAACCGCAAGACTAACATGCTTGCGGTTTTCCTATTGCATTACATTAGTGGAGATTCGCGTGCGGGTGTGCGGCATGCGAATTCTGACGGCTCTGCCGTGCAGATTTTTTCTGCACAGCAGACCGCACAGAATTTCTGACAAGTGAAAACAGCCCCATCCACTTGTATTGGTTATGCGAATCTGCATGCAGAAAACGCATGCAGATTCGCTCTAGTGGAAACGGGCCGTAACATGCAGCAATTTCCCTGTGGAAACAGTAATGTCTAATTCTTTACATTTTAAACAAGCAATTGAAAATATATCTAAGTGGCCACCACTGAAATATGATACAGTACAATCAAAATACAAAACAGCGACAGAGTTTCATTATCCAGTAGGTTTCTTCGGGAACATAAGTAGAACGTAACTTTTATTATATCATTATTGAAATAGACAGATGTGTTGACATTGGTGGTATAAACAATGTAGAAAGAATTGCAAACCTGTAAAGGATGGTCGCTGGTGCTGGATCTCTGTGGCCATAAGTATCCACAATGTCAAAGGAAGGGTCGTGGATACCAAGGTTCGTTTCGGGACAAGTCCAGTCCCCTTTGTCAAGGCAAGGGCAGAAAAATGTTTTTTTGCCCTTGCCCTCTGTTTTTCTGTTGGTGTACGCTCAGATGTCTGTATGTGTGTGATGGGATAATATTAGAGGCATTAAGTTTCGGTTTAACATTCATGCCGATGGAAATGAAAATGTAGTATCATTAAAGACAATAAACACATTCTTCCATATGGACATTTTTATACCAATGTCGTCACATCTGTTTATTTCAATAATTTTATTATAAAAGTTGCGGTTCACTTATGCTCGGAAGAGACCTACTGGCCAATGAAACTCTGTTGTTCTTCTTTACATGACACATAAGTAGGTTTGGAAACTATGAGGTAATTTTTGCTAAGAATGGATAGCATGGAGGTACATATCTAGAGATGGTTTGAAAAGCAGGTATATTGAGTTTCCTCTTACCGGCTATAATACACTGAGAATACATCTTCCTGTAGAACTCTCTCTAACAGAATCCGGTCAAAGACTGGCATGATGTCATCAATAGCCTGTCCTGGAAATCCCATCCCCAGCACTCCATCAAAGTGAGCAAAGATGAACGGAAATGCAGGGAGGGCTGTGGCCTCAGCAAACACCTGAATTACAGGAATATCAGCTACCTGTAGCACATGGCAAAGAGCAGGGAATAAGCACAAAAGAAAGATTAGTCTGTGGTAAAGGTTGCAACAATATGGGGAAAAAGTTTAATGTAATCAGAAAAGAAGAACAGAATGACAATACAAGGTGTGAAACTTTTTACTGAAACTGTAAAGGTAATGAAAGCAAACTTTAATAATAATGACGTGTATAACAATGTCCTATTCTGGAGAAACTGGTGCTAGGGGGATATGTAGCTATGTTTAAAGAGGTACTGCATGATCTTTCTGCCTATGATTATTCTAACAGTTTGTGATTTTCTGTGAATGCTTTATGCATTTTTAGGAAAACTGTCCTTTTTACATTTATGTTCTTGGTAGATTTATGCAGGTTTGTCTACTCCTTATACACACCTGTCTATAATTTTCATGGCAGTGTATTCAACCCAGTATATAAAAGATGCGTGGCCCTTATTCAATTTACTTTTTCTCTTAAAAGAGACATCAGGCAAACTTAACTACAGCCTATTTACTTACCTGGGGCTTCCTCCAGCCCCTTGCAGCTGACCGTTCCATGCAGACAGCTCCGTTTGCAGCTGCCGGCTTGGGTCCCCCGCATGGTGCCTAGGAAGACCTTAAGGTTGTCCTTACTGCACCTGCGCGAAGCGCCGCTGTCAGTCAAGCTCATGTCCACGGCGTACTGCACAGACGCAGTAGTTCTGCGCCTGTACAGCACGCCATGGACAATGTGAGCTTGAATGGCAGCGACGCTTCACGCAGGTGCAGTAAGGAGGTTGTCCTCTGCACCGTGCGGAGGACCCAGGCCACCAGCTACATGCGGAGCTGTCTGCGTGGGACTGTCAGCTGCATGGGGCTGGAGGAAGCCCCAGGTAAGTAAATGGGTTGTAGTGAAATTTGCCTGATAACTCCTTTAAGTTTTCTCCTAGGAGATCATTTTTCATCTTCTGTTTAAAATAACTTTTCAGCAATCTGCAGTTAAAAAAGTACCAAACAGTAGGTGAAAAAGTACTGTTGAAATTATTATGAGTGTTTTCTTGCTTGCAAGTACCTTAAAAAGGCATATATATTATATTATAATGTTAAAAAAAATCACCTAGGAGAAAACTTAGGAGGAAAATGATAATTAAATAAGGGCCTTTTTATTGTAGCTTGTAAATAAGTGCAGGGCCTGTTACTGGTTAGGTTTGTTCTAGCTCTAAATCCTCTGTGAATAATTGTTGCTTATGTAGTCCTATAACCTCACTCCTCAAATATCACAAATTCCCTCTTACGGAAGGTAGCACGCAAAGAAAATCTACATTAGGCCTCTTGCACACTACATGCAAATCCGATTTTTTATATGTCCAATTTTGGATTCTGATTAAAAATCTTACCAGCATGCAGTATGTTTTTTAATCGGAATCCAAAACTGGATCAGATAAAAACATCGGAATTGCATGTAGTGTACAAGAGGCCTAAAACTGTACAGGGGGATAAATCCTCCTATTAAGTGAAAGGGAAAAAAGAGAGTGCGATTGAGAAATGGTAGAAATATCACCTGTAATACATGGCTGGTAATGAGTGGTAATAAAATAAAATAAAAACAAAAGATACAAAATGATAATTGTAGAAAGTAATAAATAATGGTCACTAGGTGGCACTAGTAACATACATTTTTCTCATGGGTTAGGAATCATCTTCTGTTTGTTAATTAACAGAGGACTGCGTTCAGTGTTGTTTCGCTATTGTGCTCCTTTAACTGGCAACCTAAAGTGAGAGGGATATAGAGGCTGCCATATTTATTTTATTTTATTTTAAACAAAGCATACTACCTGGCTGTCCTGTTGATCCTCTGCCTCTAATACTTTTAGCCATATACCCTGAACAAGCATGAAGATAAGGTGCTCTGACTGAAGTCTGACTGGATTGGCTGCATGCTTGTTTAAGGTGTTTTATTCAGACACTATTGTAGCTAATGAGATCAGCAGGACTGCCAGGAAACTGTTAATGCTTAAAAGGGAATAACAAATATGTAAGCCTCACTTTCGGTTCCCTTTAAAGCAAACCGGTGAGGTTTGCAAACCACAAATTAGGATACTCTCGGGAGGTGAAAGCTTTTGGGTCCTCCACAGTGCATGTGCCACACTGTGTCTACCAGTAGCATGGACCCTCTCAAAAAAGCTGAGCCTGATTGGGTTCGTTCTTCTGCACAGGTAACTTCATGCCTGGCTTTTCCCTCCAAAACCGGAGGCGGTCCGTGCTAATGGGCATGCGTGAACCATCGACAAGCAGGATTAAGTGAATTAAGGCCTTAGTTCAGGCTTATTTTTCTAAATAAATATTGTTTGTAGGCTAATATAACTTGCAATGTGCAAACTATTTATGCATTATTCAATGTTGTTCCTTTGCTTCGTCAGGATGGGTTTGCAAACATGTTGTCTTGTGTCAATGTGAAATGTAGCTTTTGTTTTAGCAGCAGTCTGTGAGCTGTCCAAACTCCTCCCCCTAGTCCATCGTCACCAAGCTGAGGTGACATGGAAGAGCTGGGATGGAGTGCTAGCCAGTCTTTCACTATGACCATGATGACTATGACCATTCCCATTTACTCCATATGTTGCTAGGATGTTGACTTGCAGAGCTCTTTTGTACTTCAAATCATAAACGTAGTGCGACTTTACAATGCGATTTTCACGTTTTTCAACTTTTTCCTGGATGCTAGGAACACAAAGAAAAATGTAGTTGAAATGCCGCATGCAGGACATTAGCGATTGGGCAAAATCATATAGTGATAGTATAAAGGGGTTCCTGCGATTTTTATCACTTTGAAAATGTCCTTGTATTTTACGATTTGCATGCGATTGGAAATGGATCAGAGAACATAGTAAATCGTGTCTAGTATAAAACAACCCTAAGGGCCAGCAAAGTTTCATCATCAATTCTTGCCTAGTTCTTACCTCCTCAATAGGTGACACTTATCTTCCCCCTTTCTCTAGTGTTTATAAAAAAGGTAAATAAAAGTGCAGTCAGAAATAGTTTTTTATTGCAGCAGAGGAAGGTGATGAGAGGTACACTTTGCTTTTATAAACACATTGTAGAGTATGGGGGATGCTTGAATGTTTTTTATATACTGAGTAGGGAAATATTGCTGAACTGTTGTGACACTACTGGTCACAAAGAGTTAATATCTTTCTGCAGTGGAAGGAGGTGGACTGGGTCAGGTGATCTGCTGTCTGCTGGGGAAGTAACGCCTAATCTTACTCCAAAAAGTACAAATGTGCAATGCACATGGTGTCTTTACTAGTATACATATTTCAAAAAAAATGTGAGGCTGAACCACATTTTATGCAGTTGTACTGTATATTGTTGTATGTGGACCTCACTGAACAAATTGGAATGCAGGTAAATAAAATAGTCACCTGCTATTCACTTGTTTTCAACTACATTCATATTTGCCTGTGTTTGTCAGTAAAGCACTGCTTTACATGGTTCAATGAATCATAATCCTGGCAGCTTGGGCCTCGGAGAGTTGCTTTGCCTCGGATTCAAGTTGATAAAACAGCTGCATCAAGATGGAGCAGGGGTACAGTTTAATATGTTATCCTTTTACCAATACAATCTTAAAAGACCTTGAAACCTTAAAAAGCCTAATTAACAGGATTAATGCACATAAAGCCAGTGTATTTATGGTTGTAAAAATAAGGTGGTTACATACACAGATGATTTGTATAGCAGGAGACACTGGCAGCGCTTCCAGAGGCTGCACCTGAATTAACTACCTGCATAGATGCGCAGAGCTAAAAAAAACGGGCAATTTACCCAACTTGCATTCAAAACAGGTACAGCAAAGGAGGGTGTTAGCTTCAGCAACAATAATATGTGCACAAGTTATTCCCTACTAGACTGTTCCACGGTGATGATGTACGCTCACGGAAGAGGCCTAACCATAAAAATATAATTCTTACCTGGTGCTGCTAGTCATAAATATTATACTCATTTTTTCTATTCCAAAGGACAGAAAATAATTGACAGTGTTCTTAGCTGCAAATGAAATGAAAACAACAGAGCAGTGCAAATCCCCCCAGGACTTAAGGTTAAGCCACCCATCGGGTGAGTTTTAGTGTTAGGCACCACCTGGGGGAATCGGTTAACGTTAGGCCCCTTTTGCACTTTTTTTTACAATCAGTTGCTCTCTGTTAAAACTTAAAGAAAACTGATTTTCAAAGTAATGCCCATGTTTTCCTATGGCACAGTTCCCACTATACACATTTTAACTGAAATATTTTACACAATGCACTGCTATGGAAAAAAAGTGTACTAACATACACTAACGCACACTAACACATACCAATGCATTAAGTATAAAAAGGGTCCTTAGGCATCAAGGGGGAGTTCTGTGTGAGAAAAGAGTTATGTTAGGACATAGTTAAATATCGGTAAAATTACCGATATTCTACCATAGTGGATAATAGAACATCGGTAACATTTTCGATATTATATTACCATTATTTTGTGCCCATTTCTACTTGTGGCACTATCATATATATGCAAGAGGGGGCCCTGAAGTGTCCTTTCACTGGAATCACAAAATGTGTGTGTGTGTGTGTGTGTGTGTGTGTGTGTGTGTGTGTGTGTGTGTGTGTGTGTGTGTGTGTGTGTGTGTATGTAAGTGTATATGTGTATGTATGTGTGTGTGTGTGTGTGTGTATGTATGTATGTGCATGTGTGTGTGTGTGTGTGTGTGTGTGTGTGTGTGTGTGTGTGTGTGTGTGTGTGTGTGTGTGTGTGTGTGTGTGTGTGTGTGTGTGTGTAAGTGTATATGTGTGTGTGTGTTTGTGTGTGTGTGTGTGTGTGTGTATGTGTGTGTGTGTGTATGTGTGTGTGTTTGTATGTGCATGTGTGTGTACATGTATGTGTGTGTGTGTGTGTATGTATGTATGTGCATGTGTGTGTATGTATGTGCATGTGTGTGTGTATGTATGTATGTGCATATGTATATGCATGTGTGTGTGTGTGTGTGTGTGTGTGTGTGTGTGTGTGTGTGTGTGTGTGTGTGTGTGTGTGTGTGTGTGTGTGTGTGTGTGTGTGTGTGTGTGTGTGTGTGTGTGTGTGCGTGTAAAAACATTTATTTGTAAAGACTAAATGAAATCACAGAAAGACTCACAGTCACAACATCCTGGCTTAGGAATCCTTTGACTTTCCCAGAAGCATACTGTATTGAAAAGCTGGTTCCATTCTCCAAGTAGGTGTTGGATTTAGAGGCGTCATATCGGTTATGGGACACTGTTGTGGAAAAATAATTAGAAATTTTGAAAAACTGTAAGTAATCTTTGCCATTTATTATTGCTGGAACTAAATTAAGTGGTTTGCATTTTTTCAGCAAACGTGAGATTTCCTTTGAAATACACAATGACTTACCACAGGCGCTATAAAGTGGAGAACAGTGACTGGATGGTATCCACAGGTTTGCAGATCCGGTGTCAAATACCACTTTAAATGTTTGAGGGGGAGAACCAACGCTAATTTCCCCAAAGTATTGAGTCTGTAAAGGTAAAACACAGCTTTAAAAAGAAATAATCATCCAGATGTAGTTAAAGTAAAATACTGTATTTTGTTTATTTACCCTTGTTTTGCATATTGTGAGCCTCCTACATAAACATTTGCTGCAGTAACATTTTATTAGAACTGTGTTCATCTGGAAACACTGATATGTTTACATTTCTAGCAAACAGTGTGCCTTTTCCTGGCACAGTAGATCCATGATGGTTATATAACATATGGTATAGCATATGTAATGGAACATGATAAAGTATATCATTTGCATTAAGGTCTTCAGTACAGCTATACTCACCCCTGAATGACATCTGGTGGTCTTGACAGACACAGAACATTTATTATTGGTCTTTTCTTCTGGTGGACTCAAAGCGCCAGAGATGCATCTACTAGGGCACGCTCAGTAGGCAGTAGCAGTGTTAGGCAGTCTAGCCCAAGGAGGCCTTACTGAATAGGTGCTGGCTTGCTGAACAGGAAGAGATAAGATTTGAACCCTGGTCATCTGTGTCAGAGGCAGAGCCATTATCCAGTAAACTATACAGCTTTGAAGCTGAGACCGTTCAAAGATATCTCTCACAGTCTGTACTTTTGCTCTTTCGTTACTTATTCCTATTCACGGCTAGACTACTGCAACTGTCCGCTGTGCGGCCTACCCACTATTATGTTTGTCCTTGCTACAGTCCATCATAAACTCTACTGCATGACTCATTCAGCTCTCCCCCCTTGCATCTCCAGTCCTATCCCACTCTGTCAGTCCCTTCACTGCCTGCCAATTATACAAAGGATACAATTCAAAATCCTGAGACTCTCATCTACAAAGCAATTTACAACCTAGCTCCTTCGCATCTCTTCAGGAAAGCATACTATCTCACTTAGGACACTTTGACCACCATGAAAAATGCTTACGCTATATAAATCAATAACAGTAATAACAATAATAATAATTCAGAATAAAAGGAAAAGGTTTCTAGAAAGCAGAAGTTGTGTGTGGTGTTGTTGCTTGTGTGTAGCAGAACTCATTGAAAAGCATGTGATAAGGCTGCAATTTGCTGGTCATAATTATGTGTTATACCGGTTTCCTGTGTGGGCAAAAACCGGAAGTGACCACTGCAAATCAGAGCCAAATTTGTCACCTGCTTCCCCATGACTTCTACTACATATAAGCAGCTCTCATGGAGCTTGATGCAGGAAAATCTACCATGGACACATTGCAAGGGTTACTATTAGCATCCGCACGCAGCGCGTGATCCTGTCAGCTAGTGTGCGCTCCTAAGTGTTACGCGATGTGCTCATAGCACGACCCTGTGTACTCCACTAGCATGGACACTACTATGGTCCACCCAAGTACTGGGGCTCAGCTGGCAGTTTGCTTGACTGTAATATGTAGGCTGCACGCATTCAGAGCAATTTTACCAGTTGTCAAAAAGAGAATGATGTAATAGGACCAGTGTGAGCTGTTGGGCCTACATATTCTGACCGAGAACAGTTGAGCAGTGCTGCCGATGTGCATACAGGATGCAAAAAGTTTGTCAGAATCCACGAAAATGTATCAGCTTTTATTAAGGTAAATTTCAGGTTCCTCTTAGGGCTCGTACACATGCCTTACTATGGGAGGCTGAGGTGGGCAAAAACAACCACCTCAGCCAATAATCAGGCTTGCGTAAACAGTCTCGTGACATCTGACCCTCAACCTGCAAGCGATTTGCCTGGCAGATCCACTCACTCCCAGCAATGACCGATCACATTGTACATGACGCTTCCCTACCCGCTGTGTGACATCACGAACATGCTCCGTTGTCCCTCCGTCTCCACGCATTGCAACGCAGTGCATCATCAGCTACACAGCTGACATGCATCTGTGCAGCCCAGCCTAGTGATGTTGCCCAAGGGGATCTGGTCCCAATCCCCGACGGGTGACGTCAAAGGTGTGTACCCACCATTAAGCCTCTCATGCAAGGTAAGCAGCATGCTTCCTTAGCCAGGTCACAGAACTGCAGTACCACATGTATCCCTCTGATGGTTGCCCTATGTGCAAGCATAGTTTTCCATGGACAGATCTTTGCCTGACGATCAAGTAGAAAACCTCAAATTTTGGTACATATGTGGAAAAAATAGCCTCCCCTGAAATGTAATATGTTTCCATTGCCAAGAGTCATAAGTTGCATATCTCTGTGCTCACATCCAGAAAGTTGGTAAGAACTGTTGGTGCTGTTTTATTATTAAGATGATTTCCCCACAATCCCTTCAGCTTCATTTCTGGGAAAACTTCTGTTGCTTTCAGCCGCATGACTCGTAATGTTTCACGGATGGTTGGCATTTTCCGGAGTGGTATCCTATGACAAGAACAAGAAAAATGTTAATTTATTTTCAGCATATATTTACAATTCGGGAGGGGGAAGCTTCTGGATCCTCCAGAGGCTTTCCCATCTTCCACTAATGAGGCCCCAAAAAATAATTTATCAAAAGCTCATGCATGCGCAGTAGCATAGACTGGCTCAGCTTTCTTCTCTAAAAGCCAAGCGTGATCGGAGGCCCAGTGGGTCCGTGCTACTGCGCAGGGAGGCCGCACTTTAGGGGTCTCATTGCTGGACTGGCCTGGCTGAGAAGGATGGGAGAGGCTTACTCCTCCCGAGGTAAGTATTCCAAATTGCCTTTAGCAAACCTCACAGGTTTGCTTTAAATTGCCTGAAATGTTTTGAATCTCTAGAAAACAGATAACTTTAGATAAAAAGTTATCAGTTAACCTGCTCATCATAAGCAGTCATTGGTGGTTGTCTCTCTGTTTTTCCTGTTACTTTTTTGTGGCCTTTTCATTGTGGTATTTTTAATTTTTGATAAATGAAGTAACAGATGATGTCAATGCAAGGTTCTATATAAGTCCTTGACAAACGGGAAAACGTGTCCTGATGAAAGTTGCTACTGCAGAAACACTTAGATGGTGCTGAGAGTGTAGCTGCGTAAACTTGTGACACAAGCAGAAGTAGGCAGAACAACACACACCTCTGAGTGTTTGGGCAAATCCTCCCCTCGACTGCAAGGGAGTAAACTGTGAGTGGTGAAGCCATCCCCTGTAGCATTGATGTATGGTGGTGACATCGCAGCTCTTGCTACAAGTCTGGTACTGCCGGCGGCTCGGTATTAAACCCACGGACAACCCCAGGAGTAGCCCACGAGCCTGTTGCAGATGCTGAGGTCTCATAAATATGATAGGCTACCGGCCAGAGCCTTTCATGTAACATCTTACTGCACTAGTACTGCTTTATATCCACTTATCTCACAATTAACTGCTAAAGGTATACACTGAACCTGTTTTAGACTTTTATATTGGATCGTTTTTCACTACGGGAACTCCATTTACTGAAGTTGTGAATATATCTTAAGGAACTGCACAGACTGCATAACTTTTGCAACCAATCTATGGAAGTCAAAACACCCTCATCGGATTACAGAAATATTTTAGATTTTTTAGATTTTTTCTATAAGGAGGAACTCCATGTGTGTATGTGGATATGATTGGATATGTGCATCTAATATAGTTTGGTCTATGACAGATCTATGGTAGAACTACATGTTACTGCCTAACTGTGGCTTTATTGCGCAACATATGTTTTTTATACAGCTATACCCCTTGTATTAGTGCTACCAATGCTTTTCACTTTTTTTTTTATTACCATCTATATAAACCGTGCAAGGCAGCATGATCCAAAAACTTAAAGACATAAATCTTAACTGGATGCATGTATAATATTATGCACCATTTAAGTTTTAACTCAATTGTTGTGACAGAATAGCGCTTGACCACCTTTTGTAAGGCTTTTTTCACATGAGCAGATAGGCTTTCATGTTCCTGCCAGTTTTCCCATTGAGAAACTGCCTCTTGCCATTGAGAAAATAAACACCCATAGTAACACTTTGGACCAGTGGGGATAGTATGCTTAAAGCGGTTTAAAACTCTGACAAAATGTTCAACAAAAATGTGTTTTCCTACTTCTTATAACCCATACAATTATCATATTTGCTTTTGCACACAAGTATTATAATTCATTTATAAATTATAACTTCCCAAAGTTCAGTTTATTTACTTTGAAAGCTGCTGGTGCATTTTATTCATAACTGTTGTAATTCTGTTTTAAATGCAGCCATCAGTGATTCCTGAGCAGTGTTTCACTCCAGGACTCATTAGCATAAGTTTCTACATAGCCAGAGAATGTTTACTTAATTGTATCAAGTAAAGAATGTATACAGAAGATAAGCTAATCACCAGTTCGGATGCGGCAGCCCCTGCAGGAGAAAAAGTCAGTCCTGTGATTTAACCCTTTAAATGCTGTTTTACTAAAAAAAACATTGTAACATTGTTAGTATATTATATGCTGTAAATAATCTTTAAGAGCAAAAAAAGAAATACTGGGTTATATTCCACTTTAAGCAATCAGTAGCAGAGCTCTTCAGTGTCACAATTACTAAACGACAGGTAACCATAAAAAAATCAAGCATGTCAGCACACTATAACATCAATTACCAGTAAATCAATAATATATATTTTATTTAAACACATGTTGAGTGAATACAGTTAAAACCACATGTTAGACAAACTTGGCTTATTTAGCTTGTAAAAGAGAAGTAGAAGTGACCTAATTAGTATATACTAGAAAATTTGTGCCCATTTATTGAAGAGTGTGAAAGGGAAGGGTAGGACAGTGGCAACTGGATGATAATAAATGAAGGTTGTTGTTGTTGTTGTTGTATTACAACCCCCACCTTCCATACATCATGGGGGTGGGGGTTGTAATACATTCGATTTGAAACACTAACATGAAATTATGATAAAAGGAGGCTCATTTAGTCTTTTTTTTACATTGATAAATAATAGGTGGACTGAGGCCATAAATATGCAGTAGTGGTGTGGGTAGTGGTACATGCCTGATGACTGCATAGGCTTATTGTGCATAGACCACTATAAAGATAGTGGTGGCAGTATTCTAAATGATAGTTAGTCAGACTTTTATTGAATTGTAATTAAATGTGTAGTGTTGCAAGGTAAAGGTCAATATCTAATAGATATCGTACACTTGATAAACCACAAATGTAAAAATGTATGGCTAGTGTAATGATGGTCCTACAATGTTATTTTTAATAATGAGTTACACATGAAAACGTATAAAAAATGAAGGCTCAGATCATTGATTTTCTGATAAAAACATAATCAACCTTATTGCTGTAATGGTGCGTATGCACATTGTACTAAACTCAGGCATGCACAGCCATACATGGCCACATGTGTTCAGATGTTGCCCAAGCTCATTTAAATCTCCATCAGCAACCCCTGAGCACATTGGACCAGATTTAAGAGTGTCTGAGACAAAATATTAGTAGGTTTTCAGAAATCCGTGCAGAACTGTCTCAGTCATCCTAAGAAATCACTAGATAGTGCAGATTCCTTCTTAAACTGTAAGGAATAGAAGGAGTTAGGAAGGTCTCTCAGGCAGTGCAGTGTGTGAGGGGAATTGCTGTTGCTGAGGTAACTAACACACCTGCTGTCAGCAAGCTCTGAGTGAGGGGGGAGGAGCCCTTCACAAATCACATCTAGCCTGCATCTGAAGAACTGCTAATGAGCACTTCTTATTCTGCAGCAGTGTAGGAATGGATTTGCACTTTTCTTAACTGTAGTAGAGCTCTAGAAATCCACGCTGAACTACCACTATTACATAGGCTTTGGGAAGTTTCTTACTATCATGCAGAACTGTTCCTCTGCTGGTTAGAACAGTTTTAGAAGAAAAAACTGTCGTAATGCTTTGATAAATCTGGCCCAATTGTTCTGCTCCTTACACCATCCACCAGAGGATGCTCCAGTATGTGCTGCACCATCATCCCACTTCCCTTCTCCATGGAAACAGCTTTGCTCTGCTATTGCAGCATAAGGTGTCTGTGTAGTATTCAACCTCAAAATAGACGTATATGGTTTTCTGCTGTATTTTTTTATTGTATTTTCCTAAGATATGTACAGAATATTTCTTATACTGAACATCTGTCTTTTGAACTTACTATTATGTTTGTTTTGCTACTTAAGCTTATTGTATCTGTTGATCAGTTCAATAAAGCTCTTTAATAACAAAAAAAGAAGATTTCTTATACTGAATCTTTTATTGAGTGTCCTTGTTATACTTCTTGACTACACTGATATGTTAATCAGACTCCAGATAATATTCATATTCACCGTCCTTGTGCCATATGGGACTTTTTTTATTTCTCATTCTTTCTGAGTTCTGGACTATGCAATGCTTTTGATGAACAATGGACCTATAAATATCTTTTTTAATATGATTTTTTATTTCTTTGTTGTGAAAAGGACAAGAAAGAAAAAAAAAGGATATGAAGGAACATTACAATCTCTGGCTCTGTTGGTGGCATCAGTAAGATAATTTTAAGGAGTGGAGAAAAAAAAGAGGACTTGGAAAACAAATGCAATAGGAGTATGTCAAGTAGGGAAAAGGAGCCGGGATGCTTTGAAGCTTGCACCAGCATGGGCACCAGTAATACAAGCTGACAGAAATTCCGGTGTGCCCTTGACTATCTATTAACCCCAGGGAAGGAAGGCTTACAATGAATTGTTCAGCACAGGTTAGTTTTTTCATTTTTTGAAAGTGTGTGATCTCAGTGACTCAGTCAGTTTATGTTGGAGGGTGGGTCTGGCTAGTAGCATTTGAGCTGCATTTATTAGCGGTCTAATAGATTTGTTTCCCCTTTATTTTTCAGAATCATTATACACAAGGTAAAAGGAGGGGTCATTTAAGACCTCCTTGTCTGTCAGTTTTTTCGTTTGTTTTTTTCACATCTCGTCAAAATTGGTAGCGTGCCCAACATTACCATACAGTGGTGTAGCTAAGGAGCTATAGGCCCCAGTGCGAGTTTTACATGGGGCTCCGACCAAGCACTCTATACATAACAATTGATACGGCGCACCAAAACTTGCCAAGGACAACCACAATGTCAGAGGTGCAAGAAGGGGATGTGATACAGCTTGTTAATGATTGTTATCGTTTAAAGCATCTATAGAAGTGATCATTACAAGCGCAGGACCAATAAAGAGCTAATACTGTGGTCGAGGGAGGGCCCCTCTGGCCCAAAGGCCCTGGTGCGGTCGAGACCTCTGCAACCCCTATTGCTACGCCACTGTTACCAAAATATATGGATAAATATCCATCTCTAGTTGTGATATCTTCAACAGGTTGGATTGAATCCATTGTGTATATTTCTGATCCTCTCTGGGGTGTATTACCTTCGAGTAGATTAATCGGAGATGCAAGTGATGAAGCCGGAGGGAGGCACTGAAGCCTCAGGGGGGGCCCTGTGGGAGGGGGGTTTTACTGTCCTGAGAGACTGACAATTAAGGGCATGGAGAGAAAAAGCTTTCTGCTCTGTACACAATTGTTCGAATGACTGCGTCTGCTCAGCCACATTGTGATGAAACGCGGCTGCTTCTTTGAAGGGCAGGGCGGAACGCGGAAAAACTAGTTAGCTCGCATGGCTCCATTACTGACACCCCGTCCCTGCGCGGGGAGGCCGCCGCATGTGCTGTGAACGGTGCGACCAACCCCGCGCTTAGGACCACAGAGACATTGCAAGACAGTACTGGTGTGGCTGGGACTGATAGTCCACCAAGATCCAGAATGACGCGCGTGCGTGCAGAGAGGCAGAACTTATATGGCAGCCAGAAGAAGGTCAGCTGACCAAGCTGGTCAGCTGACAATCCTGTGTCCTCCCATTGGTCCAGCACTTAGGGAGGTGCTGAAAAATGTCTGTGTATATATACTGCTGGCTGTTCAGTTGCTGGTTGTCTGGCGTTGCGAACACAACGTGGTAGCACTCAGACCTGTCTGTATCTGTGTTCTAGCATAGTTTCCAAAGGTATTGACGGCCACGGATCTCACACCTTAGCGTTAGGAAATTATACTGTATTATCTGTTATGAACTTCTGTTGGCCTGACTATTCTCCTGAACTCTGATCTTGTACCTCGATATTTCTGATACTCTGTTGCCGAACCCCGGCTCGCCCTAAGACTCTGCATCTGCCTCCTGATTCTGTACCTCGATATTTCTGATACCCTGTTGCTGAACCCTGCTTGTTTATTAGACCCCGCATCTGCCTTCTGAATCTGTACTGTATCTGTCAGTGTGGTTACGACCTGGTTTGTCCGACCTCGAGAACCGACCTTACTGTCAGAGGTGGTTCCCAGTCCTGGTAGTGACACTCCCTCCTGAGTGTCACTCTAGGTTGTCCTTCCTACTCTCAGCCTGACTCCTCCCTCCGGGAGAGTTCAGGTCTTCGGAAGGAATTTGGGCAGTACTCCTTACTGTCCTGAGGCCTAGTCCTCTAAGTATTACTGTTGCACCAAACACTACTACTCTTCTCTGGTGTCCAGAGGTTAGCCTATATATCTGATTATCGGTGATACTGCAGATCATCAATAATCGGGTATATTCTGCATTCTCGGTGATACTGCAGTTCACCGGTAATCAGACCCTCTCTGTGTTACACCGATCATTACAGAACACCAGACCAAAAAACAATATGGACGCATGCACTGACCGTCTGGGCGCACTTGCCACTTCGGTGGATAACATCAATCAAGTGCTGGGTAGTCATCAAGCATTAATTGATGCCCTATCAGGGTCTGTACAAGCCCTCCAGACGTCAGTGGATGACGTGCGATCCCCTCCTAGCGTTGATATACGTATGCCCGTACCCAAACGATTTTCTGGTCACAGATCTGACTTTCGTAATTTTAGGAGTAGAGTGTTATCCTATTTCGAATTGAGACCCCGATCTTCAGGAACTGAGGCCCAAAAGGTCACATTTATAAAAACCTTGTTATCGGGCGACTCTCAGACATGGGCATACAGTTTGCCCACCGGAGACCTAGCCCTTACCTCCGTAGAAGAATTTTGTAAGGCTATGGCGGTAATTTACGACGACCCGGATCTTGCCTCGACTTCTGAGCGGAAGCTCAAGCTGTTGCGTCAAGGCAAAGGTCCGGTCGAGGATTACGCAGCTGAATTTAGGAGATGGTCAGTTACAGCCAGGTGGGACACTTATGCCCTGTTAGATTCTTTCTTGTCAGGGCTGTCTGATGAGGTCTCTGATCTGATGCTTAGTCAGCCCGAGCCCAGAACAGTCGATGAGGCCATCTCAGCGGCCATCCGTATCGACCGCAGGCTGCGCTACCAAAAACAGACCAGAGGTAGTTCCCGGGTCAGAGTGGTGTCTTACGCCACAGCCCCAGTGACCCCACCTCCTACTGTCTCATCTCCTCCGGTTTTGCCTCCAACCGAACCGATGCAGATTGGTCGGTCAAAGTTAACCCAGGTGGAGCGGAGACGGAGAATGACCGAACAGCTATGTTTGTATTGTGCTGAAGGGGGGCATAGGGTACGAAATTGCCCCAACAAGCCGGGAAAACGAGCTTGCCTAGGAGTAGTGGGGGGTGACACCCTAGGCACACAAATCTCACCCCTTAAGGAAAAAAGGTTGCTTTTCCATTGTACCATTACATGGGAGAACAAGTCTGGAGCCGTTGAGGCTTTTGTTGATTCTGGTTCAGCGGCTAATTTTATGAACTATGAATTTGCTCAGAAATTGGGTATTCCTCTCACACCAGTGAAACCTTCCATTCAAGTCACGGCAGTGGACGATTCTCCCCTGCAACGGAATCGTCCCCTGTCACAGACTCCAGAGGTGAAGGTCACTATAGGGGTACTGCATGAGGAACACCTACAGTTTTTTGTATTATACATGTCCACCTCCACTATCATCCTAGGCATGCCGTGGTTACAAGTCCATTCACCACAAATAGATTGGGCCACTGGTCAGTTAACAGCCTGGTCACACCATTGTTTTCAACAATGTTTAGGGAAGCTGACGTTGGGTCAAACCAGGGTTCAGGTGGAAGGTGTACCAGAACAGTACTCTGAATATTCTGATGTGTTCTGTCCCAAAGCTGCTGATAAGTTGCCCCCACTTCGCCCTTTCGACTGTCCCATCGATCTTCGTTCAGGTTGTATGCCCCCCCGGGGCCATCTGTACAATTTATCTGGGCCCGAAAAATTGGCCATGCAGGAGTACATCCGCAAGAATTTGGCCAAGGGTTTCATTCGCCCGTCCCGGTCGCCTGCTGGGGCAGGTTTCTTTTTTGTTAAGAAAAAAGACGGAGGACTGCGGCCCTGCATTGATTACCGGGGCCTGAATAAGATTACGGTGAAGAATCTCTATCCACTGCCCCTGATAGACGACTTATTCACACAGGTCACCGACGCTAAGGTCTTTTCGAAATTAGACTTACGGGGTGCGTACATCCTGATACGAATAAGAAAGGGCGATGAGTGGAAAACGGCCTTTAATACACCCGACGGGCATTACGAATACCTGGTGATGCCCTTCGGGTTATGTAATGCCCCAGCCGTTTTCCAAGAACTCATCAATGAGGTCTTCAGGGAGGTGTTGGGGAGATTTGTTCTAGTATATCTAGATGATATACTTATTTTCTCCAACAACCTCTCTGAGCATAGGACCCATGTAAAAATTTGTATTGGATAAGCTGAGGCGGAACTCACTTTACGCCAAACTGGAGAAATGTATCTTCGAGGTAACCTCTGTCACTTTTCTGGGATACATTATCTCCAACTCAGGCCTGTCCATGGACCGTGCCAAGGTTTCCGCGGTTCTGGAATGGCCTCAGCCGGTTGGGTTGAAGTCACTTCAGCGATTTCTAGGCTTCGCAAATTACTACAGAAGGTTCATTAAAGGGTATTCCACGGTCATTGCACCCCTCACCAATCTCACCAAGAAAGGGGCAGACACCACTCATTGGTCTCCTGAAGCCTGTCAGGCATTCTCCACCCTGAAGGATCTCTTTTGCTCTGCACCCATCCTCAGACACGTGGACACTTCATTCCCTTTCATTGTTGAGGTAGACGCTTCAGAGGTCGGAGTGGGGGCTGTGCTGTCTCAGCGGTCAGGACTGCAGGGTCGAATGCACCCATGTGCCTACTTCTCTCGTAGGTTCTCCCCAGCAGAGAGAAACTACGATATAGGCAACAGAGAGCTCCTGGCCATAAATTAGCTTTTGAAGAATGGCGACATTGGTTAGAGGGAGCAGAACATATGATCACGGTTTACACTGATCACAAGAACCTGGAATACATCGAGGGGGCTAAGAGGTTGAGCCCCCGTCAGGCTCGATGGTCTTTATTTTTCTCTCGATTCAGGTTTATTATTACGTATACTCCAGGGAGCAAGAATATTAAGGCAGATGCTCTGTCCAGGTACTTCGAGCCAGAGACAGCACAGCCGTCCGTCCCCGAGACTATTGTTCCGCAGAAATTGGTCTTGGCTGCAACTGATACTTGGGAAGACTGGAAGGAGACTTTAAGTCCCTTTCAGCAGGACATCCCGGAAGGGAAGCCTGAAGGGGTTATATTCATTCCCCTGCCCTTCCGTCTCCAGATCCTAGAGATGTTCCATGCACACAAGAATGCTGGACATCCCGGAGCAGCCAGAACACAAGATCTTGTGGCGAGGTGTGCCTGGTGGCCTTCCCTGTCAGCAGATTGCAAGGAGTTTGTTAGGGAGTGTGCAATATGTGCGAAAAGTAAGCCCTCCCGGCTGGCACCTGTCGGTACCTTGCAGCCTTTACCCGCCCCGTGTGAACTATGGACCCACTTGTCCATGGATTTTGTGGGGGAGCTCCCCAGGTCTGAAGGCATGTCGGTCATTTGGGTGGTAGTCGACCGCTTCAGTAAGATGGCCCATTTCGTGCCCTTGAAATGACTCCCCTCGGCCCAGGAATTGGCCGACCTATTCATCGTCCACATTTTCCGGCTGCATGGCATTCCGGAAAACATTGTATCGGATAGGGGAGTCCAATTTGTCTCTAGATTCTGGAGGGCATTTTGCCACCAAATGGGCATGAAGCTGTCTTTCTCGTCAGGCTACCACCCGCAGACCAATGGGCAGACTGAACGAATCAATCAGTCTTTGGAGCAGTTCTTAAGATGTTATGTTGCGGAGGCACAGAATGACTGGGTAAAATTTCTGCCTTTCGCAGAATTCGCTCAGAATAATTTGAAGAGTTCTTCTTCCGGTTTTTCTCCGTTCCAGATTGTGACAGGGAGATCGCCCAAGTTCTCCCCATTGCCAGTGGTCTCCACTCCGTTTCCAGCTCTGGAGCTCTGGCAAAGGTCATTTAAAGACACTTGGTGGACAGTGAAAAATAATTTGGAGAAAGCGTTTCAGAGTCAAAAGGGTCAAGCTGACAAGAGACGCTCTTTGGAGTGGAGGTTCCAGCCAGGAGACTTGGTTTGGGTATCCACACGTCACTTGACCCTGAGACAACCCTCAGATAAGCTTGGTCCCAGGTTTGTGGGTCCGTTCCCGGTAGCTAAAAAGATCAACAATCATAAACAATGGGTTTCGATGGAACATGATATCTCTCATTTTGCCCTTAAAAACTTATGCTGGACTAGTAAGCGTCCATGGATTAGAGGTATTTCACACCCTGTCACTGTGAACACCCTTAAATTATTAAGCTCGAATCCATGTGCTCCGGAGCTGGTCCCATGACAAGGGCCATATCATTAATATATAACATGCTAATCACCTCCAGGGATCCTAGCTCCATCCTACGCTCCAAATGGGAATCTTTTCTGGGCTCCACTTTTTCAGATGCACAGTGGCAAAAGTTCATCATACTAGCTCACAAAGCCTCAATCGCGGCACACATCCAAGAATCCGGATATAAGCTCCTTACACATTGGTACCGAACCCCAGAAAGGCTCCATCAGATGTACCCCAGTGTTAGCCCCCTGTGTTGGCGATGTCAAGCACATACAGGATTACTGTACTGTTGCATATCTTTTGGACTTGCCCGAATTTGTCACTATTTTGGGAACCTAGGAGTTTGGGTAGATACAAAAAATCACTTTCCAAACATTTAATAAACGCCGCCAGACTGGTAATAGCCCGTCATTGGAGATCGACGCAATCTCCATCCACAGCGGAGTGGCTAAGGGACAGTAAAGCACATTAAAATGATGGAAAATCTTACCCAGTCAATATACAACCGCGATGAGCAGTTTAGCCGTACTTGGACTCCTTGGTCAGAATATGAGGAATCAGAGGAATACACTAGATTGCTTAACACTTAGTCCCGAGGACTATACCCATATGCTCCCCCGTGTAGACATTCTTTAGCGTTTTTGCTTGAGACTTGAACTAGGTTGCCCCGACTTGGGTCCGGGTGCGGGGCCCCGCGCCCCGACACACCGCCACCTCTTGACGTTTCCTTATGTCACCTTCTCTGTTTCTCTCTCTTCCTTTCTATCTTCTAAAACCCAATTGCTCCACTCTCCCACCTGATATCAGGTCTTATACGCCTCTTCGTTTCCCCTTTCAATGTATAATGAGATAAAAGTCCATGCCAACATAATATAGCGGTGTCCCTCGAGTGTATGATCCCTATGGGCCTCGAGGGACCCACACTTATGTGACCCCTCCTACATGGAGATTTAATGTATAGGACTTTTTGACGCTCACATGGGGGCAGCCATGTGAACTTAACTTGCTACCTACCACATACATTGATAAATCTAGAATGTATTTTTAATACCTAGGCGTGTATGGCCTTCTGTGATCCTGCACCTTATATTAATAAAGGTGCTCCACTCCTCTTGAATACTGTACGCTGGCGGCACTGGTAAGCTGCATTTTCATGTGTCCAATATCTAATTCTTGACTGTGAAGTGCCTATGATGTTATTGTGGGATGTTATTATATCTTTGTAAAACTTTGTTCAGAAATAAAGAATCTTTAAAAAAAAAAAATCAACAATGTTACTTATACCGTTGATCTTCCCGCCAGCATGCGTGGGGTAAGATCCTTTCACGTGTCCCTGCTAAAGCCAGCAGTCCATGTGGGTCCCACTCCTCCTCCTCCTGTGATGGTGGATAGTCAACCTGAGTATGAAGTGGAGAAAATTTTGGACTCACGTATAGTGCAGAACTCAGTACAATATCTAGTGCACTGGAAGGGGTATGGTATTGAGGAAAGAATGTGGGTACCTGAGGGCCGCATGCACGCTGATAAATTGAAGAGGGAGTTCCACACTTTACACCCAGAAAAACCTTGAAGGAGCTGTCCGGAGTCCACTCCTCAGGGGGGGGGGGGGGGGGGGGGGGTACTGTGATGAAACGCAGAAAAGCAGCCGCCTCTGCTCAGCGTGAGGCGGCTGCTTCTTTGAAGAGCAGGGCGGAACGCGGAAAAACCGCCGCGTCAGACGCGGCGGTTAGCGCGCATGGCTCCATTACTGACACCCCGTCCCTGCGCGGGGAGGCCGCCGCATGTGCTGTGAGCGGTGCGACCAACCCCGCGCATAGGACCACAGAGACATTGCAAGACAGTACTGGTGTGGCTGGGACTGATAGTCCACCAAGATTCAGAATGGCGCGCGTGCGCGCAGAGAGGCATAACTTATATGGCAGCCAGAAGAAGGTCAGCTGACCAAGCTGGTCAGCTGACAATCCTGTGTCCTCCCATTGGTCCAGCACTTAGGGAGGTGCTGGAGAATGTCTGTGTTTATATACTGCTGGCTGTTCAGTTGCTGGTTGTCTGGCGTTGCGAACACAACGTGGTAGCACTCAGACCTGTCTGTATCTGTGTTCTAGCATAGTTTCCAAAGGTGTTGACGGCCACAGATCTCACACCTTAGCGTTAGGAAATTATACTGTATTATCTGTTATGACCTTCTGTTTGCCTGACTATTCTCCTGAACTCTGATCTTGTACCTCGATATTTCTGATACTCTGTTGCCGAACCCCGGCTCGCCCTAAGACTCTGCATCTGCCTCCTGATTCTGTACCTCGATATTTCTGATACCCTGTTGCCGAACCCTGCTTGTTTATTAGACCCCGCATCTGCCTTCTGAATCTGTACTGTATCTGTCAGTGTGGTTACGACCTGGTTTGTCCGACCTCGAGAACCGACCTTACTGTCAGAGGCGGTTCCCAGTCCTGGTAGTGGCACTCCCTCCTGAGTGTCACTCTAGGTTGTCCTTCCTACTCTCAGCCTGTCTCCTCCCTCCGGGAGAGTTCAGGTCTTCGGAAGGAATTTGGGCAGTACTCCTTACTGTCCTGAGGCCTAGTCCTCTAATTATTACTGTTGCACCAAACACTACTACTCTTCTCTGGTGTCCAGAGGTTAGCCTATATATCTGATTATCGGTGATACTGCAGATCATCAATAATCGGGTATATTCTGCATTCTCGGTGATACTGCAGTTCACCGGTAATCAGATCCTCTCTGTGTTACACCGATCGTTACACACATACAAAGTTTTGTAGACAAAGATTTGTAGACAGTCCCTATTCTGTGTGCAGCAGTGTGTTGTGTACAATGCCCTGCCTCCAGCCTCTCCTTCCCCTTCCTGTGTGCTGTAGTGATGCTGCCAGAGAAGTCTACAGAGCCAGTTCTGCTCTGTCAGAGGTGGACAGAGTGAGTGTAATATGAAGCTGAGGCTGGGGCACACTTGTCTGTCAATTTTCTGTACACCAAGTGTGTCTGTATGTGTGAAAACATGCACGTATTATCACAGAAGCTAATGTAATTGATAGAGACTGTGTGCAGTGCTTCACTGCTGTCTGTTTTTACCTGCATGGGGAAAACACATTCAAGTGTGCACTAGCCAACTGAATAACAACCTCAGTTTACCTGTGCAGAAAACGAGGGGGGTCCAGTGATTTCTAGTTACTCCCCCGTTACCTTTTCATTAGGATCTTATCTTGGAATTTTTAAGTTTTTTTTGCCATTGGTTGCCTCTGATGTACATTTAAGGTTTCTTTACCACTTCAAGTGGTAGCTAAGAGTGGGATCTCTGAGCACTTATTAATTTTGAGATATGGAGCTTTGAATGGGGTCAGTCCTTCTACAAAAGGAGTTGTGTTTTGTGACAATTTTTGTTTCCTGCCTTGATAAAGCAGGAAGTGTTTAATCTGTGTGTAGCTTCAGGCATAGGGATTTTTTACATTTTTTAAAGAACTGTAGTATGGCCCAGTCATTGTGCCCTACTGGATGTCTCACTCTAGGAGTTATGTTCCCTAATATTTGTAGCTATTTTTAGGGCAGCTGGGGCAACAATAAGGCTTTCAAGAACTGGAAATACCACAGTTGACCATGGGCAGATTTGACTTCATTAGCTTGAGCATGTATCTCTACTTGATTAAAAATTGTATTGGTCTTATTTATCCAAGAAATATTTCTAAGGGGGCTACTAGCCTAATATTTTCCCATGGAGATCCAATGCTTTTCAATATAGTGCCTGTTCCAGCCTGCCACCCTTACCAGAGTTGACGCCATGTGAGAAAGCTTTCAGAACCAGGATACATTTGGGAGTTTTTTTGTAGGTCTTTTTTAATTTCCAGTAGTTAGGGTTCATTGCTAAGAATTGGTGGGAATTTAGCCCCTAAATATGTTAATGCATTTATTTAAAGGGAAAGTTTTTGGTAGGAACTTCTACAGGTAGAGAAATACTCATTGCTTCACATTTGACATCATTTATTAGGAATTTAGACAGGATCCTTAATGTTTGACAATCCATAAGTGGGTTGGGAGGGTCAGCCAGGTAGAACAATATAATCTCAACTGCATAAGCTGTAACCTTGTGTACAGCTGAAGGGTGCAGAACCTTTTGATCATTCAGGCTGTCTTCCATTGTATGTAGGAACAGCTTTAGAATGAGTGTGAAATATCAAATGGGAGTAAACAGCCTTTCCTAGTGCCATTTTTTATTTATAAGGGCTGATAACATCCATCTTGACTTTCATACTCACTGTGGTGTCTGAATACAGAGGAAGAATGTGTGTCTACATTCTAATTGCCAGTCCTATATGCTGTAATGTACTATCAATAAAGCCCCGGTCAACTTAGTCAAAGCCCGTTCAGCCTCAAAGTAGCATTATTATAATTCTTACAGTGAATTAATATGGCACTGACATCTATATTTAGTCATGTTACTAACTGTTCCTCAGAGGAGCTCACAATCCAATCCCTTCAATAGTCAGTCACTGACTTATGTTTCAGTTAAATCTAGGGACAGTTTTTTTTTTTTTTTAGAAAATAACCTATCTGTATCTTTTTTGGATTTGGAAGGAAATATTCAGCCTCACCATAGGCCTCTATGTTTGCTTGAGAAGACCTAGCACTCCATTTAGGACAACAGGCAGTAACTAGATGGAAAACTGTCCATGAAACAGAGAGATGCCTGATGAGGCATTATTAATGGAAAACCTGATCGTAACTTTTAAAAGAAAAAAGAAAATCAGAGACACTTGGCTGTATTTCCTATTGAGCAAACTGACAAGGAGACAAAGTAATAACCCATGGAGCATGTTGTATTAGAAGAAATGACAAAATTTCAGTGAACACAAAAAAGAGCTTAACTACCACTCTTGTGTATCCCTCTTTAATATCTAATAGCCACCAGAATTCAGCACTCATCATTCATCTACAGCAGGGGTCTCAAACTCAATTTACCCGGGGGCCGCAGGAGGCAAAGTCAGGATGAGGCTGGGCCGCATAAGGGAGTTCACGTGTCCCCGCCGCAAAACGAGGGCTGCAGAGCCCCCAAATTGCCCCGGGGGCAATCCGCCGGCATTTCCTGGAAGGGGCAGAGCTTTCAGCTTCAGCTCTGCCCCTCCTGACGTCAATCGCGGCGGATCGCCGCCTCTGCCCGCCCACTCTAAACATAAAAAAAAAAATTGGGAAAATAGGAAAAAATGCCAGGAATCTTCATACAGCCATATTACGGCTGTATAGCGATACCTGGCCAAAGCGCTGCGGCTGCGTATGGACCCCCTGGAAACTCTGTCAGGAAATGTATTGCTCTTTCTTTTGATACATGTAAAATTACACTACCGTTAGGCTTGCTACTAAAAGTGACATTTACCGCATTTAAAAGTATACTATTTTCCTTCGAAACTTTAAAATCGATTTTCTCAAAAACTATAAGGTCTTTTTGAAAAATTGTTTTTTCCTCTTATTCCTAATGATCTCCTTAACATATCCTGCAAATTTAGGGTTTCTAGCATTTAAGGTGGATTTGCTATTAACCATTAAAGTCGGCGGGTTTTTAAATGTGTATTTTTTTCCTTTGCAACTTTAAAATCGATTTTCTCAAAAACTATAAGGCCGATTTGAAAAATTTTTTTTTCCTCTTGTAGCCACTGGGGGCCCCTACAAGCTCTGGGGCCTTGGGGCCACAAAATATTGTATCGCGGGCCGCAAATGGCCCGCGGGCCGCGAGTTTGAGACCCCTGATCTACAGTAAAGGACTGAAAGCAAGGAGCTAAGGGACTCTTGATTACTGGGGACTGTGATGAGGGTATGTCTGCTACTAGGATCTCTCATCTGGTACTGGGGTCTCTCATCTCTCATCTGGTAATATGATGTTTTGCTGGGTTGTGTCATGGGGGTCTGATCTGTTACTGGAGTCTGCCATTGGGGTCAGATTTGTTACTGGGATCTTTTCTCTTACTTGGGGACATGCTGCCTAAGTATGTTTTTTGGGGAACATGTATATGCTGAACTTTTTTACATATCACTGTATGACTTACCTATTTCCATATAGCATTCTTATAGGAAAGGAAATTAATATAGTAGCATCCATATCCCTCTTACTACGGGTTTCCTTTAATCTTGGATATGCCTAATTCATGTTGAAGACATCCCAGAGGCACATATTCAGTGCTTGCCTTAGGTGTTATTTTCTCAAACTTGGCCACTGATGCCTTTTATTAATGGGTCTATAGTTGTTATTTGCAGGCTTTCGTACAGGGCGACTCGGGACTTTCCTGTAAACATATTGGGCTTGATTCACAAAAGAGTGCTAACTGTTAGCATGGCCGTTTTCACGAAAATTTTTGCATTGCGCTCGCTCGCGAATTTTCGCACAAAACGATAACAGTTTTCATGCGCAAACGCGAATTTTCGCGCAAAAACGATATCGATTTTGCACAAAAAATCGTGTTCTTTATTAATGTTCAGATATTTTCATATATGTAACACTGAATTGTCTGCTTCAATAAAACTTGATTGTGAAAAAAAGAATAGGGGGGAGGAGGGGAATCAAGGGAATCCTCCCAAAATAAATAAAAAAAAATCTCTGATACTTGAACCTCAGAAACTTTAACCACATGAGGCAGCTTCTAAGCTCGCACATGCAACTCCTCCTTTGGGACAGGCTCCCCTATATATTATTTATTTTCCCCTATTTTTCTATTAAAGTTTCTGGCCTATCTTTTGTGTACACATATCTGCATTTAAAATAAGTGATATATATGTTTGGGTGCATACACACATCCAGTTTTGATTTGCCAATCACTGGCTAGTTTCACCACCTCCATGTAGTATAATGGCCAAAAGACTTTGAGTACTATGAACAGATTGTGTAGTTAAGCTCTCATGCCACATGGAAGTTGTGAAATTGAACAATCACTGGCCAATCAAAATTAGATGTGTGTATGCACCCTTATTTTTGTAATGTCTTAAGAAAGAAAATAATTCTTAATACAAAAATACTAGTGGACACATCGATCTATTGGAAAATCCATTGTAACACATAAGGCAGATATACAGTATATGACTTTACAACATTTTATTATGGGATGTATCCACAGAAAAAATATTAAAAGCCTGTTAAAAACCCACACCACCACCAGTATATAATACTGTGTAATCAATAATAATAAAACATCTTCAATAGTACAGTGAATGGTGATGTGTTGACACTGTGGATGAACTTTTGCAGGTTGTGCTGCTCAGTATTAGCTGTTATGTATAGAGTGCTTTGGGGAGGCTGGGGATGTAAAACTTGCACTGGGACCTATAGCTCATTAGCTACCTATTCCACTGTACATAATTAACTGGAATAATGCAATAAAACGATAAACCGGACATAATGACGAATGAATGAAGAATTTTAACATGTTGTTAGCCGGCATGACACTGCTCATGGAGTGGACCAATTGTATTTATAATAATAAAACAGTGCTTGGGTATGCAGCAGTAATGTCATTGCTGAAACCTGGACTAACAGCTCAAGCTAGAACAAATACAAATGGGGAGAACTGATGATATGGCACACCAGAATGATATGAAGTCAGTGTGATATTCAAGCAGTGACCCAAGATCTCCAAGTGAGGACTCGAAGCCCCTAAATATGAGCTTCCATTGGCCAGTCCATGTTTTGTAAAGATGCCAGAATTAATAATAGTTTTGTACTGTTACTTAACTTGCAGATTCAAACAAAACTAGAAGCGCCATCACAGAGCTACCAATCAGTATCGTTCATTTATCATCGGAAACCTGATTGGTTACTTTACACCACCTGGCTCCAGTTTTCTAGGCATCTCTCTTGACAAGCCTACTCCTGTGAGATTTGAGTTAAGAAAAACTAAAGAACAGAGCATGCAGAGATCAGAAGAGGTATCACATAAAACTTCAAGATATCTGGCACAAGATGGAAGCCTGGTACACACCATGCAATTTGCATTTCCTATTCGAGCGAGTGATCAGGTCAATATTCAGACCTGACATCGATCAGATATAGAAGAAAGCTATTATACACACATATGCGATTGTTTCAAATTCTGATCACATTTCTGTTTGCATGTCCTTTAAAAATTAATTGAAAGAACATACACATGGAACGATAGCCAATATTTTGATCAATATTTTCTAGCATGTCTGCTTCCAATCGAGGAACAGATTGATTTTGAGCTTGGGATTAGTCACTGGCAATCATTAGGCTTTATATATTTTTCTCAATAGGAATTGGGATGTGAAGTGAATATTGCATGGTGTGTACCAGACCTTAGCTATTGTTACAAATCTAAATAGAGCATCTATGGATCTGCCAATGTTTGAGAAGACATTTTTACCATATTCACTCCTATTCTTTAGCTGTGAGTGCAGACATTGCCCTGCCCTTATTCAGGTCACACAATTAGGCTTTCATACTTCATGTACACTGAGCAGCATACATACATAACATGTTAATAATTGTTGAACATATTGGCAATACATGTTCATGTACATGTGCAATACAATATTCCATCAAGATGCTGTATGATACACAGCAATAGACAATCAAAAAAAAAGCAAAGCAAAAACCATCAATGTTAACCCCTGGCCTGAATACAGCTGTTTTTGGTTTTTACAGACCTATGTATTCCTAAACTGACATCCAGCTCATTATGCAAGTTATAAATACATTTTTGTACTGCATGGAATCATTACAATACCTGGCCAGTTTTTACAAAGCTCTCTTAAGGTCACAGGGACAGGAAGTTTTCTGGGCAAGCCTACTTAGACCACTGTTAAAGAGGAGCTGTTAGGTATAAGGTCTCAGAGAAAATAAACACATATATCAGTAACTAAAGATTGGCTGTACTTACATTACATATGCATTTCACTGTCCACGTTTGTACTTCACAGAATTTTTATATAGTATATGCAGAGATTGATGCTCCTGACAGCTCATGGCAGGTTCCATGTTTTTCTGTCTTCTATGAAGCCAATTGTGTCGTCATGTCCTGCCTGCTTCCTGATCACAGAAAAGCTCGTACTGAATAACACAGTGTGCAGTGAATATTAATTAGCCATGTGGCGAGGAACAATAGCTGACTCCTGCAGTGTACTCTGCCCGGAGATTTATCAGTGCTACGCGCTGGACTGATTACAAGCTGCTGTAACGTCTCATTAGCAGCCGAGGGGAGGGCCCCAGAATGCTTTGCAGTATAGTATGCGGCTTGCGTCCTGCCTGGGTCTAACAGCTTTGCTGATAAGCACACATCAAAGGTAAGAGAGATTTTTATCTTCACTAATGCCTTTTTGGCTTCCTTCTAAACTGTTTAACACAGGAGAATAGAGGTTTAAATTAGCTTCTGCAGCCTGACAGTTACTCTTTAAGTTCATGCAAATTTGGCTCCACCCATTACCACTCCCACATTCTGGTGCATGACCACACCCATTTTTCAGCCATATGCAATTCACTTTATCTCCTAAGTTTTCTCCTTGGAGATAATTTTCCATCTTATGTTTAATACAACTTTTCAGCACTCTGCAATTGAAAATGTACTAAAAAGTTAGCAAACAAGTATTGTCAAAATTCTTCAGAGTATTTTCTTCCTTTCTGGTGGCTTAAAAGGCATTTTATTTTATTGATATATGTGTGAAATAAGTGTGAAAATATCACCTAGGAGAGAACTGAGGAGAAAGTGAATTGCAAAATGCCCCGGATCTGCTGCATGCTTGTTCAGGGTCTGTGGCTAAAAGTATTAGAGGAAGAGGATCAGCAGGATAACCAGGCACCAAGCAGGTATTGTTTAAAAGGAAATACGTTAAATATGGCATCCTCCATATAACTCTTGCTTGAGGTTCCCTCTAAACAACTAAGATACATCGCTTTAAAGCAACTGAAAGGAATCTGGAAAACTTGGAATACTCCCATGCACTTCTTTCATTCACTCTATGCAAATTGAATATACAAGTCATTTTAGACAAAATCTGCTATTGCTGCTTACTGAAAATAACGTACTTGTTTCATTTTATTGCATACACTTGACCCTTATCCCATATATTATGCAATCTGTGTGAGTGTAGACAAGAGATGCTCAATAAGATCCTGATCATTTCCAGTTGTTGGAAGTTTTATGATTATTTTATGAATGGATTTGACTTGAATCAAAATCAACATCTACTGAATTTGATGCATACATTTGCAATGAAAGTAACATAAAATGTGTATCACTTTGAAATTATTAGCATCTCCATGACCATCTCTAGTCTAGACTCTATAATTAATAGTATTTTAGTAATGTAAATCATAAAGTGCATCAAGTATTCAAGTGCAATAGATTTTTTTTACTATAACATCACCATAAGAAACTATGATAATACAATGGATGAATGAAGTCAGAACTTTGATTTATGCATTGTAAGTCTTTCAAGCGCTCTGAAAGACTTACAATGCTTAAATCAAAGTCCCATCAGTTTGCAGCTATAAAATAAATCAAAAAGCTAAATGAAATTCAGGTACTTCTAGAAGCACAAAAATATGTATTGCTTCACTTTACAAAAGCAATGGAGGCTGCCATCTTGACTTCCTAAAAAATGCCAGCTTCCCAGTTGATGTGCTGACTCCCTACATCTAATGCCAGCTGAGTCACCCGCCTGGAACAAGAATGCAGAGCTGGACAATCAGAACAGGTAAATTAGCCACCTGGTGAAGTAGGAAAATGGCATTAGTTAGAGGTTTGACATGACAGCTTCCATAGCTTTCTAATTCAGCATGTGCTTTCATTTCGATGCACATGAATAAATGCTCTCACCCAAAAAAATTTTTTAACAGTTATTATGATAGATAATGTTTATGTGTTCTAACACAGACAAACCCAGGTTCACTTTTGGAACATACACCGATCAGTGAATCCCCACAGTGTGAATCATTCTGAAATGCCTCTTACCTTCTCAGTCCATCACAAGACATGAAGAAGTAGACCAATAGCAGAGCACGCATGGTGATGACGGTTTTGCTGCTTGTCTTTCTTCTTCTCTTACTTTCTCTACCTACAGTTTTCAATATTCCTTTTAGGTCTAGAATGTATCATTTAATGTACTAAATTATAATAGCACTGGATTTGCCCTTTTGCTTAGCCTTACACTGTATTTTATTAACTCTTTATGTTTGTCCTTACTAGCAGCCTCTTTAATTTCCGTTTATCCTCCACTCTGAAGATTTTGCCTGCAGTAGCCTCCTATATATAGCGAGCTGTAGTTAACCAACTGTCTGGCATTGGTGGAATCCAGGCTGTTTCTGTCCTCCCTGGATTCAGAAGTCCTGACCTTGACTTAACCTTCAGTTAGTGCAATAAAACATACATCCAAAAAATCACACCCGTGGGAAGAAAATGGAAAGAAAAATAACTTTTAAAAAGCTGAAGCAATATCACATCAAGTAAAAAGGACTAGGCGCATCCTAGGAATCATTTATCACAACAGTCATGTTACTTCCATTCTTTGTTATTAGAATGCAGAGCATAAATGTGGAATAATATATTAGTCAGTTTAAATGTTTTAGCACAAAGGAATTATTGAAATCTTACTGAAATCAAATGGTTTACAACTTTTTGCTGCTATTCTAAATATGTCTTGGTATAAAGCTGTCATTAGGCAGTTAGAAGATTGTTTCCTTTGACATTTTTTGAACCATTTTAATTTTCTGCCTAAAGAGGAACTTTAGCCAAAGATTTGGAATACTGGGGAAAAAACACAAAGACAACGGGAGCCCAAATGGTGCAGTACGTCACAGGTAGATGAATGTATGACAAAAAGGTATTTGACAAAGGAATTGTCAGTAGTAGCAAAATTACCTCTGCAGCTGAGAGCGGCGTGACCGCCACTCTCGCGTCTGACGTCACGGCGGATTCCGCCGCCGCCTCCTCGACATCGCTTCACCCCAGGTCAGGCCTCTCTAGGGTACATCAGAACAGAAGAGCGCACGCGCGCACCCAGAGACAGGACATTTATGCGCTGGGGAGGAAGGTCAGCTGACCGGCCAGTCAGCTGACAACTCTAGTCTGACCCTTTGCCGTCTGATTAGCTGGGGCTAGTGGGTGGAGCCGCAGGTATACCTTGTGTATTTAAGTCCAGGGCTGTCAGTGCTTCGGTGTCTGCTGTTGCTGAAACTTTGCGGTTAAGCTCTCAGACCTTAGTTAGTTCCTAGTGTGCTTTGATCCGGCAGGAACCCGGGGATTTCACACATAGCTTAGGATCTGATTTTGATAGCTATAATTATCTGATATTGTTGCCTTTATGTGTATGAACCTTGCCTGAACGTCTGACTATCCTGACTTGCCTTTCTGTACTCAGTCTTTCTGTCTTGTTGCTGACCTCGGCCCGACCTCGACTCTGCACTAGCCCTCTGATTCTGTACCTCCGCATATCTGTATGTTGCCGGTCTTGGCTATACTCTGACTACGATTCTGATTACTGATTTTGTACCGACACCTGACCGATCTGTTACCGACCCTGCCTGTATGACCTTGCTTGATTTAGAGATAGACCCCACAGCCAGGGGCTATCACTTAAGAGTGATAGTCCCCGCAGCCAGGGGCTATCACTTAGGTGTACTCCTGAGCTATTGTGCACCCAAACACGTGTGATCACACCTTTATTAAAATACTGACATTTTGCTGTACTTACTACTGTTGTATTACTAACTAGGCTGTTTGAGCTCACTCTGACCAGCAGAGTACCACTGATCATTATAGGAATACTCACAAAGGTGGGTTGCATAAGGGGCAGCCGACCACTTCTGGCAGGTGGAGTGTCTTAAACCTGACTCCACTCAGGTATACCAGCAATCCTAGAGGCGGTCGCTCTCTTGAAAATTCTCATACACTGTAAACCCTGTGCGGTGGTGGAATTCCACTTTGAGTTAGGTGTGTGAGACTCCCCTCACTGAAAAGCGGGGAGAGTAAGGTACAGCAGGAGATAAAGAGGCGCCCAGTGGGTATATAAAACACTTTAAAAACACTACATTTTTAAAGATGAGGTGGCTTACCTCATGGACGACAACTCACTATAGATAGAACAGTTTAATAGTAATAAGCACAGACAACGCTTTTCGTGGGATCTAGCCCAATTCCTAAGGCTAAATAAAGTACCTATAAACATCAAAAGAAGCGCTCCATAAATACATAGACATAAAAATAAATATAGTGTACAAAAATGCATATTCAATAAAAATGCAAAAAAAAAAAAAATGCAAATTAATACAAAAATATGCAAACCCATCAGTGACCAGTAGAACTATAAAAAAAAAAAAAGAGAAAAAAAAAAAAAAAAAAGAAAATTACTATTAATATAATGTGGCTCATCAAGCAATACGAAACGCACAATCTATCGTGCATGCTAAGCAATAATAATAATAACTACCGGAAATACTACACGATAAGAGACAAAATACAGACCAGTCAGTGGTCGATTGACAACATAATATTTGAATAAAATATAGTATATAATACCAAGAAAAAATCAGCATACTGTATATACATTTACAGGTGTTTACCCTGCGGTAACAAATATACCTGTATATTATCACACTGATAATGTTGTACCTTTAAGATATCCTAGCTGAAAGACACCTTTGGATATATAACCATATGTCAATAGATGAGTGTCTATATATAAAGAACGTGTATTACTGTGCCCCTTAAGATATATTCTAGCTAGATTGCCATCTACCAAAAGATACAACAGGATATGGTTTTATTAAAAAGTCATACTGTTTTTTATTAGTGTGATAATATATATTTCTTACCGCAGGGTAAATACCTGTAAATGTATATACAGTATGCTGATTTTTTCTTGGTTTTATATACTATATATTATTCAAATATTATGTTGTCAATCGACCACTGACTGGTCTGTATTTTGTCTCTTATCGTGTAGTATTTCCGGTAGTTATTATTATTATTGCTTATCATGCACGATGGATTGTGCATTTCGTATTGGTTAATGAGCCACATTATATTAATAGTAATTTTACATATGTATATATATACACACAGTGGTTTGCAAAAGTATTCAGCCCCCTTGAAGTTTTCCACATTTTGTCATATTACTGCCACAAACATGAATCAATTTTATTGGAATTCCACGTGATAGAACAATACAAAGTGGTATACACGTGAGAAATGGAACGAAAATCATACATGATTCCAAACATTTTTTACAAATAACTGCAAAGTGGGGTGTGCATAATTATTCAGCCCCCTTTGGTCTGAGTGCAGTCAGTTGCCCATAGACATTGCCTGATGATTGCTAATGACTAAATAGAGTGCACCTGTGTGTAATCTAATGTCAGTACAAATACAGCTGCTCTGTGACGGCCTCAGAGTTCGTCTAAAAGAATATTGGGAGCAACAACACCATGAAGTCCAAAGAACACACCAGACAGATCAAGGATAAAGTTAATGAGAAATTTAAAGCAGGCTTAGGCTACAAAAAGATTTCCAAAGCCTTGAACATCCCATGGAGCACTGTTCAAGCGATCATTCAGAGATGGAAGGAGTATGGCACAACTGTAAACCTACCAAGACAAGGCCGTCCACCTGAACTCACAGGCCGAACAAGGAGAGCGCTGATCAGCAATGCAGTCAAGAGGCCTATGGTGAACCTGGACGAGCTGCAGAGATCTACAGCTCAGGTGGGGGAATCTGTCCATAGGACAACTATTAGTTGTGCACTGCCACGTCCACCACTGCCTCCTAAGCAATTTTTAAAACTTTTAAGTACTGTTTTTATTCTTTTGGCGCCTCTGTTCTCAAATATAACACGTCTTAAAACAAAACATATCCATGTGTTAGAATGACCCAGTTAAAGTCCAGTTCTAAATCCAATCGAGAATCTGTCGCAAAATCTGAAAACTGCTGTTCACAAACGCTGTCTGACTGATCTGGAGCTGTTTTGCAAATATGAATGGGCTAGGATTTCAGTCTCTAGATGTGCAAAGCTGGTAGAGACATACCCTAAAAGACTGGAAGCTGTAATTGCAGCAAAAGGTAGTTCTACAAAGTATTGACTCAGGGGGCTGAATAATTACGCACACCCCACTTTGCAGTTTTTTTTTTTAAATGTTTGGAAACATGTATGATTTACGTTCCACTTCTCACATGTACACCACTTTGTATTGGTCTTTGACATGGAATTCCAATAAAATTGATTCATGTTTGTGGCAGTAATATGACAAAACGTGGAAAACTTCATGGGGGCCAAACACTTTTGCAAACCACTGTGTGTGTGTGTGTGTGTGTGTGTGTGTGTGTGTGTATATATATATAGTTATACTGGTCACTGATGGATTTGCATGTTTTTGTATTAATTTGCATTTTTTTTGCATTTTTATTGAATATGCATTTTTATTCACTATATTTATATGTCTATGTATTTATGGTGCGCCTCTTTTCATGTTTATAGGCACTTTATTTGGTCTGAGGAAGTGTGCTAGATCCCACTAAAAAAACCAAAAGTTTGCTTTCCTAAAACAGAAAGAATTTGCGATAATTCAGGTTGGAGTGAGCTTGAGATGTCTCCCAGAGCAACACTGCTGAATATATACAAATTAACCATTGTACCCTTAGAAGCTAAACACACCTCCAGAACCGCTGGAATGCAATGATGTCAGCTTGTTAATTTGTACAGAGCCATAATAATCCAACATGCATACAGACTGTTTCGGGTTGTTTGATCCTCATCAGTGCATGGCATGGATTAATTTGGCTCTATGGAGTAGGGCTTGTGAATCCGAGAGGCACAGACTAACCAGCAAGCTCATGGTGACCCAGAACTCATTGGAGTGTGTAAAGGACTACAATGGTCCCAAAAGCCCCCTAAAAGATCCCACTAAACACGTTGCCTGTGCTTATTACTATTAAACTGTTATATCTATAGTGAGTTGTCGTCTATGAGGTAAGCCACCTCATTTTAAAAAATTTAGTGTTTTTAAAGTGTTTTATATACCTACCGGGCACCTCTTTACCTCCTGCTTTAGCCAAACATTCTACTTCATTCCAATCAGTAGCTGAATACCCACTTTCCTATGAGAAATCTTTACCTTTTCTAGAATAGATCATCAGGACAGTCTGTATGGCTGATATTGTGGTGAAACTGCTCCCACAGTCTGATGTCATGACCAAGATCCTGACAGTTAGCTGTCTGTGAACCTCCTTGCATTGTGGGAAATAACTATTTCCAATTGCCAAGCAAGCAATATCTCTCTCTGTGCATAGAACATTCCATACAGATCACCTGGCAGAGCTAAAGATGTCACCACCTGTGATACATTTCAGAATTTGAATCAGCAAGAGGAAAGATTTTACAATAGACAAACACTGACTAAATAATCTGTAAATGAATATTGTAAACAATAAGCAATTTTATTCATTATTTTATTTTCACTACAGTTCCCCATTAACCACTTCAGCCTACAGCCCGTTTTACCTGAACACTAAAAGCCATTTTTACCTGTCAGCGCACCTCCCATCCATTTGGCCATAACTTTATCACTGCTTCTCACACATGAATTATCTATATAGTTACATAGTTATTTGGGTTGAAAAAAGGCTTACGTCCATTGAGTTCAACCAAAGAACAAGGCATGGTCCAATTAGCCCCAAAAGGGAAAAAAATACTTCCTGACTCCAGATGGCAATCAGATAAAATCCCTGGATCAACATCACTGGGCATTACCTAGTAATTGTAGCCAAGGATGTATTTCAATTCAGGGAAAGCATCTAAGCCCCCTTTAAATGCAGGTATAGAATTTGCCATAGCTACTTCCTGTGGCAGTGCATTCCACATCACTCTTACTGTAAAGAACCCTTTCCTACATAAATGGCTAAAACGTTTTTTCCTCCATGCGCAGATCATGTGCTCTAGACCTTTGAGAAGGCCTTTGGACAAAAAGCTCATCCGCCAAGCTTTTATATTGCCCTCTGATGTATTTATACATGTTAATGAGATCCCTTCTAAGGCGTCTTTTCTCTAGACTAAATAAACACAGTTTATGTACCCTTTCTTGGTAAGTAAGACCTTCCATCCCTCGTATCAATTTTGTTGCTCGTCTCTGCACCTGCTCTAAAACTGCAATATCTTTCCTGTAATGTGGTGCCCAGAACTGAATTCCATATTCCAGATGTGGTCTTACTAGAGAGTTAAACAGGGGCAATATTATGGTAGCATCTCGAGTATTTATTTCCCTTTTAATGCTTCCCAAAATTTTATTAGCTTTAGCTGCAGCGGCTTGGCATCGAATATGATTATTTAACTTGTTGTCGATGAGTACTAGTAAGTGCTTCTCCAAGTTTGATTTCCCCAACTGTATTCCATTAATTTTGTATGGTGCTAGACCATTGGTACGATCAAAATGCATGACTAACAGTCACCCATTTTGAGTATGATCCATTGACCACAACTCTTTGTTTTCTGTCCATATCTTGTTTTTTTTCCGCCACAAATAGAGTTTTTTGTGGGCAATACTTGTTTTCAGTGATTGCTTTATTTCTATGCATTTTATAAGAAGAAAAAAAAAAAAGAAAAAATACACTATTTCTCCAATTCCATCTATAGTTTTAAAATAAGCAATGCTACTATAAAAAAATTCCCACCCATTTAGTTTGTCCATTAGTCCCAAATATTATATTGCCTCCATACATTGTACTAGAAAGGTAATTAAGATGTTGTGATTTTTCTGTTTCTTTTTTTTGTGTGTGTGTGTGTGTGTGTGTGTGTGTGTGTGTGTGTGTGTGTGTCTGGTCAATTGCAAGCCCTTATGTGCTGAAATAACAGTAAAATACCCTTATGACATACATATTTAAAAATAAGTTGAGTCCCTAAGGCAACTACTAATGGACCTTTTTTTAACAGTTTTATATGTGATTGTTCAGTAACTGGGGTGGGGGGAGGGGGGGATTTGGGAGTGATTCATTGTATTATAATTTTTTTTCAATAAAATTGTGTGATGTGTGTAATTTTACTTTTTGCCACTAGATGGAGCTAGAAACACTGCCCTGGTTTTCCAGGAAGTGTATAACTTTTTTTTTAACTTTCATTTCGTTACGTATTTATGAATGGACATGCCCCCTGATTGGTGCTTTGATTGGCCAAATATGCTACCTGTCACTTGACAGGCAGTGGTTTGGGCCAAACAACGTGCAAGGATCACGTCCTATAAAACCACTGGACACAAAAGGGCTCAGAGCGGGAGGAATAGAGTGGCCGTCAGTTACCTATGATGCTCTACCGCAGCATAGTGTGTGCACTGAGCTCACGCTCCTCTCATAAGCTGCACTGATGAATCAAGCCCATAATCTTTTATCACTTAAAGTGGGTCCGAGGTGAAATTTTACACATTGCATAATTGTGTTCCTTTCCTATTGTTTATAGGGCATTCCTCAAGCCAAATACTTTTTTGTTTTTGTTTTAATAATTCTAATTCCCTATAAACTAAAAAAGCCACGAGAGCCAAGGCAGTAGCAAGGGCTCATGGGAGCTCAGTCTGGGCAGGAGGAGGGGGAGGTGTTACTAGCCATTGATTTCAGAGGCAGAAGGAAGGAGGGAGAAGGAGAGGGGATTAGGCTGATGGCTCAAGAGACAGATAAGCCTGCCTCTGTGTAATGTTTACAAACAACATGGCCGCTGTCATTGTATCACAGGAATAAATAATCATATTCTATTAAAACTGTTTGCAGCTAGATTTGCTGTGTAAACCATCTAAACTTTAGGTAACATATATAGACAAGTTACTTGTTATAGTTCGTTTTTCATCTCGGATCCGCTTTAAGTCCTAAAACTAGATAATGTGAACTCTGCCAAATAGGCAAACAAATGAGTATAAAAAATAATGCTTGTTTATTTATTGAGACAAATCATTTAGAGTCCCAGATCTGTGTGCATTATGTGAACCTCTATGATTGTCAGTTAATTTGTCTGTTAAATTAGTCAGGTGTTACATTCAAAAAGAATGATTATCATGTGTGAGTTTGGGAAGCATGTTTTAAGAAACTTTATGGTTCTTCACTGTCCAAGTCTGATTTTCATCACACAGGATCTCCCCTCAAAAATGTTACGAATGATCACTAGACGTGAAACGTATACAAAACTCTTTTTCCTTGGTAGACACAAAGCGCCAGAACTGAAGGCACTCAGTTAAGGGCATGCTCCATAGGTAACCAAGATCATTAGGGAGTCTTGCCCAAAGACTACTTACTGTTGAACATACTGGCTTAAGCCTACTGGCTTGAGCCAGGATTCGAACCCTGGTCAAGGGCTCAAATCCTACATCAAAGGCCTTACCAGTATTCTATCTAGTTAACCATTTACCATCGATAGAAGAAAGAATCCTCAACGGCCCCCACAAATTCATGGAAGCAGTCATAGTAACAAATCGGAGGGGTCCCCAGAGAATCATTGATGTGCCCCCCTCATATTCCGTACTCTCACCCTTACAAGTGCAACCAGCATGTCTCTCTCCCCTACCATAACAGTGCAGCCACTATGTCACTCTGCCCGCCTTCATAACAAGTCAGTGCAGCCACCATATGTGCAGCCAATATGTCACTCTGTCCTCCGAACCTACATAACTGTGTAGCCACATGTAGCTCTTCCAGGCATCCTATCATTCTTCTCTCCACCGCCAATCTCTCTATTTACCCATCGCAGCATGGCCACCAATGTCCTTCCTCCCATCCATCAGCCAAAAAGGAAAAGGCTCTTCAATGGAAAGTATTAGCTGTTCTTTATGTAATGTCCCCCCAGCCCTCCTTGCAACAATGCCCAACTCTGTAATTGGACATGCATTATAAACAATTTATGCAAGGGCGTAACTATAGGGAAGCAGCTCCAGTGACTGCAAGGGAGCCCAGCGCTGTGGATGGCCCCCAACTACAAAACCTTCACTCCCTCCTGTACAGGGGTCCATCGTTCAGATCAGGTGTTTCTGTGGCTACACTTGTTATGGGTGTGAAGATCATGGTGGCCACACTTGTTTTGTGACTCTTGCAAAATGGGCAGCCCAGCTATAAGTTTAAAAAGAAAAGGCAAGGAAATAAGTGTGAACATTGGTTGGCTCCATCACAGATTTGGTGTGTGTGTGTGTGTATGTGTGTGTGTGGGGGGGGGGGGGGGCATGATTGAATGCATCATAATTTCCTCTTTAAAGAGACTCTGTAACAAAAATGTCATCCTTTTTTCTACCATCCTACAAGTTCCTAAACCTATTCTAATGTGCTCTGGCTTACTGCAGCACGTTCTACTATCACCCTCTCTGTAATAAATCAACTTATCTTTCCACTGTCGGATTTGTCGCCGAGTGTCTGGAAGGCTGCCAACTCTTCAGTGTTGTTGATCTGTTATGCACGCCCCCCCTCCAAGCCCCCTCTATGCACACTCCCGTGTGTGTGTTATTTAGATTAGGCAGCTGTCTCTGCTCTGTTGTCAGTGAGAGAAGAGAGCTGCTTGCCTTTTACAAGCTGGATACATCGTCCTCTGTTTTGCTGTGAAAGGAGCTGGGCTGTCACATGAGGAATTACAGATAGCGGCAGAGCTGTCTGCAGGAAGAAACAATCAGCCTGTCACTCTTCAGTGGATGATAGGTGCAGGGGGAAGGTAAACACACAAATGATTCAAAAGGAATGCTGTATACGGCCTGCTTGTGTATGGATGTATTTTCTATGTGTGGACATACTGTACATCAACCTACTTCCGGTTTTGGTGGCCATTTTGTTTGTTTATAAGCAAACTTTTTAAAACTGTTTTTGGCTAGTTTTAATGCGGCGTGGAGCGGCGAAGTTGTGACAAAGGGGAATAGGAGATGTCCCCTAATGCACTGGTATGTTTACTTTTGTGCGATTTTTAACAATACAGATTCTCTTTAATCAAAATAATCAATGTGACAGCCAAGTAACTGCTATATTTTCTGAATGCAATAAAAATGGCAGACTTCATATTCTCCTCAACTGATCTTTCATTCAAATATGGTTTGTTATTAATACTAGTTTTTACATTTTTCATGAGGTTTGCAGTAATGTTCATTTACCAGGCATTATTAGGATGCTGTACATACTGTATGCAGTTTTTTTATTATGTAGGAATACCACTGAAACTGATATTTTCTTACAGCAGTCTGTAGAGCAGATCTATGACCTGGGTCCTGTGAAATATTTTCTGCATCTTATCCTCACTGTAAAAAGGTCAAGAGGGCATTGCAGCCTCTTATGGGTTACTTGGTGCTTTCCCACACAATATTTCAATGTTAATGTGGGTATGAACGTAACAGGAGTCATTCATTCTTAGTGTCATATGGGCCTTGATGATATAATGATGAGGGTGTGGTGGCTGTGACCTAAAATATGGAGTCAATGCCTGTTTATATCTTAATAATTTAACAAGAATAATTGTACAATAAAAGTATAATTACGAGGGCTTATACTTCAGGCTTGTTCAAGAACTTCCAAACTGTGACAGTTACTTCTTGTGCTAGAAACATCATTTTAAAGTACAGTAATTCAGATTATATACATATATACAGTATGTGTGTTGCACAATTATATAGGCTCTGGTTTCAAGACTTGAGCTTTTTATTAGATACTTCTGTCCAGTTTCCTAGTAGTTTTAGGAGCTACAGTATAAAAAATATATATATGAGATAGGACAATTCAATATTTATTTGTGAGCGATGGGATTTTTTTTTTTGTCATTTCTTAACAGGATAGTGTTGGACTGTTTACTCGCATATTCATATGCAGATCAGATGCTTTGACTCAGGTCTGACTCAAATCAAATCCCACACCTCTAGCTACTGGATTACTGTACTTTAAATGATGTTTCTAGCACGAGAAGTAGCTGTCACATTTTGGAAGTTCTTGAACAAGCCTGAAGTGTAAGCCCTCGTAATTATACTTTTATTGTACAATTATTCATGTTATATTATTGAGATATAAACAGGCACTTACTCTCCATATTTAGGTCATAGCCACCACACCCTCCTGCATATTTTACAACATATTCGGTCCTGTGTTTATTACAGTATAGGTGTTAATGTCACCATTTAGGTCTTATGAAATAAAAGTTACATTTGAATGGGTCTGATTTTAAATTAGCTTCTTATTCAGTGCTTGATCTAATTTTGATCCTGATGTACAGTGGTGTGAAAAACTATTTGCCCCCTTCCTGATTTCTTATTCTTTTGCATGTTTGTCACACTTAAAGGTTTCTGCTCATCAAAAACCGTTAACTATTAGTCAAAGATAACATAACTGAAAACAAAATGCAGTTTTAAATGATGGTTTTTATTATTTAGTGAGAAAAAAAACCTCAAAACCTACATGGCCCTGTGTGAAAAAGAAATTGCCCCCTGAACCTAATAACTGGTTGGGCCACTCTTAGCAGCAATAACTGCAATCAAGCGTTTGCGATATCTTGCAACAAGTCTTTTACAGCGCTCTGGAGGAATTTTGGCCCACTCATCTTTGCAGAATTGTTGTAATTCAGCTTTATTTGATGGTTTTCTAGCATGAACCGCCTTTTTAAGGTCATGCCACACCATCTCAATAGGATTCAGGTCAGGACTTTGACTAGGCCACTCCAAAGTCTTCATTTTGTTTTTCTTCAGCCATTCAGAGGTGGATTTGCTGGTGTTTTTTCGGTCATTGTCCTGCTGCAGCACCCAAAATCGCTTCAGCTTGAGTTGACGAACAGATGGCCGGACATTCTCCTTCAGGATTTTTTGGTAGACAGTAGAATTCATGGTTCCATCTATCACAGCAAGTCTTCCAGGTCCTGAAGCAGCAAAACAACCCCAGACCATCACACTACCACCACCATATTTTACTGTTGGTATGATGTTCTTTTGCTGAAATGCTGTGTTACTTCTACGCCAGATGTAACAGTACACGTACCTTCCAAAAAGTTCAACTTTTGTCTCGTCGGTCCACAAGGTATTTTGCCAAAAGTCTTTGCAATCATGAAGATGTTTTTTTAGCAAAATTGAGACGAGCCTTAATGTTCTTTTTGCTTAAAAGTGGTTTGCGCCTTGGATATCTGCCATGCAGGCCGTTTTTGCCCAGTCTCTTTCTTATGGTGGAGTCATGAACACTGACCTCAATTGAGGCAAGTGAGGCCTGCAGTTCTTTAGATGTTGTCCTGGGGTCTTTTGTGGCCTCTCGGATGAGTTTTCTCTGCGCTCTTGGAGTAATTTTGGTCGGCCGGCCACTCCTGGGAAGGTTCTTCACTGTTCCATGTTTTTGCCATTTGTGGATAATGGCTCTCACTGTGGTTCGCTAAAGTCCCAAAGCTTTAGAAATGGTTTTATAACCTTTACCAGACTGATAGATCTCAATTACAGTACTTTTGTTTTCATTTGTTCCTGAATTTCTTTGGATCTTGGCATGGTGTCTAGCTTTTGAGGTGCTTTTGGTCTACTTCTCTGTGTCAGATAGCTCCTATTTAAGTGATTTCTTGATTGAAACAGGTGTGGCAGTAATCAGGCCTGGGGGTGACTACAGAAATTGAACTCAGGTGTGATAAACCACAGTTAAGTTATTTTTTAACAAGGGGGGCAATCACTTTTTCACACAGGGCCATGTAGATTTGGAGTTTTTTTTCTCACTAAATAATAAAAACCATCATTTAAAACTGCATTTTGTGTTCAATTATGTTATCTTTGACTAATAGTTAACGGTTTTCGATGAGCAGAAACATTTAAGTGTGACAAACATGCAAAAGAATAAGAAATCAGGAAGGGGGCACATCGTTTTTCACATCACTGTATGCTGAGTAAAGACAGAGCATCAACACTACTCAGTAAAAAATAATAGGTATACATTCTCAGTCCAATGACACTTGGTGGGACTATCCTTGGAAAAATAATAATATAAGTGCATTGCATCATTATTCATGGACTGATTTTAGATTATTTTAAGCTGTATTAAAGGGTACCTGAAGTAAGAGGAATATGGAGACTGCCATCTTCATTCCTTTATAAATAATGCCAGTTGCTTGGCTGTCATGCAGAACCTTTGGCTTTAGTTGTTTTTGAGTAACAAGCATGCAGCTGCCTGCCAGTGGAATCAACCCTGAGTCAAAGCATCAGAGCTGCATGCCCGTTCTGGGCCAGTGATTGACAGTATTAGGCAGAGCATAAGCACAGAGGTCAGGCAACTGGCATTGCTTATTAGAGTATAACGATAGCAGCTTTCCTATTCCTCTCACATCAGTTTTTCTTTAAACACATACAAGCCCAAGTAATGAAACAGAACATAATATAAGCAGTTTTGTACTATAAAGCAGACTAATAGGCGCGTACATGCAAAAAGGGCGTCGGGAAAAAAGGGCGCGGGGTGTAAACGATAAGCGGTAATAGCGTTTATAAAAAATATTGTGTTGTATTTCGTTTACAAATAATGTTTTACAAATTAAAAAACATTTAATAATGTGTATGAAATCATAAATTGTGAAAACGATAATCTTCCCTGTTTTAAAATTGAAACTTATAATTACGTTTGTTAAAAAAAACTATAATATATGTTTAATTGTTATAATTATATATTATTGTCAATAACCTTCATTTATCGTTTCTTCATATAATAAGATCTGAAAATATTGTTTATAACTATGAAAAAAAATATAAGTGTGTTCGTTATAACTGTTGTAAAACATTAGTAAATATTACTAACATTTTACTACAACTAAACCTAACCCTACTCTCACACAGAACCCTCCCTGTACCTATTCCTAACCCTTAGACCCCACTGGTGGTGCCTGACCCTAAGACCCCCCTGGTAGTGCCTCACCCTAAAACCCCCCTTAGTGATCGCTTTATTGTGTGGAGAATGTTTTACAAATAGTGACTGTAAAAAATACATTACAATTTACATTAAGTAATGATCACTGTATTTTGTGAATAATAATGTTTTACAAACAGTAAGGGATACAATTTTAAATAATGTTTTAGTTAAATACAATAAATATAAGAAAAAATAGGGGGAAAGGCTGCGCAACCCTAAACACATGCTGCAATTGAATGGTTAATCGCACAGGCATACACCGCCTCTGCTAGACTGAAAAATGCATGCCCTGCATCCAAAACAAGTACTAACATTTATTACACTAGGAGGAACTTTAGCTTCCAATATGGTTTGCATGCAAAGTATAATGTACTAGACACTTGCGCCACGGTCAGGCAAACCTCCGGGCAAGTGACCTCACCTAAATTTAAAACCTTGGGAGCAGCTAAGCAAAAAAAATTTGTAACTTACATTTTGTTGAACAGTGAGGAGAACGCCAGCGCATACCACTAAGGCTGCGTCTGAAATGACCACCAGCTCATGTGTGCAGCACCTAAATAGACTTTCTGCACACGTCGCATTCAATTCAGATGCAAATCATATGCAAATCTGCTACTACTTATCATGCAAACAGGAAACTCAGGAGGAGGGGCTGGGAGCAGCTAACCTGATAGTCACATACTTACAGAGTTAAGAAAAAATGGAGGGAAAGGCTGTGCATCCCTAAACACATGCTGCAATTGAATGGTTAATCGCACAGGCATACACCGCCTCTGCTAGACTGAAAAATGCATGCCCTGCATCCAAAACAAGTGCTAACATTTATTACACTAGGAGGAACTTTAGCTTCCAATATGGTTTGCATGCAAAGTATAATCTACTAGACACTTGCGCCACGGTGAGGCAAACCTCCTGGCAAGTGACCTCACCTAAATTTAAAACCTTGGGAGCAGCTAAGCAAAAAAAATGTGTAACTTACATTTTGTTGAACAGCGAGGAAAACGCTAGCGCATACCACTAAGGCTGCGTCCGAAATGACCACCAGCTCATGTGTGCAGCACCTAAATAGACTTTCTGCACACGTCGCATTAAATTCAGATGCAAATCATATGCAAATCTGCTACGACTTATCATGCAAACAGGAAACTCAGGAGGAGGGTCTGGGAGCAGCTAACCTGATAGTCACATACTTACAGAGTTAAGAAAAAATGGGGGGAAAGGCTGCGCATCCCTAAACACATGCTGCAATTGAATGGTTAATCGCACAGGCATACACCGCCTCTGCTAGACTGAAAAATGCAAGCCCTGCATCCAAAACAAGTGCTAACATTTATTACACTAGGAGGAATTTTAGCTTCCAATATGGTTTGCATGCAAAGTATAATGTACTAGACACTTGCGCCACGGTGAGGCAAACCTCCGGGCAAGTGACCTAACCTAAATTTAAAACCTTGGGAGCAGCTAAGCAAAAAAAATGTGTAACTTACATTTTGTTGAACAGCGAGGAGAATGCCAGCGCATACCACTAAGGCTGTGTAACGGTTGGGTGTTGCAACTCAGATGTCTGATTATTTGGTGATCTGCAGAATCACCAATAATGCAGACACTATACCTGATTATGTGTGATCTTCAGAATCACCAATAATACCATTATAGCAGTACAAGGAGCTGAGTATGTAGTGCTTGGTGCAACCGTACTAAATAGTTTGACGAGACCTCACCAGAGGGGCTGGTGAGGTACTATCGGTACACTGACCATGTAATAGAGTACTGCAACTTTAATAGTTTGGCGAGACCTCACCAGAGGGGCTGGTGAGGTACTATCGGTATACTGACCGAGAGCTAAAGTACCAACCCGAGCTAGCTGGATACACTAAGACTAAAGAGATAGAACCTCCCGAGGAGCGGGTGATTCAGACAATACTACAGCCTAGGGATCACCTGAGGGTAGGTGATTGAGATTGTACTGCAGCCTGCAGAGCAGGAGATACCGGCAGTACTGACTAATGATCACCTGAGAAGCAGGCGATTCAGAGCGTACTGCAGCCTAGGAGCAGGAGGCACAAACAGTACTGTAACTAATGGTCGCCTGAGGAGTAGGCGATTCAGACTGTACTGCAGCCTAGGAGCAATCGGTCATAAGCAAATTCTTTAAATCAGTAACATCCACTGCGCGCTACCACATCTGTAAAAACAATCTGACATAGCGTAACCTGCTTTCTATGCAGTCAATATTGCACCCACATCAACCGTGTCAGTGGTGAGACAAGTGCCCGTGCAAACAACTCCCTCCACCTCTAATAACAGAGCAGCTCACCAGATGATGACCACCAATCTACAGGTGGGATTCAAGCTCAATATGTGGTACTCAGAGGCTCATCAGTAATCCACATCCATGATGTCATAAAAAAGGCCTTTATTCCTCAATAAAAAACATAAAAAAGCTTCATTGCGTAACATCCAATATCATATAAAACACACTGCGCCTCTCGCGCCCTCTATGCACTTACAAGCTCCAAGAGAAAGATAGGCATATCACAACGGCAGGGCTGTCCGGCTTTCACTGCATCTCTGCAAGGTCCGTTCGCGGCGTCCCGCTCGTTTCCCCACAATCAGCGACTCACCCGGACTTCCGTGTTGTGCGTCAGGTGTACTGGCTCCGCCCTACGCGTTTCGTCATGCGACTCATCAGGGGCTAGCGTTGCCAGTACGCCAGCCGCATTTAAGCCTCCCCATGCGTGACGTCAGTGTCGGCATAAGCTTGCGTACACCGGCGTGACGCTGCGTTCCAAATCCAAACCCCGCAACGCGCAATAGGTCATAAGCAAATAACTTCACCAGAGGAGCTGGTGAAGCTAACACCTCACCAGTGGCGAGGGCCCACTGGTGAGCAGAATGGTCAGACAGGCAAGGGTTGGCAACAGAGAGGACAGTATCAGAGCAGAATTGTAAGGCAGAAGAGTAGTCGGTAATCGGGCAGAGGTTCAGCAACGTAGGCAGATAGGCAAAGGTACAGAATCGATAAGCTAGAGCAAAGTCAGAGTATAGCCAGAGTCAAACACAGAATATCAATCACAATACAAATAATCCTAGTCTAGGTGTGAAGTCCTTGGTTTCAACACCTGGTATCTAGTCTAAGGTCTGAGCGCTAACACAGCATGCATTCACGACAGCAGACAGCGCCAGACTGAAGCCCGGAGGCTTAAGAAGCAGAGGAGACCTCACTGGCACGCCCCCCTGCACTCAGACAATCCTGGGCGCCGTGAGTCTCCTCTGAGGTCAGCTGACCAGCCGGTCAGCTGACAAGCCTCCTTCCAGCATAAAGGTCCCGTCTGTGCGCACGCCTGCGCGAGACTGGGACCCCATTGCATAACCAACGACCCGACCTCGGCGTCCTAGACGCCGGAGGGACGGGTATGGGAATGGAGGCAGCTGCGGCGGCGGTGCTGTTCGCCGCGGCTGCCTCTTCAGTTGTTATGGGCTGCATCTGAAATGACCACCAGCTCATGTGTGCAGCACCTAAATAGACTTTCTGCACACATCGCATTCAATTCAGATGCAAATCATATGCAAATCTGCTACTACTTATCATGCAAACAGGAAACTCAGGAGGAGGGGCTGGGAGCAGCTAACCTGATAGTCACATACTTACAGAGTTAAGAAAAAATGGGGGGAAAGGCTGCGCATCCCTAAACACATGCTGCAATTGAATGGTTAATCGCACAGGCATACACTGCCTCTGCTAGACTGAAAAATGCATGCCCTGCATCCAAAACAAGTGCTAACATTTATTACTCTAGGAGGAACTTTAGCTTCCAATATGGTTTGCATGCAAAGTATAATGTACTAGACACTTGCGCCATGGTGAGGCAAACCTCTGGGCAAGTGACCTAACCTAAATTTAAAACCTTGGGAGCAGCTAAGCAAAAAAAATGTGTAACTTACATTTTGTTGAACAGCGAGGAGAATGCCAGCGCAAACCTCCTAGGTTAGGTCACTTGCCCGGAGGTTTGCCTCACCATGGCTCAAGTGTCTAGTACATTATACTTTGCATGCAAACCATATTGGAAGCTAAAGTTCCTCCTAGTGTAAAAAATGCTAGCACTTGTTTTGGATGCAGGGCATGCATTTTTCAGTCTAGCAGAGGCGGTGTATGCCTGTGCGATTAACCATTCAATTGCAGCATGTGTTTAGGGATGCGCAGCCTTTCCCCCCATTTTTTCTTAACTCTGTAAGTATGTGACTATCAGGTTAGCTGCTCCCAGCCCCTCCTCCTGAGTTTCCTGTTTGCATGATAAGTAGTAGCAGATATGCATATGATTTGCATCTGAATTGAATGCGACGTGTGCAGAAAGTCTATTTAGGTGCTGCACACATGAGCTGGTGGTCATTTCAGATGCAGCCTTAGTGGTATGCGCTAGTGTTCTCCTCGCTGAAATACAATAAATATGTTTAGTATTTAGCATTTTGTAAACGTTATTCGCCACTGGCGCATTTTGTAAACTTAAATCATCACAAGCGCCGTTAGAAGACATTAAAAATCTCTGGGCGCTGTTTGAAAACGTTAATAATCTCCAGGCGTCCTTTTTTCCTGTTCGCCGTCCATCAAACGGTATTTATTATGTGAGTGAATGGCGACGCGTTTTTTGTCCACTACCCTCATGCGCCTAAATTTCCTGCTTCCCTAATAGGGAGCTATTTCAGAATACAAACAACAGGCATTTGGACTCAGCATAAAAGAGCAATGTACAGTACACATACTTCACTTGGAGGCTCAGGTGGAAAGAAAGAAGGAATTTTTCAATAATTCAGCTGTCTGTCTCCTGGTTGGTCACAGCTTGAAATATCACTGTGCAAGAAGAACATAAATAAAACAGCTTAGTTCAGCTATGTCTGTGGATGAGTGCAATATACTGATGGAATTAAACTGTGTTTGCAAAGATGAATCTCACAGAGAGAAATGGCATTTTGACTGTGCAGCAAAGGGAATGTTCTAATATGTATAAAACTTATTCTGGAAAAAGACCTAAGAAAACAAGATGGGGAATAGATAAAAGCGCTACATGTAGAACAAATGAGCCAGCTGCTAGTACAGCCCACACTGATTCCTGTTCCCAGATGTTGGTTCTGATTAGAACACAAACACAGCATGGGGGGGGGGGGCTACTAGCACACCGCACTTTTTTCCAGACTTGCTGGATGCAGCGGCCTGAATCGGGCTCCTGATCACTTCTGGGGTATTGGCCACCCCACAGCCTCTCTGGCAAGTCCCGATGAATGGTGTCCACTCCCGGTGTTGGCCTCTGGAAGTTATAGTAGATCCAAAATAGAAGCAGAAGGCGCTCTCATAGCGTAAAAGTATTTATTGTAAAATCGCAGTAAAAACAAGATCAAAACAAATCTATTCAAAAGTTCCTGTGCACATAGTGCAGATAATCATACATACCAGATGGTTCGGCACATAAACATGGGTAGTAGAGGCTGGGTGACTCAGAGGCTAAATGCTGGCAACTTGAAAATTGCTGCAACACTCCCGCTCATGCACCGTTTATATACAGCGCAATATACGTGTGTATATGCGGACAAGAAGCCGCTTTCACCCGCCGGCGCCCGAAAAGAACCAAACAAACTCAGTGTGTGTTTCGTACTACTGCATCCGATGATGTCACACGCCCAGTACGTCGCTCCATAGCTCCGCCCTAGAGTTATAAAATGTGTTATGAATGCACTATAGCTGTGCTAAACAATGCCAGTTACCTGTTGTACAGTTCAGATACAAAGATCAGGTGCTCTGACTAAATTATTGTGAAGGATTGCGGAAAAGCCGCAGCGTGCTCTGACGGCGCGGCGGCTAGTTCCGCGTTCAGCCCGGCGGTTTCTGCGCGGCGACATGTGTCTGATGTGGTTCAGCCTTCCTGTGCACATAGGCTGAGGAATACGCGTGCGCGCGCCGAGAGGCAGAAGCTTTATGAGAAGCAGAAAGGGGTCAGCTGACTCTACGGGTCAGCTGATCCCAGAACGAACGGCGGTTGGCTGAAGGGGACTGGACGGCGCTGATCTGCGCTGCACTATATAGCTGCTTGTCCTTTAGTCTCACGTTGTCTGCCGTTGCGAATGCTTATGTGTTGGCACACAGACCACAGTCAGATCCTACAGTGTGTTAAGAGCCAGGTGGACCTGGGGATTCACACTGAGCTAGATTACTCTTGTGGCTTTACTGTTATGCTTTAGACCAGTTCCAGGGTGTTGTGACTACGGACCTCACACCCAAGACTAGGATACTGTGTCAGTTCTATGTTATGCTTTAGACCAGTTCCAGGGTGTTGTGACTACGGACCTCACACCCAAGACTAGGATACTGTGTCAGTTCTATGTTATGCTTTAGACCAGTTACAGGGTGTTGTGACTACAGACCTCACACCCAAGACTAGGATACTGTGTCAGTTCTATGTTATGCTTTAGACCAGTTCCAGGGTGTTGTGACTACAGACCTCACACCCAAGACTAGGATACCGTGTCTATGTTATGCTTTAGACCAGTTCCAGGGTGTTGTGACTACAGACCTCACACCCAAGACTAGGATACTGTGTCAGTTTTATGTTATGCTTTAGACCAGTTCCAGGGTGTTGTGACTACGGACCTCACACCAAAGACTAGGATACTGTGTCATTCCTATGTTATGCTCTAGACTAGTTCCGGGGTGTTGTGATCACGGACCTCACACCCAAGACTAGGGTATTCGGTAGGCTAGTTCCAGGGTGTTGTGATCGGACCTCACACCCAGAGCCAGGATTGTATTGTATGTGTATTTGACTTAGCCCGGTTCCAAGGCATAGAGACTTGGCCCTCACACCTAGTTAGGGCAAGTCTGTTCAAATTAGCAGCAGGGCTTCCTGCAACCCAGCCTGGGTCCCTCTCCTAGGGAGTCCTCAGGCTACAGGAATATTCCCCACAGTCAGGGGAGTATTCCTCAAGTCACTCAGGCCACCGGGGTCCCTGGTGGTCTATGCTCAGAGTTGTACTGTTACACCAAACACTCACATTATACTAGTGTCCAGAGGTTAGACATACCCGGATTATTGGTGATACTGCAGACCATCCATAATCTGGTGTATATCTGCATTGCGGGTGATTCTGCAGATCACCAGTAATCAGATTCTCTCTGCGTGTTGACACCCATCGTTACAATTATGACCACATTAGCCAGATGCTTGTTTCACGTGTGAAACTGTAACCAAAAAGATCAGCAGGATTGTAAGATAACAGTGTAACGAACGGTGAAGCACAGAGAGGATCTGATTACTGGTGATCTGCAGTATCACTGGGAATACAGATGTATACCAGAATATAAGTGATCTGCAGTATCACCGATAATCCGATATACCAGCTAACTTCTGTTCACCTGAGTAGAGTGTAGTGTTTGGTGTAACAGTAACACTTAGAGGACTGGCCTCAGTGCAGTGAGGAGTACTGCACGGCTTCCTTCCGAAGGCCTGAACTCTCCAAGGTGGGAGGAGTCGGGCTGACAGTAGGAAGGTAAGTCTGAAAGTAACACTCAGGAGATAGTGTCACTAACAGGACGGGGAACCGCCTCCAATAGTAAGGTCGGTTCTCGAGGTCGGACAAGCCAGGTTGTAACACACGGACAGATAAAGTACAGAATCAGAAGGCAGAGGCGGAGTCTAGGTACAGGCGGGGTTCGGCAACAGGGTATCAGAAATATCGAGGTACAAGATCAGGAGGCAGAAGCAGAGTCTAAGGACGTGCCGGGGTTCGGCAACAGAGTATCAGAATGGCATGGTACAAGATCAGAGTTCAGGAGGATAGTCAGGCAGGCAAAGAGTCATAACAGATAATCACAATCAAACTAGTACTTTAGCTATCAACAGAATCTAGCTAAGTGTGGGATTACAGCTCCAGCTGGTCCCGGCACACTTAAGGATCTGACCACAGGTCTGAGTGCTCCCACGTATGTGTTTGCAACGCCAGACAACCAGCAACTGAATAAGCATCAGAATATATAGTTGCTGGACTCTGCTGCCCCGCCCGAACCATTCAGCCAATCATGAGTCCTGCAGGAATCAGCTGACCTTCCTGATCAGCTGACACTTCCTCTGCAGGTATAAAGGTCCTGAATTCAGGCCCGCGCGAGCATAGCTCTCCATCTGCCTAGGTGCACTAACAGACCCAGCCACACCAAGCACATGCTGCTGCATGCAAACAGCCGCTTTGCTGTCAGGACATGCGGCGGCTTTTCCGCGTTCCACCACACAACCAGATGCGTGCAAACCGCCGCGTAGGACGCGGAGTCAGCCGCCTAGCTCTTGGCACATGCAGCGGCTTTTCCGCGTTTCCTCACAAACAGGCGTTCTTTTAAAGGAAATAAATATGCCTGCCCCCATGTAACTCTCACTACAGGGTCACTTTAACTACTTGGCATTCCTGGGTTTTACTTACATTACCTGTGAGTACCTACATTATAAATTACAGTTTGCTTTAAAACTAATAGGTTGCCAAGATATATAAAATTCATGCATAATAAAGTGTGATTTTCTCACCCACAGGGTCTGTATTCCACATATGGTCTTGAAATCCCGCCCCCAATGTGTAATTGGGCCAGGGGGATTTTTTCCTTCCCAAACTATAAGTGCACAATACACTGGTTCACACGACAGTCGGGGTCCCGGAATCTGCCACAGACCGGGACCCCTAAACTACCATGCAATACCCAGAGGGAGATACAGGTGAGCCCTTGACCCCTCACCACCAGGGGAATCACCCTCACTGCCTCTCAACTGAATGCTGATGCAAAACACGAAAAGCAAATGCACACTCCCAGCTAGCACACTCCTACCTTATATCTGATCAGCAGATGCCTTTCGGCCAATCAGGTGCAATGGTATACACCCTTTGTCTGCCGTATCAAATCTAGCAGGAATTACATGAATTGCATCAATTTAGCAGCATTCAGGAAGGAGGCTTCGGTCGGACGTAATCGTAGATTATGTCACTCAGCAGGGACTCCACGTGTAGGTAACCCCCCACTTGGCCCACTCACCTATTAACCGCATCCTGGAAGCTGCAAAAAGAGAGATTTAAAACCACAAAACACTGGTTCACACCACAGTCAGGGGTCCCGGAAGCCGCCACAGACCAGGACCCCTAAATTACCATGCGATATAAGGTAGATATAAGGTAGGAATGTGCTAGCTGGGAGTGCCCATTTTCTTTTCGTGTTTTGCAAACTATAAGTGCAAAAGATGCTGGGGGATTGATGTCATAACTCCACCCCCCATGTCCATGTGATCTAATGCAGGCAGGCAGACAGACAGACATGTGGAATATGATTTATAGCAAGCAGACATGATACAATAGGCTGCAGCTGCTCTGCTGTGCTTCCTCTCTGCTACACACTGTGAAAAGAGATGTAATTGGATCCAGGCAGGCAGAGAGCAGGGGAGGGAGGGGCAGGGGAGGGAACCAGGCTGGAGGGGAAGACCCAATACTGAGGGTGTACTTTGGCACAGCTTCAGCATGAGGAGAAAGAAGGAAGTGCTGCTACAGATATAAATATGAGTCTGTTCTATCCACTACAATGTACTAGATCTAAACTTTATACAGTGGGTTGCAAAAGTATTCGGCCCCCTTGAAGTTTTCCACATTTTGTCACATTACTGCCACAAACATGCATCAATTTTATTGGAATTCCACGTGAAAGACCAATACAAAGTGGTGTACATGTGAGAAGTGGATCGAAAATCATACATCATACAATAAATTGTATGGACAGTGATTTGACATGCAGCATTATTCTGCAATACTACTGTGCACTGTGAAAGGACACTCATTTTTTTTATCAAACATAGCAACAGAGTATTATTATTATTATTATTTATTGTATTTATAAAGCGCCAACATATTACGCAGCGCTGGACAATAAATATATACAATGATACAAGGATAGTAGTAGATAATTTTCAATATGGTAACCGTGGCGCCAGATGATACAAGGATGACAGATATAACAAGGTAATACAACATAGAACAAAGTTATACAGTGGGTTGCAAAAGTATTCTGCCCCCTCGAAGTTTTCCACATTTTGTCACATTACTGCTACAAACATTAATCAATTTTATTGAAATTCCACGTGAAAGACCAATACAAAGTGGTGTACACGTGAGAAGTGGATCGAAAATCATACATTCTTCCAACCATTTTTTACAAATATACAACTGCAAAGTGGGGTGTGCGTAATTATTCGACCCCCTGAGTCAATACTTTGTAGAACCACCTTTTGCTGCAATTACAGCTGCCAGTCTTTTAGGGTATGTCTCTACCAGCTTTGCACATCTAGAGACTGAAATCCTTGCCCATTCTTCTTTGCAAAACAGCTCCAGCTCAGTCACATTAGATGGACAGCGTTTGTGAACAGCAGTTTTCAGATCTTGCCCCAGATTCTCGATTGGATTTAGATCTGGACTTTGACTGGGCCATTCTAACACACAGATATATTTTGTTTTAAACCATTCCATTGTTGCCCTGGCTTTATGTTTAGGGTCATTGTCCTGCTGGAAGGTGAACCTCCGCCCCAGTCTCAAGTCTTTTGCAGTCTCCAAGAGTTTTTTTTCCAAGTTTGCCCTGCATTTGGCTCCATCCATCTTCCCATCAACTCTGACCAGCTTCCCTGTCCCTGCTGAAGAGATGCATCCCCCGAGCATGATGCTGCCACCACTATATTTGACAGTGGGGATGGTGTGTTCAGAGTGATGTGCGGGGTTAGTTTTCTGCCACACATAGCGTTTTGCATTTTGGCCAAAAAGTTCCATTTTGGTCTCATCTGACCAGAGCACCTTCTTCCACATGGTTGCTGTGTCCCCCACATGGCTTGTGGCAAACGGGACTTCTTATGCTTTCTATTAACAATGCCTTTCTTCTTGCCACTCCTCCATAAAGGCCAACTTTGTGCAGTGCACGACTAATAGTTGTCCTATGGACAGATTCCCCCACCTGAGCTGTAGATATCTGCAGCTCGTCCAGAGTCACCATGGGCCTCTTGACTGCATTTCTGATCAGCGCTCTCCTTGTTTGGCCTGTGAGTTTAGGTTGATGGCCTTATCTTGGTAGGTTTACAGTTGTGCCATACTTCTTCCATTTCTGAATGATCGCTTGAACAGTGCTCCGTGGGATGTTCAAGGCTTTGGAAATCTTTTTGTAGCCTAAGCCTGCTTTAAATTTCTCAATAACTTGATCCCTGACCTGTCTGGTGTGTCCTTTGGACTTCACTGTGTTGTTGCTCCCAATATTCTCTTAGACAACCTCTGACGTCCCTCACAGAGCAGCTGTATTTGTACTGACATTAGATTACACACAGGTGCACTCTATTTAGTCATTAGCACTCATCAGACAATGTCTATAGGCCGAATAATTATGCACACACCACTTTGCAGTTATTTATTTGTAAAAAATGTTTGGAATCATGTATGATTTTTGTTCCACTTCTCATGTGTACACCACTTTGTGTTGGTCTTTCATGTGGAATTCCAATAAAATTGATTCATGTTTGTGGCAGTAATATGACAAATGTGGAAAACTTCAAGGGGGCCGAATACTTTTGCAACCCAACGTAACATCTAACTTTACACAGTGCATAGATTACATATATGTATCGCCATTCAAATCTTTTTTCGTCCGGATGTGCTCTTTAAAGAGAATCTGTATTGTTAAAATCGCACAAAAGTAAACATACCAGTGCGTTAAGGGACATCTCCTATTACCCTCTGTCACAATTTCGCCGCTCCCCGCCGCATTAAAAGTGGTTAAAAACAGTTTTAAAAAGTTTGTTTATAAACAAACAAAATGGCCACCAAAACAGGAAGTAGGTTGATGTATAGTATGTCCACACATAGAAAATACATTCATACACAAGCAGGCTGTATACAACATTCCTTTTGAATCTCAAGAGATCATTTGTGTGTTTCTTTCCCCCCTGAGGGGGGAGTGCATAGCAGAACCACAACACTGAAGAACTTGGCAGCCTTCCAGACACAGGCTGACAAGTCTGACAAGGGAAAGATACATTGATTTATTACAGAGACTGTGATAGTACAAAGTGCTGCAGTAAGCCAGAACACATTAGAATAGCTTTTGGAACTTGTAGGATGATAAAAAACAGGATGCAATTTTTGTTACGGAGTCTCTTTAAGATTCCTGACAATTTTGGCATTTCAGCTGCATTGCCATTGATACAACACAAAAGTTCACCTTCTTAAAACAGAAGATATTTGCAATTATTCAGGTTGGTGTTAGCATATATAAGGTGCCCCACAAGGCATTACTGCTGAATATGCAAATCATCCCTGTGATGCATTTTGGGAGACATCATATGCTGACTCCAAACTGAATAATCGCAAGTACCTTCTGTTTTAAGAAGGCACATTTCTGTTTTGCATAGCTTTTTTTAAGCTTTGTTTGGTCCTTTACACACTCGAGGACTTATTTTTGCCATCATGGATTGGATGAATGGATGCTGAGAAGCATGTTAGGCCATCAGAAGTGAACTGTGGCGTATGCAGCCAGGTCTGAAAAATGGTCACACTTGATTGTAATATGGTGTCAAAGTACAGTATATGATGAAAGGGTGGGGATAATTCTCCAGTTCTTTCATAAAACAGCAATGATTTACTGCTATACATTATTATAGAGCAAAAATCATATATGGTCCTGAAAAATGGTCTTATTTGATAGTAATTTGGTTTCATAACTTATACAATGAAAGAGAGGGGATAATTCTCCAGTTCTTTCATACATTAGCTAAGAATTGCTGCTATGAATTATTTCTCTACACTAGTATGTGGTCCTGAAAAATGGTCACACTTGATGGTAATCTGGTATCACAACTTATACTATGAACAAGTGGGGATACTTCTTCAGTTTTTTCATAAATCAGCAATTAATTACTGCCAGGAAATATTGTAGAGCAATAATCGTATATGGCCCTGAAAAATGGTCACACTTGAAAGTAATTTGGGGTCACAACTTATACGATAGTATATTGGGGATAATTCACCAGTTCTTTAATACATCAGCTAATAATTGCTGCTATGAAATATTGCTCTGTACAGCTATGACAGGCTAGCTGTTATATAGGCCTCCCCACATAGATGAGAATAGGATTCGATTAGGGCTACCGTTGTACACACATCCAACTAAAGAGCATATTGGCATTGGTGAATAACACCATATCAATTATAGCAGGAAATGTAGTATCAATGATATTAGGGTGACTAGCAACAGACAGAGTAGACTAGTGTAGTGTAGTGTAGGACCCAGCCTAAAAAAGTCTACCGTGAAATGGTGGCTTGGCTTACAATGCTAATGGCCAAAAGACTACTTTTTTGCCAGATGTATTAATGAAAGGACTCTTGATACTGAGATCACCAACTTTAATTATCCTAAAGTGCTAATTTGCAGCTCTACTCACTTGAGTGGATGCTGAGAAGCACATTAGGCTATCAGGAGTGAACTGCAGCCAGGTCCTGAAAAATGGTCACACGTGATAATAATATCTGCTCATGTGCAATTCACTTTTTCACCTGAGTTGTTTCCTAGGTGATAGTTTTATAACTAAATAAATAAAATGCATTTTTAATGAGTGACAAGCAAGAAAATACTCAAAATTATTTTGATAGTAGTTTTTCGACTACTTTTGGTACTTTTTCAATTCCAAAATGCTGAAAAGTGATTTTAAATACAAGATGAATAATTATCTTCTAGGAGAAAACTCAGGAGAAAAAGTGTATTGCATATAGCCCCTGGTGTCAGTGTATATGATGAAAGGTTGGGAATAATTCTACAGTTCTTTCATAAATCAGCAATGAATTACTGCTATGAATTATTGTACAGCAATAATTGTATATGGTCCTGAAAAATGGTCACACTCAATAGTGATCTAGTGTCACAACTTACACGATGAAACAGTGGGGATAATTCTCCAGTCAAACTATCTGGGATGATGTTGAAGGACTGAAGGTTGCACCCCCTTATGTTCCTCGTGTAGTAAGCGTGTTCACAGAATCTGGGATAGGTCCTGGGTAAACACTGGATAAATTACAGGATCTTCTCAAAAAATTAGCATACTGTGATAAAGTTCATTATTTTCTGTAACGTACTGATAAACGTTAGACTTTCATATATTTTAGATTCAAATACACACAACTGAAGTAGTTCAAGCCTTTTATTGTTTTTTCTTATTGATGATTTTGGCATACAGCTCAGGAAAACCCAAGTTTCCTATCTCAAAAAATTAGCATATTTCATCCGACCAATAAAAGAAAAGTGTTTTTAAAACAAAAAAAGTCAACCTTCAAATAATTATGTTCAGTTATGCACTCAATACTTGGTCGGGAATCCTTTTGCAGAAATGACTGCTTCAATGCGGCGTGGTATGGAAGCAATCAGCCTGTGGCACTGCTCAGGTGTTATGGAGGCCCAGGATGCTTAGATAGCGGCCTTAAGCTCATCCAGAGTGTTGGGTCTTGCGTCGCTCAACTTTCTCTTCACAATATCCCACAGATTCTCTATGGGGTTCAGGTCAGGAGAGTTGGCAGGCCAATTGAGCACAGTAATACCATGGTCAGTAAACCATTTACCAGTGGTTTTGGCACTGTGAGCAGGTGCCAGGTCGTGCTGAAAAATGAAATCTTCATCTTCATAAAGCTTTTCAGCAGGTGGAAGCATGAAGTGCTCCAAAATCTCCTGATAGCTAGCAGCATTGACCCTGCCCTTGATAAAACACAGTGGACCAACACCAGCAGCTGACATGGCACCCCAGACCATCACTGACTGTGGGTACTTGACACTGGACTTCAGGCATTTTGGCATTTCCCTCTCCCCAGTCTTCCTCCAGACTCTGGCACCTTGATTTCCAAATGACATGTAAAAGTTGCTTTCATCCGAAAAAAGTACTTTGGACCACTGAGCAACAGTCCAGTGCAACTTCTCTGTAGCTCAGGTCAGGCACTTCTGCCGCTGTTTCTGGTTCAAAAGTGGGTTCATGCTTCCATTTGCTGAAAAGCTTTATGGAGATAAAGATTTCATTTTTCAGCACGACCTGGCACCTGCTCACAGTGCCAAAACCACTGGTAAATGGTTTACTGACCATGGTATTACTGTGCTCAATTGGCCTGCCAACTCTCCTGACCTGAACCCCATAGAGAATCTGTGGGATATTGTGAAGAGAAAGTTGAGAGAAGCAAGACCCAACACTCTGGATGAGCTTAAGGCCGCTATCGAAGCATCCTGGGCCTCCATAACACCTGAGCAGTGCCACAGGCTGATTGCCTCCATGCCACGCCGCGTTGAAGCAGTCATTTCTGCAAAATAATTCCTGACCAAGTATTGAGTGCATAACTGAACATAATTATTTGAAGGTTAACTTTTTTTGTTTTAAAAACACTTTTCTTTTATTGGTCGGATGAAATATGCTAATTTTTTGAGATAGGAAACTTGGGTTTTCCTGAGCTGTATGCCAAAATCATCAATAAGAAAAACAATAAAAGGCTTGAACTACTTCAGTTGTGTGTAATGAATCTAAAATATATGAAAGTCTAATGTTTATCAGTACATTACAGAAAATAATGAACTTTATCACAGTATGCTAATTTTTTTTAGAAGATCCTGTATACCGTATTTATAGAGCATGGAGGCAGAGATAGCACTTTCTATTTATCATGTGAAAACCAAGTTTGTAACACCTCACTTCACTTCCTCGTACAGCCCAAAACAAAAGAGCACAGTAAGAACATCAGCCTGGAGGAAATTGAGGTAGCGAGGCGACCATTACCACCAGAGGCAGAGGCTGTATTCAATATGTTTTCTTTTACCACATACTGCTAGATAAACTTGCCTGCAACATCCCAGTAAGTGACAAAATGGAGGATGCCCCTGGGCTGCAATGTAGATGACCTTGGCCCTTACCAACAATCATGGATACCAAACAAGGATACCAAACAACCCATGGTTATACTGGAACATCTTCACTGAGTAAGAAACATACATTTTTCTATTTAACAGTTCCTAACCCTGATGCAAAAGCTTTTTTCATGTGCTGTCTCACACAAAAGTGTTCCTAATTCCTGGGTGCACAGTAGTGCTGCATCTGCTCAGCTTTCCTGCCACTCTACCGGTTGCATACACTAACAAAGCTTAAGGGGCATGAAGGGCCACCTGCTCTCCCATGGGGCCCAAATCAACTTATTTTATCTCCTAGGTTTTCTCCTAGGTGATATTTTCCCATTATAAATCAAATGGAGCCAGCAAGAATAATTTTGACTTTTTCACCTACTTTTTGTTACTTTTTCAATTGCAGGGTGCACAAGTTATTATAAACATGATGAAAAAGTTATTATAAAGATGAAAAATTATCTCCTAGGAGAAAACTTAGGAGAAAAAGTGAATTGGATCAGGCTCATGTGGCCATATGCAAGTCGCCTTTTCACCTAAGTTTTCTCCTAGGAGATAATTTTTCATCTTCAATTTAAAATTACTTTCCAGCACTTATCAACTACAAAAGTACCAAAAAGTAGGTGAAAAAGTACTGTCAGGATTATTTTGAGTATTTTCTTGCTTTCTGGTGGTTTAAACAGCATTTAAATGACAAATTAACCACTTCGCCATATCTGAACGCATATATCCGTCCAGATAGGCAGTGGTGCTGCAACCGTGTGGTGCGCGCGATCGGGCGCGCGCCCTCGCGCGCTCCCGCTGCCTCCCGCTGCCCCCCCGATCAGTGAATGGGAATATAATTCCCATTCACCGATCTAAATCCCCGGCAGAAATACCGACGCTTTCTCATCAGAGAGCGTGGTATTTCTGCCCCCAGGAAACTTCTTCTCTTCTTTTTAGTTCCTAGATGCGACATCGTTCGCATCTAGGAATTTTTTGAATGTGGCCATCTTGTGGCCAAATAGTAAACTGCACCCACATACCTGTACTGAATAAAAAAATACATTACATTACATCTAAAATTGGCTATTTACCTCCCAAACTAAAATTACCCAAATACAGTTTTGTATTAAAAAAAAAATAAAAAAAATTACAATAATAAAAAAAAAACTACATAAATAGTTACCTAAGGGTCTGAACTTTTTAAATATACATGTCAAGAGAGTATCTTATTAAATTTTTTTAAAATTATAAGCTTGTAAATAGTGATGGACGCAAATTGAAAAAATGCACCTTTATTTCTAAATAAAATATCGGCGCCATAAATTGTGATAGGGATGTAATTGAAATGGTGTAATAAGCGGGACAATTGGGCACATAAAATGCATGGGTTTTAATTACTGTAGCATGTATTAATTTTAAACTATAATGGCCAAAAACTGAGAAATAATGATTTTTTTCCATTTCTATCTTAATCTTCCTGTTAAAATGTATTTACAGTAACGTGGCTCTTAGCAAAATGTAATACCTAAAGAAAGCCTAATTAGTGGCGGAAAAAACGAGATATAGATCAATTAATTTTGATAAGTAGCGATAAAGTTATTAGCGAATGAATGGGAGGTGAACATTGCTCGGATGCATAAGATTTTCGAAGCTGTAGGCTGAAGTGGTTAAATATATCATGAGAAAAATATATATAAAACACACACACCATGGATTAAATGCAAAAAAGATCATATGTATTAGACAAATAGGTCAGAGAACATAGTGCCATATAGGTACAAAATATTTACAAAAAATGGGTACAACATAGCCCACCTAATGTATGACATACAGCATGTAATAGAGAAACTCAGTAGAGAATGCAAACAGCGTAATGTGTACAATAGGAGCTGCTGTATATCCAATTTACAGTGCTGGCATGTGCCCAAAAGCAATGTCCATATATATATATATATATATATATATATATATATATATATATATATATATATATACACACACACAGGGAGCAATAAGGTCCAAGGCAGCGTAACAGAGTGAGTGAGGCACAAGCACCGCCAATTTACCCAGATGCAGCGTTTCGGACGGATGTCCTTTCTCAATGGCCAAGCAAGCAGTAATTGGCAACTGGAGCAGATAGCGAGCGGCGATGTCCTGGCATGGTGTGTCTGCATCCTGTTTGAATAGCGGACTGAGCATGAGGGGAAAATGCCGTCACACTGGGGCCGGCCCAGTGACGGAATGACGTCACGCGACGTGCGTCGCTGCGTCGCTGCGTCATTGCGTCACGTGCGGACGCCAACCATACCCAATGCACGGCTGGCCTGGACGCTGGAAGCAGCTCCAGCCACAAGATGGCCACCGCGCCGGTCATGGGGTTGGGGGTACTGCACTTGTATATGACTTAAGCAGGAGGAGGAGGAGGCAAACAGCAAGAAAACAGTCCCCGCAGATGTCATAATTCGGTATATTGTAGATGAGCGGTGTGAGGGCATCCAGAGATCTACAAATAAACAAACAAAACAAATAAATACACAAATATATACATAATCGTCCAGAACACAAAGTAAAATTAGCAATCTCATAGTGGCCAGTAAAGATTTCATACAGAAAGCGATGACAGCACCCCCTAGCTGTTAACCAAAATACAACAGTAGTATACTATAAAAAGCAACTCAGTATTGCTTCCTCATTTAGTCCATGTGGATGCTATGTATCCAACTTATAGATCCAATGTAGCTCTCTTTATATTAGTTTTCTTTCAAAATCACCACCTCTGGAATTAGGTTTAACAACTTCAATAATACGAAATCTTAGTTGAGACACATTGTGTAGCGCTTCCAAAAAATGCCTGGCAAGGGGAGATGTAAGTACCCCACCTTTGATATCACTGCGGTGCTCACTTATTCTGCGCCTAATTTCCCTAGTGGTCTGACCTACATAGGCCAGGCTACAGGGACAGGTAATTAAGTACACGACACCCTTGGAAGATCAATTACCAAAATCTTTAAAAGGGATCCGTACACCGCTACGTGGAAGTGCAAAAGAATCACCTCATGAAACAAAGTTGCATTGAGCATAATGGCCACAGGGGAACATACCCTGTGGTCTCCCTGCACTGGTAAGCCAATTACCTGTAGAACGTTGCTGAGGAGTGCTCTGCGCATGCACGAGAGTGACACGGATATTTCTCGATCTGCGATAGGCACAGATGGGATGCTCTCCAAAGGTGTCCTTTAGGGTAGGGTCACTGCCCAGGATATGCCAGTGTTCATGGATGACTCGAGCAGCCTGCTAAGGAGAAAGGGTAAGAACCATAGGGATCTGACAGGAATTTTCTTTAGGTTTAAAGGAGAGAAGTGTTACGACTCATGTATAACTTTTCCTGCCTGCTGGTGGCAGCATTTGCATGGACTGCCGGGACTTTCATTGTGCCACCAGCAGAGGGCTCTGTGGACTGTGAGCAGCCCTAATTTTCTACAACTCATCACATGCATCCTGTTATCACTTGGACTATTTAAGGACTGCCTCTTCCCCCTGCTAATTGCCAGAACTTTGAGCTCCCAGGTCTGAGTTTCTGGACATCCTGGTTTCTGATTCTTGCCCTGATCTCTGTTTATGCCTTCCTGTTGCCGAACCCTGTTACTTCTGTCTGAGACCTTCCTTTTGCCTAATCCCTGGTACTGTGCTTTTCTGATAACCTGTTGCTGACCTTGCTCTCCTACTGACTGATATTCTGCCTAATCCCTTTTGTACTGTGATTGTGTATATATTTTCTGTATATATTATTGTGCACTTACTTAGATAGATAGTCAGGTGTTGTATATATTTGTCACTGCTTCCCGGGCTATTTGTATATATTGTGTGCTGTGCATATGTTTGTATGATATTTGCATTCACGCTTGTATGTATGCTTGCATTATTGCATTTGCAATAAATCATTATTTTTGCACCTTATTCCCTGGTTCCAGTGTCAGTATACTGCAAACTGTGGTCAAACCCTGTTTCTCCGTCCAGACTCCTGACAAGAAGATCCTTCCTATTCAACCTAGATGCATGGTCAAGAGCGTCTCTTACTGTCTCACCGATGTATCCTCGTTTTCTGAAATTCTCGTACATCTTACCAGCTTCCCTAAGAAATACATTGTCGTCTGACGAAATGCGACGAATACGGACAAATTGACTGTATGGTAGTCCTTTTTTAAGTCTAGTGGAAAAGAAGCTGTCTGCTGGTAAGTAAGTGTTAAGGTCAGTAGGTTTTCTGCATGGACTCGTATGAAGAATACAGTTCTTGAGACTCACCATAACATCCAAGAAGTGTATCTCAGATGGGTTGTATTCAAGCGAATACAACCCATCTGAGATTAACATCCAAGAAGTGTATCTCAGATGGGTTGTATTCAAGCGAAAATTTGATGGTGGGTACTGCACTATCCAAGTCATTCTTGAATGTCAGTAGATCACTCTCGGTCCCTTGCCAGATAAAAAAGATGTTGTCAATGTAAAGCATGTAAATCAAAACCTGTGACAAATACAAAGGGTGAGTATACACAAATCTTTTCTCAAAGTCGTCCATGGACAAATTTGCATACCCTGGGGCCATATTACTGCCCATGGCAGTGCCCTGGCAGCACTGTAAGTAAAAGGTCCCCTCAAATGAGAGTAATTTTTTGTCAGTACGATCTGCAACAGGTCAAGCAGAAACTTCAACATGGGGGGTTGAAAAGACATTGAGCTCAAAACTAGATGGATCACCCGCATCCCACTGTCATGTGGGATGGAGGTGTACAAGCTGGACACATCCATTGTGCAAAGCATGACATTATGGTCTATTAATTCTGCCAATTTGTGCTATTTTGGCTAAAAATGACGTGGTGTCAAGAATAAAAGATTGCATACCTGCCACTTTGGGTCAACAGACTTGGTCTAATAGAATCGTAAGTGGCTGAAAAACCGATTCACTGTCAGCCACAATGGGGTGACCAGGAGGGTTGATTAAGGATGTGTGTACTTAAGGTAACACATAAAACAAGTATTGGTATTTCCAGTCAACGGAAAATTGGTGATCAAAAAGTCTGCTAGGCGTTTGCTGATCGTACTGTCATCCCATGCAGTGATAACCAATGAGTCTATTTCTTGTTTAATCTTGGGGGAGAGGATCATGACTCAACCTCAGATATACATTGCCATCATTGATTTGTCTTAACACTTCCCCTCTATAGTCAGCAGCATCCATCAGAACCGTGGCACCCCCCTTATCTGCTGGATTGACCACCAGACCAGGATTATTGCATAAGGACGTCAATGCCTCCCGCTCAGCGTGTTTAAGATTATGTCCTGGCTGTGTGGTCGAGCCAGAGAAAAAACGTTTAGAAACATCACGTTGGACTAAGTTCACAAAGGTCTTGACAGATGGAAAAGTGGTAGGAGGGGTCCACTTACTCTTAGACCTGCACATGCTGGTATCAACTTCTGTTGGAAAATGTGAAGTGGTAGAGGCTGGACGATATTGTGGTTGATTTGCACAAAAAGCCTTGGCGCGGAGAGTCCTAAAAAACGAAATAAGTCAGTGTCTAGTTCTAGTCGGGAACCTGAATGGCTGGGCACAAATCCAAGCCTGTCATTTTGGTCTGGCTCCTGGTAACTCGGGCGTCCACTGGAGCATCTCTTCCCCCTCCTCGTTTTCTGCCCCGTCCTCGTCGTGATGAGGAGACCAAGACATAGGCTGCATCCATGATAATTCCCTTCACTACCTACACTGCGTGAAACATCCCACTGATGTGACATCATAGAGGATCCTTATGTGTGTATTGTCTTGTAAGTCTCTTTAGAGACTATTCATTTATATAGACAAGGATCTATATTTCTGCAGCATTTTTCAGTTCTCCATACTTCTAAAAGTGATGACAATCTTAAATGATCACCACTTTTATAAGGGATCACTGTAACTCTGAGATGACCACTTTTCTGGGACCATCACCAGATAATCATGATGATTGTTGTTTTCATAAAGGGTGATCAGCTGATTGCCACTTCACAGATGATCAAAAAGTGTTCCACTTTAAAGGTTGGGTGTGGAATTGACTTCAATGGACAACAGGGGTACCTTTTTCAAACACCTTGTTCTCCAGTTTTACACAGGTTGGCAGTGCCAATCTGTGACTACCTGGTGCCCTCTGCTGTCTTGGTATGTTCCTGGATCTTTGTAGTCAACTGCAGCGTATATTTAAAATTACAGAAAACCCCTGCTTTGTGAATACTACTAGGCTACAATTCATTGCAGGTTCTGAAACACATGCCACAAAATACAGAACCTCAGGCAATCACAGAACTGCACTGTTAGCAATCAGTGAAATTCTATCCAGGGCTTCAAGCTGAGGAGCAGTTGCCAGTGCTGATCCACAACTTCCTGGTGCCCTTTGCTGTCTTGGTATGTTCTTGAGTCTTTTCAGTCAACTGTAGCCTAGAGTCAAAATTACAGAAGACCCCAGCTTTGCGAATACAACTAGGTTGCAATTCTCTGCAGGTTCCTAAACACATACCACACAGTGGAAAACCTCAGGCTATTGCAGATCTGCACTTTTAGCCATTAGTGAAATTTGATCCAAGGCTCCATTCTAGTAATTGAAGCTGAGAAGCAGTTGCCAGTGCCAATCCATAACTACCTGGTGCCCATTACACTCTTGGTATATTCCTGGGTGTTTGTAGTCAACTGCAGCCTAGAGTCAAAATTATGTAAGCCTGCTTAGCAACTATGACTGTAGATTTCCGAAACACATGCCACACAGTGGAGAACTTTAGGCTATAGCAGATCTGCACTTTTGGGCATTGGTAGAAGCTGAGAGGCACATTGATGTATAGTAAACCAATCATTAGTTTTTTCAATAATAATAATAGTCCAGCCCATTATAAATGAGGCAATCTTATAGAGTCCTCGGATTTTTAAAATTGGAGAATACAAAAATGTCAAAATGAATCTAAGATCACTACTCTTTATAAATAGGCCCCTTTATGTGAGTGCACATGTGAGTGTAAGGTTAGTGCATGGCGAGGAAGTGTGTGAGTGAATGTCTTATCTGTGATCGCTACCTTGACGTGGCAGAGGGGCTTGTGTGTTCTTATGAACGTAAGAGCAATGCCGTCAGGAGCTTCTGCTTCTTGCTGGGTCACTCATGGCGGTAAGGTCAAAGGGGAGGAATCAGAGCAATCCACATGCCTTCATAAATGTGTATTTCTTATCTTATTTAGTTTGGTTTATTTGACTCACTTCATACTTGTCAGTGGGTGGCGGAGAGGGACTTGGTGAGCTCTCTGAGTGCACCAGGGGCCATCCTTCTACCACTGTATTATCTCTTCATATGCTGGTAATAAACACTTGTATGTGTGCTTTCAATAGATCATTATCATTAACAAAATCTTCCCTTCTCCTCCTTACATCCGTCTTACACTACAGCTGTCCTTGGCAGGTTTTGGTGCCCCAAATTAGTTATTATGCATAGAGTGCTGGGGGGAGGGGGAGATGTAAAATGTGTCTGGGTCCCATAGCTCCTTTTGAGCTTACGTTCTAAAGTGGTGGTAGGGTTCATATATTTCTCCCCCTGTTCCCTTATGTATGTCATAGCAGTAATTTTGCTAAGTGTCTTAGCAGTAATTTTAAATGTAGAAAACGTTTCAGACACCTCTTTTAAATCCAGGGACATCAGTTATCCTAAAGGGGCCCATACACTGAGCCGATTAGTGGCCGATTGATCGATAAAAATCGATCGATTTCAATTGATCTGACATGCTGGAAAATCTAGGTCGATCTGTTGAGATTGCTTATCATTTTGCATTGGACCTTATGGAAATCTGATGGCAAAAAAATGCCATCACATCGATTTTAAATAGATTTCATTCATACTGAAATCTATTGGAAATCTGTTCCTAGTAAAAAATGTTCCTAAACACATCAGATAGATCATAAATCTGATGATCTATCTGCTGCTAATCTAACGAGTGTATGGCCACCTTAAAGAGAATCTGTATTGTTAAAATCGCACAAAAGTAAACATACCAGTGCGTTAGGGGAGATCTCCTATTACCCTCTGTCACAATTTCGCCGCTCCTCGCCGCATTAAAAGTGGTTAAAAACAGTTTTAAAAAGTTTATTTATAAACAAACAAAATGGCCACCAAAACAGGAAGTAGGTTGATGTACTGTATGTCCACACATAGAAAATACAACCATACACAAGCAGGCTGTATACAGCTTTCCTTTTGAATCTCAAGAGATCATTTGTGTGTTTCTTTCTCCCTGCAGTTCTCATGCACTGAAGTTTCAGGCTGCTCTTTTTTCTCCTGCAAACAGCTTTGCCCTTGTCTGTAATTCTTCAGTATGTGAAAGCCCAGCCAGCTCAGAGGACGATTTATCCAGCTTGTAAAAGATAAGAGAGAAGAGAGAAGCTGCTCTAATCTAAATAATACACAGGCAGTGTGCATAGATGGGCCTGGAATGGGGAATTCATAGCAGAACCACAACACTGAAGAACTTGGCAGCCTTCCAGACACAGGCTGACAAGTCTGACAAGGGAAAGATACATGGATTTATTACAGAGACTGTGATAGCAGAAAGTGCTGCAATAAGCCAGAACACATTAGAATAGCTTTTGGAACTTGTAGGATGATAAAAAACAGGATGCAATTTTTGTTACGGAGTCTCTTTAAAACAGTTTTAAAAAGTTTGTTTATAAACAAACAAAATGGCCACCAAAACAGGAAGTAGGTTGATGTACAGTTTGTCCACACATAGAAAATACATCCATACACAAGCAGGCTGTATACAGCCTTCCTTTTGAATCTCAAGAGATCATTTGTGTGTTTCTTTCCCCCTGCAGCTATCTTCCACTGAAGTGTCAGGCTGTTTCTTCCTGCAGAGTGCAGACAGCTCTGCCTGTATGTAATTCCTCAGTATGTGAAAGCCCAGACAGCTCAGAGGAGGATTTATCCAGCTTGTAAAAGATAATAGAGCAGAGAGAAGCTGCACTAATCTAAATAACACACAGCAGTGTGCAGAGAGGGGCCTGGAGGGGGGAGATGCATCACAGAACCACAACACTGAAGAACTTGGCAGCCTTCCAGACACAGGCTGACAAGTCTGACAAGAGAGAGATAAGTTGATTTATTACAGAGATGGTGATAGTAGAACGTACTGCAGTAAGCCAGAACACATTAGAATAGCTTTTGGAACTTGTAGGATGATAAAAAACAGGATGCAATTTTTGTTACGGAGTCTCTTTAAGTCTGTTGAATAAAATCAGAATGATCAGATAAAGTGTAAAATTAACATTTCGGTAAAGTAGTGTAAAAATAATTTTATTATTAAGAAGATAACAGATATAAGGATTTGTTTTGCATGCATTTAGTTCCAAACACAGATGTGCATATTACATTTAATATTAGTTAATAAAGGCGAGCTATCCCAGTATAATTGCCTTAGAATAGATCACCAGCTAGGTGTGTAATAAATCAGTCTTCTATCTCTTATCATTGTTAAAATATTTTAATTTTTGAATTGACTATTCCAGTCTCTCGTTTTCCATATCTCAGACCAAAGGAGTTCCAGTTGTAGGCAGACAAGTCTTTTTCTCTTTCTACTAGGAAACCTCGTTCAGGTGCAGAGATAAGATGGTTAGGCAAAGTTAAATCACCAGGCAAAAGCTGCTGACCAGCTGGTAACAATCTCTTCCTCCTACATAGAAGGGCAAATATGGACCTCTTTCCCATCCTCCATGTGGCTGGTATCTTGTCCATGCATGGCGAAGTGCTCTCCCACTGACTCTGCCCAGACAGAAAGGTGACTTCTTCTCCTGTTAAAGTTATCATAATGTTAGAGTCTACAGAAGCAAAGCAGTTCTATAAAATGTAACTCTATTTAGGCTCCAATTGGGTACACCTCCTACAAGAAGGTCTCAGTCAGCTGGACTTCCGTAATCTAGAAAATGTCTCCCAACTAATCCTAATGTTTTATACTGAATTATAATCAAAAAATAACTGGATAGAGCATCTCCAGAATTTATTCAACCACCTTAACCCAGACAGCAGGGTTTTAGACTTAAACTGAGGCTGATGGGAGCATTCAACTACATAACTATAAGTGTGACATTTGGTCTCCATACTTAGTTACTTTAATTGCATCATTATAATGCTGTGAGAAGCAGTGTAACAATACTTATTTGAAGACAATGTGGTTCATATTTTAGACAGAGAAAATCATATGGTTTATAAGAGACATAAAATAGGCCATCTACGTTATATTAGACAACCATACTTAAACAGGGGATGGTTTTTTACTTTGACACCACTTATCAGTACACAGTGTCATCGTTATATTCTTTGCAGTTTAACAGCAAACCACTCTAGGTCTCTTTCAGATGAGCTGCTGACAGGCGGTGCATCCATCACATATCAGCTGCTCTCTTGGACCCACCAGATGCTAGCAATCATTTGGCATGGGCAGTGGGATGCATCATATCCAAGCATGATGTGATGTCACGCGATGTGCAGGGGAGCGGCGCAGACAATGCGATGGCCATCGTGGGAGGGAGAGTTGTTCCTCCGGGTGGATCACTCGCAGGTTTGGGGTCAGGGGGTGGTGGCCACTGTAGACACGCCTGAATATCGGCTCAGGCGGTCGTTATGATCGGGCAGCCATGTTCTGGCATCAAACTTTGTCAGATTCTATTACAGTGTAAAAGTAGGAAAAGGTAAATAGCATATGGGCACCTTAACCCCGTACCATGAATAAGGAGGCTGGCACTACTGTTTAAAAGAAGCTCTTTTACTTTATTTATTATTTATTTTATTTATTTTCCAAAACACTTATTGAATGGCGGTTGGCTGCTCTGTCCAACTGCTAAAAAAGTGTGAAACCAGCAGGAAGGCTGCCCAGCATCTTTGTATACAGGTAGTCCCTGGTTTACGAACACCCGACATACGAACAACCTGCCGATACGAACGGCCCGATCCCATCGTGATGCTGTCATTTTTCCGCGTCGGGGAAGTTTGAAGAAGCGGCTTCAAACTTCCCCCGTGTGCCAGCACATGTCCCCTCAGCAGTGTTGGACTCCCCTCCGAACCGAGTCCAATGCTGTCTGTCCTCCGCTCTCCGTCTCCTGCTCCATATTGCCCCATACAGCCACCGCTAGATGCAGCATCCACTTGCTTCCTGTATGTCACATGACATACAGGAAGCGGTGCGATGCTGCATCTAGTGGTGGCTGTACGTGGCTATAAACAGCAGTCGGAGAGACGGAGAGTGGAGGACAGACAGCATTGGACTCGGGCTGGAAGGTGAGTCCATAGGCAGAGAGGGAGGGGAAAAAGCAGGGCACCGGGGGGGGGGGGGGGGGGAGAGAGAGCGGCAAAGAAGGGTACAAATTTAGGCACAGGGGGAAAATAGAGACAGAGGCACCAGGGGTAAAAATGGAGGCGGGGGGTGACAAAGGTGCAGGGGGGTACAAAAATCCACAGGGGAGTACAAACGGAGGCACAGAGGGTAGAAATGGAGGCACAGAGGGTACAAACAGAAGCACAGGGGTACAGAGAGAGGCACATGGGGGACATAGAGATGCACAGTGGGGGGACAAACGTGCACAGAGAGAGTACAAAGGCATTGAAGGGGACAAACAGGCACAGAAGGAGACAGAGAGGCACAGAAGGAGGCACTGGAGGCAAAGGGGGCACATAGGAGGCAAAGCGGACAGAGATGGCACAGCGTTCCGACTTAAGAACGGATTCAGGTTAAGAACGAACCTACAGTCCATATCTCGTTCGTTAACAGAGGAATACCTGTATATAATTTTTAGGGAGAGTCTTTATAAAGAATAAAGGCCATGCTGAGAATCCCCAATGAGAAGATGGGCTACTCCAAAACTTGTTTGTTCTGTCAGATTTCTACTACCTACTATAAATGACACCAACATAGGGGGAAAGTAATTTATGGATTATTTCACCCTGGAAGAAATGTACTTCTTATTTGAATGTGTTTACGTGTATTTTAAATTTTACGATTTTCGTGAGAGTGTTCCTTTAAGAAAAGTGCAAATACGTCACTGGCTTGACGGTGACAGCCCGCTGTTTCTGGCTCTCCACCTTTTATCAAGCTGTGCAGCCAAGTGAGCCAGAAACAGCGGGCTGTCACCGTCAAGCCAGTGATGTACAGTATTTGCACATTTCTTAATAAATTAAAGAGACAATGAAGCGAAAAAAAAATTATGATATAATGAATTGGTTGTGTAGTACAGCTAAGAAATAAAGCATTAGGAGCAGAGACAGAAGTCTAACATTTGTTTCCAGTACAGGAAGAGATTAGAAACTCCAGTTGTCATTTGTACAAATAGCAATTAAAGGGATACTGTAGGGGGGTCAGGGGAAAATGAGTTGAAGTTACCCAGGGCTTCTAATGGTCCCCCACAGACATCCTGTGCCCACGCAGCCACTCCCCAATGCTCCGGCCCCGCCTCTGGTTCACTTCTGGAATTGCAGACTTTAAAGTCTGAAAACCACTGCGCCTGCATTGCTGTATCCTCACTCCCGCTGATGGCACCAGGAGAGTACTGCGCAGGCCCAGTATGGTCTGTGCCTGCACCATGCTCTCCTGGTGACATCAGGGGAAGTGAGGACACGGCAACACAGGCGCAGTGGTTTTCAGAGTTTAAAGTCTGAAATTCCAGAAGTGAACTGGGGGCGGGGCCGGAGCATCGGTGAGTGGCTGCACGGGCACAGGATGTCTGCGGGGGACTATTAGGAGCCCCGGGTAACTTCAACTCATTTTCCCCCGACCCCCTACAGTATCCCTTTAAGCTCTGTGACTTTGTCACAGAGAGCTCTGACTTCAGATTAGGTTATCTCAGCTGTATTGTGTTTTTCTTTTGCAGAAAACAGTTCAGGACAGGTCAAAGGTTCACTGCCTGTTCTGCAAAAACTTTTAGAGTGCTGAGTAATGTTTAAACTGCAAGTATTCGAGAATGATGCAATGTTATAAAAAAAGCTGTATAACTGAAAATAAAAATATGAGAATATTTTTTTTGCTACCAATGTTCTAGTAATTACCCGTACTACACAACCAATTCATGATATCATAATTTTTGTTTTTGCTTCAGTGTCTCTTTAAAGGGGAACTGAAGAGAGAGGTATATGGAGGCTGTCATGTTTATTTCCTTTTAGACAATACCAGTTGCCTGGCAGCCCTGCTGATCCTCTGCCTCTAATACTATTAGCCATAGCCCCTGAACAAGCATGCAGCAGATCAGGTGTTTCAGTGGTTCAGATTTATAAGTCAGATCTGACAAGACTAGCTGCATGCTTGTTTCTGGTTTTAATCAGATACTACTGCAGAGAAATAGACCAGCAGGGCTGCCAGGCAACTGGTATTGATTAAAAGGAAATAAACATGACAGCCTCCATATACCTCTCTCTTCAGTTCCCCTTTAAGAGCTTCTTTTAAATGGTGGTGCCATCCTTCTCATGATATCTGCTACTACATGATCCTGTACCCCCCAAAAATACCTTTTTTAACCCTATAATAGTAGTCATGTAACCTGCATCCAGCTTCTCAAAACTTCTTTCCTTGTCCCCTCTTCTTTTGTTCTCAACTAGTTTATCATAAGATTCTCTAAGCCATCCTTCAATGCTGCTGAGTGAATCCATCTATGTAGTATTCCTGGGCGAGTCAGGTATCTCTTCACTTAGAAATCACAGATGGCTGCCTTTTCTCCCTGCAGACCCAGGTGTCCCATCCCATCTCATCTGCAGTCACAGATGTCCCTTCCCATCTCTCCTGCAGTCACAGATGTCCCTTCCCATCTCTCCTGCAGTCACAGGTGTTCCTTCCCATCTCTCCTGCAGTCACAGGTGTCCCTTCCCATCTCTCCTGCAGGCAAAGACGTCCCTTCCCATCTCTCCAGCAGCCACAGGTGTCCCATCTCCCTTCCCATCTCTCCTGCAGTCACAGGTGTCACTTCACATCTCTCCTGCAGTTACAGGTGTCCGATGTCCCTTCCCATCTCTCCTGCAGTCAAAGACATTCCTTCCCATCTCTCCTGCAGTCACAGGCGTTCCTTCCCATCTCTCCTGCAGCCACAGGTGTCCGATCTCCCTTCCCATCTCTCCTGCAGTCACAGGTGTCCCTTCCCATCTCTCCTGCAGTCACAGGTGTCCCTTTTGCACTCTCCTACAGTCACAGGTGTCCCTTTTCCACTCTCCTGTAGTCACAGATGTCCCTTATCATCTCTCCTGCAGTCACAGGTGTCCCTTCCCATCTCTACTGCAGTTACAGGTGTCCGATGTCCCTTCCCATCTCTCCTGCAGTCAAAGACATTCTTTCCCTACTCTCCTGCAGTCACAGGTGTTCCTTCCCATCTCTCCTGCAGGCAAAGACGTCCCATCCCATCTCTCCTGCAGCCACAAGTGTCCGATCTCCCTTCCCATCTCTCCTGCAGTCACAGGTTTCCCTTCCCATCTCTCCTGCAGTCACAGGTGTCCCGTCTAATCTCTCCTGCAGTCACAGATGCCCCTTCCCATCTCTCCTGCAGTCACACTCAAACCTTTGTAATGGACAGCACTCCCCAATGATGTAGATCGATGTGCCAGATCTTAGATCCTGCAGCAGTCAGGATCAGCTTGCAACGAAGAAGTGGAGATCGGCACCATCTGTTGTATTCAGCTCAATAAATTTATTATAAAGACATCTTGACAATACAAAACGACGTTTCGGAGGAGAAACCTCCTTTATCAAGTTCCTGTCAGTGTCTGACTAACTTTGAAACAAATCCTCTTTATAAATTCACTACCATGGAATATGAACCAATCACGCTAGAGGAGTCGCCGCTGGCGACCAATCCCCTGCTGTCACGCTCAGCGGACCTGATGGGGAACTACATGTGCGCATACAGCGTGCGCACAGACTTAAAAAACTCTCCAGGCGGTGGGGCGGAAACGGCGCATCCCCGGCCCACATCGCGCACCGCCGACCAATAGGGAGACATTCAGTGATGACATCACCATCAGGTCACGCCCCTGGCTGGGACGGACCCGATGGGGAACTGAGCGCTCCCTCGGCGGTAAAGACCGCCCCTGGCTCGGACGACACCGTCACGGCAGGCATGGATCGCCCCCATGCGTGTCTAGGTACGCCTTCGTGGGCGAAGGTACGCCTTCCGCCCCACCGTCTGAACAAAGAGCCAGTAATATGCAGAAACAAGCGGCATAGCAAATGAAAGGAAATATGACATCTAGTGTTAGAAAGATAAACTGCATATATGTGACTACATCAAGAGAACCTATCATACTTCACACATATTTTATGATATATAGCAAAAGATAAACAACATGCTACATTCTTATTAATGCCACTCCTAAAGGCAAAGACTAGATCTTGTGAAAAGAGATCAATAGAACAACAGCCTACAGTATCACATAAAAGGCACCATATCATATTCTCTGTTCATACCCCTCGGTTCAATTGTATCTAATCTGCGTATCCAATATGCCTCACGATAAAGCAATTTTTTAATTCTATTACCACCCCTCCTTCCACATTTGACCTGTTCAATAATTTGAAATCTCAACTGGCTTGTGGTATGACCTGCACTAATAAAGTGTGATGGTACTGGTAACTCAACTTTTTTTGTCCTAATGGTACTTTTATGTGCGGTTAGTCTATCCTTAATTCTCTGGGTGGTCTGGCCTATATATAAAAGACCACACGGGCATTTTAATAGATAAATTACAAATCTAGAATTGCAGTCAAATTGGCCTTTAATATTAAATTTTGTACCATTATGGGGTTGTATAAAATAATTGCCTTTGATAACGCTATTACAGTGTACACACCCCAAACATGGGTACGTGCCACCAGGTCTACTGGAGGTAATAGATGTTTTCTGGGACCCTAAGTCAGCATGTACTAATTTATCACGAAGTGTAGGTGCTCGTTTATAAGACAATAAAGGAGAGGCCTGGAATTCTGGTATGTCAGGGAAACGCTCTTTAAGTAGAGACCAGTTGGTGCGAATGATTTTGGCTATACGATCACTATATACATTATATTGAGAGACAAACGGAATTCTTTTGTTGTGTCCACGTCTTCTATTTGTTCTACCTGATCTGTCCTCATTTAAACCCTGTCTTGCCTTCTCTAATACTGATTTAGGATAATGTCTACGTTGAAATCTATCAGTCATCTCGTCCAGTCTCATGTCTCTAAGATGGTCATCGTCAACTATACGCTTGACTCTCTCGAACTGGCTACCGGGAATCGATAGTATAGTATTGGGGGGATGGAAGGCCGGATGTAGATGAGGATGCCCTCAAGTTGCAAGATACTAATTTGAGAAATAAGAGTAGTTTTAATCCCCCCTCTTGCCAGATTATTGATAAGTTTAGTCAGAAGGTACAACAAGAGATAGATACATTGTTTAGAAATCCTAGATTGGGGACTAACTGTACCATACATCATAACCTACAAGTGGATGAACGGACAGCCTTACGTGAACTATGTGATAATCAGGTTATCACAATAAAATAGGCAGATAAAGGTGGAGCAGTGGTCATCATGGACACAATTTATTACAAAGAAGAAATGTATCGCCTATTAGCGGACTCCACCACTTATATTATTAATAATATTAAAGGCCAATTTGACTGCAATTCTAGATTTGTAATTTATCTATTAAAATGCCCGTGTGGTCTTTTATATATAGGCCAGACTACCCAGAGAATTAAGGATAGACTAACCGCACATAAAAGTACCATTAGGACAAAAAAAGTTGAGTTACCAGTACCATCACACTTTATTAGTGCAGGTCATACCACAAGCCAGTTGAGATTTCAAATTATTGAACAGGTCAAATGTGGAAGGAGGGGTGGTAATAGAATTAAAAAATTGCTTTATCGTGAGGCATATTGGATACGCAGATTAGATACAATTGAACCGAGGGGTATGAACAGAGAATATGATATGGTGCCTTTTATGTGATACTGTAGGCTGTTGTTCTATTGATCTCTTTTCACAAGATCTAGTCTTTGCCTTTAGGAGTGGCATTAATAAGAATGTAGCATGTTGTTTATCTTTTGCTATATATCATAAAATATGTGTGAAGTATGATAGGTTCTCTTGATGTAGTCACATATATGCAGTTTATCTTTCTAACACTAGATGTCATATTTCCTTTCATTTGCTATGCCGCTTGTTTCTGCATATTACTGTCTCTTTGTTCAGACAGTGGGGCGGAAGGCGTACCTTTGCCCACGAAGGCGTACCTAGACACGCATGGGGGCGATCCACGCTTGCCGTGACGGTGTCGTCCGAGCCAGGGGCGGTCTTTACCGCCGAGGGAGCGCTCAGTTCCCCATCGGGTCCGTCCCAGCCAGGGGCGTGGCCTGATGGTGATGTCATCACTGAATGTCTCCCTATTGGTCGGCGGTGCAAGATGTGGGCCGGGGCTGCGCCGTTTCCGCCCCACCGCCTGGAGAGTTTTTCAAGTCTGTGCGCACGCTGTATGCGCACATGTAGTTCCCCATCAGGTCCGCTGAGCGTGACAGCAGGGGATTGGTCGCCAGCGGCGACTCCTCTAGCGTGATTGGTTCATATTCCATGGTAGTCAATATATAAAGAGGATTTGTTTCAAAGTTAGTCAGACACTGACAGGAACTTGATAAAGGAGGTTTCTCCTCCGAAACGTCGTTTTGTATTGTCAAGATGTCTTTATAATAAATTTATTGAGCTGAATACAACAGATGGTGCCGATCTCCACTTCTTCGTCTCCTGCAGTCACAGGTGTCCCTTACCATCTCTCCTGCAGTTACAGGCGTCTGATGTCCCGTCCCATCTCTCCTGCAGTCACAGGTGTCCCTTCCCATCTCTTCTGCAGGCAAAGTCGTCCCTTTCCATCTCTCCTGCAGCCACAGGTGTCCCATCTCCCTTCCCATCTCTCCTGCAGTCACAGGTGTCCCTTTCCATCTCTCCTGCAGTTACAGGTGTCCGATGTCCCTTCCCATCTCTCCTGCAGTCAAAGACATTCCTTCCCATCTCTCCTGCAGTCACAGGTGTTCCTTCCCATCTCTCCTGCAGACAAAGACATCCCTTCCCATCTCTCCTGCAGCCACAGGTGTCCGATCTCCCTTCCCATCTCTCCTGCAGTCACAGGTGTCCCTTCCCATCTCTCCTGCAGTCACAGGTGTCCCTTTTGCACTCTCCTACAGTCACAGGTGTCCCTTTTCCACTCTCCTGTAGTCACAGATGTCCCTTATCATCTCTCCTGCAGTCACAGGTGTTCCTTCCCATCTCTACTGCAGTTACAGGTGTCCGATGTCCCTTCCCATCTCTCCTGCAGTCAAAGACATTGTTTCTTTACTCTCCTGCAGTCACAGGTGTTCCTTCCCATCTCTCCTGCAGGCAAAGACGTCCCATCCCATCTCTCCTGCAGCCACAGGTATCCGATCTCCCTTCCCATCTCTCCAGTAGTCACAAGTTTCCCTTCCCATCTCTCCTGCAGTCACAGGTGTCCCATCTCATCTCTCCTGCAGTCACAGATGCCCCTTCCCATCTCTCCTGCAGTCACAGGTGTCCCTTACCATCTCTCCTGCAGTTACAGGTGTCTGATGTCCCGTACCATCTCTCCTGCAGTCACAGGTGTCCCTTACCATATCTCCTGCAGGCAAAGTCGTCCCTTCCCATCTCTCCAGCAGCCACAGGTGTCCCATCTCCCTTCCCATCTCTCCTGCAGTCACAGGTGTCCCTTCCCATCTCTCCTGCAGTTACAGGTGTCCGATGTCCCTTCCCATCTCTCCTGCAGTCAAAGACATTCCTTCCCATCTCTCCTGCAGTCACAGGTGTTCCTTCCCATCTCTCCTGCAGACAAAGACATCCCTTCCCATCTCTCCTGCAGCCACAGGTGTCCGGTCTCCCTTCCCATCTCTCCTGCAGTCACAGGTGTCCCTTCCCATCTCTCCTGCAGTCACAGGTGTCCCTTTTGCACTCTCCTACAGTCACAGGTGTCCCTTTTCCACTCTCCTGTAGTCACAGATGTCCCTTATCATCTCTCCTGCAGTCACAGGTGTCCCTTCCCATCTCTACTGCAGTTACAGGTGTCCGATGTCCCTTCCCATCTCTCCTGCAGTCAAAGACATTCTTTCTTTACTCTCCTGCAGTCACAGGTGTTCCTTCCCATCTCTCCTGCAGGCAAAGACGTCCCATCCCATCTCTCCTGCAGCCACAGGTGTCCGATCTCCCTTCCCATCTCTCCTGTAGTCACAGGTTTCCCTTCCCATCTCTCCTGCAGTCACAGGTGTCCCATCTCATCTCTCCTGCAGTCACAGATGCCCCTTCCCATCTCTCCTGCAGTCACAGGTGTCCCTTACCATCTCTCCTGCAGTTACAGGTGTCTGATGTCCCGTACCATCTCTCCTGCAGTCACAGGTGTCCCTTACCATATCTCCTGCAGGCAAAGTCGTCCCTTCCCATCTCTCCAGCAGCCACAGGTGTCCCATCTCCCTTCCCATCTCTCCTGCAGTCACAGGTGTCCCTTCCCATCTCTCCTGCAGTTACAGGTGTCCGATGTCCCTTCCCATCTCTCCTGCAGTCAAAGACATTCTTTCCCTACTCTCCTGCAGTCACAGGTGTTCCTTCCCATCTCTCCTGCAGGCAAAGACGTCCCATCCCATCTCTCCTGCAGCCACAGGTGTCCGATCTCCCTTCCCATCTCTCCTGCAGTCACAGGTTTCCCTTCCCATCTCTCCTGCAGTCACAGGTGTCCCTTTTGCACTCTCCTACAGTCACAGGTGACCCTTTTCCACTCTCCTGTAGTCACAGATGTCCCTTATCATCTCTCCTGCAGTCACATGTGTTCCTTCCCATCTCTTCTGTAGGCACAGACTTCCCTTCCCATCTCTCCTGCAGTCACAGATGTCCCTTCCCATCTCTCCTGCAGTCACAGGTGTCTGATCTCCCATCCCATCTCTCCTGCAGTCACAGGTTTCCCTTCCCATCTCTCCTGCAGTCACAGACATCCCTTCCCATCTCTCCTGCAGTCACAGACATCCCTTCCCATCTCTCCTGCAGGCACAGACATCCCTTCCCTTCTCTCCTGCAGTCACAGACATCTCTTCCCATCTCTCCTGCAGGCACATACATCCCTTCCCATCTCTCCTGCAGCCACAGACATCTCTTCCCATCTCTCCTGCAGTCACACTTGTCCGATCTCCCTTCCCATCTCTCCTTCAGTCCCAGGTGTTCCTTCCCATCTCTCCTGCAGTCACAGGTGTCCCTTTTTCACTATCCTGCAGTTACAGATGTCCTTTCCACTCTCCTGCAGTCACAGACGTCCCTTACCATCTCTCCTGCAGTCACAGTTGTTCCTTCCCATTTCTCATTAAGGTTAGGCATTGGTAGAGGGAGGGTTAAGGGATAGGCATCGGTAGAGGGAGGGTTCTGTGTGAGAGTAGGGTTTGATTACCAAATCTTTCAGACTCTCCTAACCATAAGATGTACCGTATCTTTCAGACTCTAAGACTCTCCTAACCATAAGATGTACCTAGGTTTAAAGAACAAAAACAGGAGGAAAGAAATATACTAAACCTGGTGCACCCATGGTTCAGAGGTGTCTTGTGGATGTTCTCCCCCTATTATGTCCCCCTTGTATCTCTTGTAACTCACGTAACTCACTTTGTCTGCCTCTGTCCCCCTTGTGTCCTCTGCCATGCCCCTTTGTTTTCTCCACCATGCCCCTCTGTGTCCCTGTGTCCTCTTTTGTCTCCCTTGTTTTCTCTGCTGTGCCCCTTTTGCCCTCCACTGTGCCCCTTTGTGTCCCCCTGTGTCTTCTATTGTCCCCCTTGCGTCCTCTTACGTGTCTCCGTGTCCTTTTTCATTCCTCTTTGTGTCCTCCTTTGTCCTTGTTTGTCCCTCTTTGTGTCCCACTGTGCCCTCCTTTTTCCCTCTTTGAGTAACTGTGTGGCTTTGTTTGTCCCGTGTACTCCTCCGTCCCTCTTTGTGTCCTGTTTGACCATGTCTCCTCCTCTGTGCCCCCTGTCTCCTCCTTTGTCTCCTGTGTCCGCTTCTCCACTTCCCCCATGTAGTGTAATTGGCAGCATGCACATCTTTCACCTGATTCAGGGGCACCCGCGGCAATCAGCGGCTTCTCCTCTCCCTCATTGTTCCCCTAGTGACGGCTTCTGCTAATTGTGTCATTACATGTGATCAGCACTAGGGGAACAGTGAGGGAAAGGAGAAGCAGCTAATCGCCATGGGTACCCTCGTATTGCACGGGTGTAGTCGAGTACCCGAGGAGGACACAGGAAACAAAGGAGGACACAGAACAATACAGGGAGTCCCTGACATTGCGTTTGGTCGCAGTTTGTATTGGGAGAAAAAGTGCATCTTGTAGTCTGAAAAATATACTAAGTCATATTAAAATATCGGTAAAGATCACCAATATTTTACTATCGTAATTAGGTAGTAGAATATTGATAATTTACAGATATTGTACTAGCACCAATATCCAGTGCCCTTTTTAAAGGGCCTTTATTACATGTACGCAATGCCGCACCCATCATTTTTCCTGTCATTCATCCTTAAGCTTTGTGTCAAAAAACCTTTGCATTAATAGCGTTTACTGAAAAATTTACACAAACTTTGCAGGGAGAAAGTACCTGAAACTTTGGATGTATTGACCGGTCCATCAGTCGAATCTCCAAAATGAATTCCAATGATCAGGACAATCAGAGAGAAAGCAGGAAATGTCATATCTTAAAATCAGGAATCCCTGCAAGCAAAATGAATACTAATCATCATTATAATTCCTTTCACTAAAATCCTTCTGGGCAGACTGGAAGTAGATGCCATGTAGGTTCATCATACATTGCGGTCCACATTCCACACTCAGCAGCCATCACACATTTCCCCACTGCTCGTACATACACTGCGTTCCAAATTATTATGCAAAATAATGTATATTTAAGTGTTATAAAGATTAAATATTTAGTTTTATAATTAAACTCATGGATGGTATTGTGGCTCTTTTGATCACTGAAATCAATCTCGGACTTCTCTGATAACTAATTTGCCAGATGAGCCCAATTAAAGGAAAAACTAGTAAAAAAGGGTGTTCCACATTATTAAACAGACCACCATTTTCAAGCAATATGAAAAAGAAAAACGATCTCTCTGCTGCCAAAATGTGTGACATAATTGGATGCCTTGGACAAGGTAAGCATTTTGGTTGACTGAGCCCATTTAGGATTGAGGGAAACACACAGCGGTGAGCCATGCCCCCTGAGGAAACGAGCAGGGGGCTCGTGAAACATGTCAGGGCTCTAGGTGGCGTCACCGTGTGTTTGCCCGGCCTCCCCGTCACCTCTGCCCCACTGGGATCCCCTCACCACCCGGATATCTCCGACAGACCCACAGTTCTCTGATGCTACAGCGAGCGGTCCAGAGCTACAGGGAGACATCTATGGACTTTCCACTGCATTTGGATTGGTGAGCGATTACACAGTCATTACTCTTTGAGAGGAATGTATGCCTGTACGTTCTGTACTCAGCTGCTGCCTATATATATGCAATAGAAGCTTGCTCATTCTGTGTCTAACAAGATCAATCTGACCAGTTGCTGTGGACATTATGGGCTTATCCTATACTGGGGGCTCCACTGACTTTCACCATGTTTCAACTGCTTGCAGCGCATGTGACCTGCTTCTGCTTGCTATAACACCTCTTGCTACGACATCTGTTGCTTGAAGGGGACTGTATTTTCCTTATGTGAATAAGTGCTAAGAAGCGGATAACCTTTGCTCCAATAGCGCTATGCCATTGAAATTTGTTGGCTTGCTGTGGCTTTTAGGCCTTTTATAGTGACATTTACAATCCACATTGCTGAACTTTGTGATGAGCAACCATTACATGTGATCACATGATAGAGATGATAGAGGCATCCCTTCCAGTATATGTTGAAGTGCACTTATACCATTGGTTCCGTATGTTTGTTGTGAGATGTGTAATGGGTGTGTGTGTCTGTAGGGCAGGGCCGAGCCTGGGCGGGTGCAAAGCACCCAGGCGCCTGCCTCTGAGAGGCGCCGCCCGGCCGCCGCTCTCCCCCTGTGGCCGAAGCTCGCTCCCTCTAGCCGCCGTCGCCGCCGCGTCAGACCTCGATCAGGCGGGCGGGCGCTAGGACCTAGCACGCCGCACTGATATGCGGAAGTGACATCACTTCCGCATATAGAGCGGGTGCGTCCGGCGCCCTCTTACTGGTCGGGTCGCCCGCTGATTGAGGTCTGAAGCTGCTGCAAGGTGAGGGGGGAGTGGCGGCAGCGGCTAGAGGGGAGGGGAGCTCCTGTCACTAACTACCTAAATGGGGACCCTATACCCCCTGGCTACCTAGACTGGGCACATATACCCCCTGGCTACCTAGACTGGGCACATATACCCCATGGCTACCTAGACTGGGCACATATACCCCCTGGCTACCTAGACTGGGCACATATACCCCCTGGCTACCTAGACTGGGCACATATACCCCCTGGCTATCTATGCTGGGCACATATACCCCCTGGCTACCTATGCTGGGCACATATACCCCCTGGCTACCTATGCTGGGCACATATACCCCCTGGCTACCTATGCTGGGCACATATACCCCCTGGCTACCTATGCTGGGCACATATACCCCCTGGCTACCTAGACTGGGCACATATACCCCCTGGCTATCTATGCTGGGCACATATACCCCCTGGCTACCTATGCTGGGCACATATACCCCCTGGCTACCTATGCTGGGCACATATACCCCCTGGCTACATATGCTGGGCACATATACCCCCTGGCTACCTATGCTGGGCACATATACCCCCTGGCTACATATGCTGGGCACATATACCCCCTGGCTACATATGCTGGGCACATATACCCCTGCCTACATATGCTGGGACATATACCCCTGCCTTCATATGCTGGGACATATACACCTGCCTACATATGCTGGGACATATACACCTGCCTACATATGCTGGGACATATACACCAGCCTACATATGCTGGGACATATACGCCTGCCTACATATACTGGGACATATACACCTGCCTACATATACTGGGACATATACATCTGCCTACATATACTGGGACATATACACCTGCCTACATATACTGGGGACATATACCCCTGCCTACATATACTGGGCACATATATCCCTGGCTATATATTCTGGGGACACTGGCTGTTTGTCATTATGTGCATTTGCTGGTGAAAAGTGTGAGGTTTACATTAATATAGATATACCTAACTGTAGAATCCTCCTTGTATAACGAGACAGGTTCTCTTAAGTTTCTGCTATAATAGGAAAATAGACAGAAATCTGCTTCTCTCTAGCAGCAGCTCAGAGCAATAGAAACTAGATAAGGGGAGTCTAATGATTTCAAAGTTTAATTTCCTCTCTCTATCTTAATAAATCAGCTGACTGAAACCAGATAATAAAGGACTTAGGACATGTCAGATAGATATGTATGTTTCTGCAGTGTTTAGCAAAATTATTAGCTGACAGGTATGAAAGTCAGAAATAGGAACCAATCACGCCATATTGTAATTATTAACTTAATGACATAATGCTTTATGTGACTATAATGCTATAAAAACTTGAAGTCTTTCATTATTAAACTAAGAAGATCTGGTTTGCAAACATGTAGCTGGTGTCCGTGTGATCTTCTTCCTAAGGGCCTAAAATTCGGAGTCCGTTAGCCAACGTATGAGTAGAGGTGTTTGGCCTCACTTTAAATTTATATTACAGGTCTTAGACTTTACAATTTGGCCCAGCGAACAGGGACCGAGCAGATAATATTCACCTAGGATCGTCTGAGGTGTGAGATAGCAGGACAACAGCTGCCTAGTGGAGGATCTGTCAACTTGGTAAGAACCGCTTGACTTAGCTCCTATATATCTTTGTCTCCTCTCTCTCACAGCCTCTTGTGGTCTGGGTGAGTATTAATGCCTCGCAAAAACTGAACCTTGGCTACTTGGATGTATTTGTCTTGTCTGTGGTGCTTGTTTTTATGTAATCTAACATTGTATTTGGGGTTTATTAACGGTCATTCTGAAAATGCATGTGTAATACCTTACAGTGCAGTGTTGATGTAATTTGTAGCTGTAACTTTGTTGTTTATGCATGTCTTTTCAAAAAAGGTTGTAAAGTGTTATAAATAGATCATAGACAGGTTGCTGCGGTTTAGCTTTGTTGATTTAATCAGTGGCTGTATTGAGGTGGCATTAGGAAGTGGTTTTTACGCAAATTCTAGACCATAATATATGTCAATAATATAAGACTGTGTATAAACGCTGCGTAGCAGTGTTTCACTCCTCACGTCTGCCAAAGCTTTCTGTTTCAGTTCAGTCTATATTAGTTAATAATTAACAGGCCTCTGCTGCTAGAGAGAATATATCTCTCATTAACCGGCCTGAGATAAGAGGTAAACCTACAGGTCAAAGGGCCCCTGGTTTGTAAGTTTTCCTTGCTGTGTAAAAGCTTTGTTGCTAACACAGAAATTAACTCTTTGTAGACTGAACTAGCAGATAGCTTAGGAACATATTGCAGCATCATATCTTCTGGTCTAAATATATTGCAGGTAGAGGGCTAGGAACGTTGTGTTTATAGGCATTTGAGAAATTACGTTTGCTAGATAGAATAAGGGTGTCTGATAAAAAGGTGTCTAGAGGTTTTATCTCATGTATTTGCAGAGCCGGGACAAGGTCCTCCAGCACCCAAGGCTGAGGCAGCAAAGTGCGCCCCTCCATCCATCCCACCCCAGCCGTCACACACTGATTGCTATTAGACTAAGAGGCGCCCCAGGGCCCCCAACATCCCCAACACCTTAATCTCTAGTTATATGGCTTGCAGTCACTACTATGTATCCCCTTTTCTTATTTCTTTCTGCTTCAAACACAATTAGGAATGACAGCTGAATGAATTCTGCGCCCCCTCCTACACTGCGCCCTGAGGCTGGAGCCTCTCCAGCCTATGCCTCGGCCCAGCCCTGTGTATTTGTAGTAAGTGGTTGGCCAACCCGTGATACAAAGTGCACTTTTTAAAGTAGTAAGTGTGTAAGCTAAAGATGGGAAATAATGTATCTACCCCTCTTGGCTCGAATCAAGCAGGTCTTGATCCTAAACCTCCTGGTAAGACAGCAGTTGAGTGGATGACAGACACCCATGGTACGTGGGCTACAGCCCCGTTTAAAAGTATTTGCAAGAAAACTAAAATGCCAGATGGTGGAAGATTAGATTATGACTTTTTTTTTTACTTTTGGAAGGATTTTATAGCCAGGCATCAGAAGTGGCTAGAAAGGAAACAGCTAATTACTCAGATTAAATTGTGTATTACAGAATCTCAGAAAAAGCCAGAACAGGTTGTAGAATGTTTCTATGTATAGGTATGCCCCTAGGAGGCGACTGCCTGCTGGGTGGCCAGATGAAAGCATCAAGGTGTGAGGTGTTGGAGCTGGAGCAGCTACGTCTAGGGGTGCAACAACATCTGCTGGTAGTGCAGCCTTGAAAAGGGAAGGTTTGAAAAGGAGCAAAGACTGTCTATGGAGAGGCAATACGGCAGCAAGTATCATATTTGTTGAAGCAATAAGCATTTAAAGGAAGAGACAAATAGAGGGATAGTACAGTGACTAAGCAGCATAGAGGATTGTTGGTGAATATACATAAATACAAGTGTTAAAGCATCACCTGCACATCAGAAGTGGTATTACATTTACATTTCAGTTTGCTATGTTATCATCTCTAGCAAAAAAAAAAAAAAAAAAAGTTAACAAGGTTTCAATACTGTCTGCCATGTGTAACATTTCTTAGTCACTGCATTCCACAAGGAGCAAACCGTCTAACAGCAGACAGGAGGGTATCCAATGTTAAAAATTATCCAATGCCAACATCTGTCAGGAAGTTAAGGACATTTCTGGGTTTAGTAAGTTACTGCAGGGATTGGATTCCCAATGCATCCCAGCTGATGACACCTTTGTATGAGAGTGTCTCCAGGGAACCATTTGTAATCACTGAACCAGGCAAAGCATCTTTTTGAGGCCTTAAAACAAGCCATAGTCACAGCACCAGTGTTGGGGCTGCCTGACTACAAGAAAGAATTTTTCCTTTTCTGCCATGAGAGCAAATGACATGCAACAGGAGTACGCACTCAAATGCATGGCTCCAAGCAGAGGCCTGTGGCCTATTTTTCAGCCAAACTTGATCCAGTGATTCAAGGGTCCCCTGGATGTGTCAGGAGTGTAGCAGCTTGTGCCCTCATGCTTACCAAGTCGGCTGACTTGGTGCTAGGACATACTCTTAATCTGTTAACACCCCACAGTGTACTTGAAATCCTAAACAGGGTACAAACTAAGCATTTGTCAATGGCAAGGTTAACAAAATATGAGGTTGTATTGCTTACACCAGAAAACCTAAAATTAAAAAGATGTAACACCCTAAATCCAGCTACACTCTTACCAAATGAGGAAACTGAACTGATAGAGGAACATGATTGTCTGGAGTTAATAGACATGGAAACTATCCAAACCTCTAATGTCCAAGATACACCTTTGCAAAATCCAGATTTTGAATTCTTTGTTGATGGTTCTAGGTACTACACTGAGGATGGTAAGCCACACACTGGTTATGTTGTTGTAACACTGGAGGAAACAGTGGTACAGAAATCTTTACCTCCAAATAAATCAGCCCAAAAAAGCTGAGCTTTATGCTCTCATTGAAGCCTGTACTCTGGCCACAGGTAAGACTGCCAATGTCTTTACAGATAGCAGGTATGGAGTTTCCATATCACACGACTACGGTCCGATTTGGAGGTCCCGGAACTTTATGACGGCTGCAGGTAAACCAATTAAAAAAGCTGATCTGCTAAGTAACTTGTTTAAGGCTCTCCAGTTACCATCCAGGGTAGCCATATTAAAAGTACAAGCACACACAAAAGAGCAGTCAAAGGAAGCTAAAGGTAATCGAAGAGCAGACGCCGCTGCCAAAGCCGCAGCTCTCACCCCCCTGTCGGAAGTTGCACTGTTCAATATCTCAGAGATTCCACCTGTACCAGTGGATGTGGAGATGCTGAAAACTCTACAAAGACAAGAAGCTACCAGTCACAAAGCTGCATGGAGTAGTAAGGGGGCACAGCAAGAAGAAGATGGAGTGTGGAGGGCAGGATCTTTGTTCTGTCTTCCTAGATCTCTATACCCAATGATGGCTGCTCTAACACATGGTCCAACTCACATGGGTAAGAATAATATGGTTGCTCTGGTAGGTAAATACTGGATAGCACCTGGGTTCAGCTCCGTTGCTGCCCGAGTCACAGCAAATTGTGAGATCTGCATGCGACATAATATTGGACAAGTAGTGAAGGTAAGGCAAAGGCATATGCCTAGGCCAGAGTACCTGTTGCAAAAGTTACAAATTGACCTCATATAGCTACCAAATGTGGGAGGGTATGAGTTTGCCCTGCTTTGTGTCGATGTCTTTTCAGGATTGGCCTGAGTGTTGGCCAGTAATCAAAGCAAATGCTAAAACATGAAAAAGCAAAAAACAAAGCCCTAACAGAGGTAATATGCAGATATTCACTGCCGGAGGTAATTGTCAGTGAACAAGGTTCTCATTTCACAGGACAGGTGGTACAGGAAATAATGCAGGCTATGGGTATCACACAGGCTTTCTATACTCCTTATCATTCACAATAGTAGTGGGAAAGCAGAAAGACTAAATGGTGCAATTAAAACAAGGGAAGGAAAATGTGTGAAGATACAGGTAAGCTGTGGACAGAATGTTTACCTATCGTCCTGTATAGCGTAAGAACTACCCCAATGAAACACAGACTTAGGTTAAGTCCATATGAAATCTTGTTTGACAGGTACCTAGAACAGAATAAATTTACCTCAGCAGTTGCAGTCATTTCATTCCAATTTAGCAGAATATGTCATTACCATACAGAACCATTTAGCTGAGACTCATAAAAATTATTTCTCCTTGTGACAGCTACTTCAGTAAAACTTGAGGAATTCATTAACTGGACTCACGTCAGTCATTGTAAGAAAGTGACCAAAGACAACAATGGTTAAACTGATAGGCTTACACATTGTGTTATTTGTGTATTTTGTCAATGTATTTCAGGTTCAAGACTTGTTCTGGGAAGAACCATACCTGTATATGATGCTGCAAAGGAGAGTGGCATTAGCTGAGAATAAAACAAAATGTTGGGTATGTGGTATGAGGCCAAAGGATTCAAAGGGGTTGCCACTAATAGCCATCCCCATAACAAATGAAGCATTAAGTAAAGAGGACATTTTAGGACAAAACCATACTGCAGATAGAGCCAGAGCTGTCTGGAGAACCCCTGTGTTAAAACCAATGCCTAATTCAAGGCCCACAATATGCATGGATATAGAAAAAATCCCTGAGACACCTCTAGTATCTATAGGTAGACTGCCCAAATCATATTGCAATAACGCCACATATAACTTTACTATGCTCTGGAAAAATGTAAGCATAAATGATATAGGTACTGATGCATGGTCCCTAGGAATAGCCTTACTTATGCCCCTAGGGGGTAACACTGGTTATATGAATTTTCCCTCAGATCAAGGTATAAATAAAACTTTATGTAATTTTACTCATCTAGATGCTATCCGGATCCCAGAGTGTGCAAACTTATTAGGAATAGAGCTTGCTATGATAGGAGCAGGAGCACATGTTAATGTATCAAAGGAAATGTTTTCACGAGGTATAATCTCATTGCAACCACCCTATTACTTTGTTTGTGGACGCTGGGCTTATGCCTGGCTGCCAAGAGGTAGCTATGGTCAATGTACTGTAGCCACCTTAGCTCCAGGAGTAGCTGTTGTGGAAGAAAAAGCTATAACTGAAAAGAAATATTTATTGCCCCATCACAATCTATATAAAAGGAGTCTGTTTACCGCCAATGATTATGCATGGGCCTTTTTCCCTACATGGACAGGTTGGGGGATGCAAATGATGATAAGATTAAATGACTACTCTGGACTAATTGACAATATGTTTAATGAGACCATTGCAGCGGTCACTGCTAACACAGTTGAAATAGCCTAAGTACGCAAGTTGGCACTACAAGAAAATTGGCCTTAGATTATATATTAGCGGCCCAGGGGGGGATGTGCATGGTGGTCCAGGATGATTGCTGTACGTGGATTGACGACAGTGGCGACATTGTCCTCAACCACTTACAAAAAGTAAAAGAGTTGCAAAACACCGCTAGGGAAATAGGCAATGAGGGATGGAATCCTTTTAAAGGTACAAATATAGGGAATTTATTTGGTTCAATTGGAGGGTTCTTTAAACAAATAGTTGCCTATCTGGTGATGTTCCTGCTCACAGTTCTGATGTTTTACCTTTGCTATAGATTCATTATGTGTTTCATTAGCAGGTGCACTCGCACATCTGAAGCTCACATCTACTTAGTTCAACGAAGAAGCTCCTATGATGAAATATCTACCCAGGAGTATGAAAATTGCGCGACATCGTCGGTCTAACTATTAGATCCTGTGCCTGAAGGCCAATTGGCTATCAGGGTTGGTACGCTGGTCACTGTTGCGCTTAACGTGCGGTGACCGTGCCTTGAACGCGCTTGTCACTGTTGCGCTTATCGTGTGGTGACCGCGTTTAGCTGTAGTGTAGTCAGAAGTTTATGTTAGAAAGCTTTGAATTACTTCTGTAAAATTCTTGTTTGTTAATTGTTGTTATAATTGATTTATTAATTTATGTGGCCATCATATGGCCAAAAGGGGGGAAATGTGAGGTTTACATTAATATAGATATACCTAACTGTAGAATCCTCCTTGTATAACGAGACAGGTTCTCTTAAGTTTCTGCTATAATAGGAAAATAGACAGAAATCTGCTTCTCTCTAGCAGCAGCTCAGAGCAATAGAAACTAGATAAGGGGAGTCTAATGATTTCAAAGTTTAATTTCCTCTCTCTATCTTAATAAATCAGCTGACTGAAACCAGATAATAAAGGACTTAGGACATGTCAGATAGATATGTATGTTTCTGCAGTGTTTAGCAAAATTATTAGCTGACAGGTATGAAAGTCAGAAATAGGAACCAATCACGCCATATTGTAATTATTAACTTAATGACATAATGCTTTATGTGACTATAATGCTATAAAAACTTGAAGTCTTTCATTATTAAACTAAGAAGATCTGGTTTGCAAACATGTAGCTGGTGTCCGTGTGATCTTCTTCCTAAGGGCCTAAAATTCGGAGTCCGTTAGCCAACGTATGAGTAGAGGTGTTTGGCCTCACTTTAAATTTATATTACAGGTCTTAGACTTTACAAAAGCTGTCTCTTATGTGCATTTGCTGGTGAAAAGCTGTCTTATTATGTGCATTTGCTGGGGAAAAGCTGTCTCTTGTTATGTGCATTTACTGGGGAAAAGCAGTCTCTTGTTATGTGCATTTACTGGTGAAAAGCGGTCTCTTGTTATGTGCATTTACTGGTGAAAAGCGGTCTCTTGTTATGTGCATTTACTGGTGAAAAGCGGTCTCTTGTTATGTGCATTTACTGGTGAAAAGCAGTCTCTTGTTATGTGCATTTACTGGTGAAAAGCGGTCTCTTGTTATGTGCATTTACTGGTGAAAAGCTGTCTCTTGTTATGTGCATTTACATGGGGAAAAGCGGTCTCTTGTTATGTGCATTTACATGGGGAAAAGCGGTCTCTTGTTATGTGCATTTACATGGGGAAAAGCTGTCTCTTATGTGCATTTAGTGGGGAAATTATGTCAGTAAAAATCTTTTGTTAGTAAATTTTTAGGTATTTGTCAGTAAAAAAATAACGTGAAAGGGTGGCAACACTGGCAGGCTGCGTGGCGCAACGGGAAAGATACTGGCAGCCCACCTTGGGCTTGGCAGGGGGGAGGAGCCGACGTCAGCGAGCGAGAGTAGGGTGGCCGCAGGCAGCCATAAATATGCAGTGTGTGACTGCGTCACACTCGCAGAGCCTCTCAGCCTGAGGCAGTCCAGAGACTAGCAGACTCGCAGGAAGCCAAAGCCAGCCAGGAGCAAGCCCATGTAAGAGGGGTAGGAATGGGGTATCACATGCATGCGTAAAGAGGTGGAAGGTGTGGGTGTGATTAGGCAGGACATGGGTGTGGTTATGTGGTTGGGCGCGGTTAATTTAACCACTCCCATAGGCGCCAGAGAAAATCTTGCACCCAGGTGCCGGGCACCCCAGGCTCACCCCTGCTGTAGGGAGTGAACAGGATAATAGGTGCAGGGGTGAATTCAAGGGATTAGGCCTGGCGTTTTTAAATCTGTGTCTTTTTGATAAATAAAAATGTATACATTTTTTCACTGAAATAGTTTTGTTGCATTAATGGTCTGTACCACCCATTTGAAAGTTAAAAGGTAAGCATGAAAACGTAAGCATGAGCATCGTTAAAAGATTTGTGGTTGACTCAGAGCACACACGGGTTTGTGCAGATAAAAGCAAAATGAGGAAGGGTTCTGCCAAACAAAAACATCAGATTAAGAGAACTGCTACTAAAATGCCTCTATAAAGCAGCAAACACATATTTGAAGGTGCTGGTGCCTCTGGAGTCCCACAAACATCCAAGTACAGGATTCTCCAGAGGATTTCAGTGCATAACCTTATATTCAACCACCCCTAACCTGAGCTCACAAGCAGAAACAGCTGCAATGGGCACAGGACTACAAGAAGACTAATTTTCAAACAATCTTGTTTACTGATAAGTGCTGTGCAACCCTTTATGGTCCAGATGGATGGAGTTGCTTAGTCCCAAAAAGGCTGCAACGCAATGCAAGGCTGGTATCATGGGAAGAGAGAAGTTTGGCCCCTTTAGGGTCCCAGAAGGTGTAAAAAATTACCTCTGAAAAGTATGTGGAGTTTCTGACTGACCACTTTCTTCCATGGTACAAAAAGAAGAACCATATTCTCCGTGACAAAATCATCTTCATGCATGACAATGTACCATCTCATGCTGCAAGGGTTACCTTTGCGTCATTTGCTGCTATTAGCATAAAAGGAGAGGAACTAATTGTGTGGCCCCCCCATCCTCCTCTGACCTCAATCCTAATGAGAACCTTTGGAGCAACCTCATGCAAAAGATCTATGGGAGGCAGTTTACATCCAAACAGCAGCTCTGGGAGGCTATTCTGACATCATGCAAAGAAATTCAAGTATAAACTCTCCAACAACTCACAAGTTCAATGGATGCAAGGATTGTAAAGCTACTATCAAGTAAGGGGTCCTATGTTCATATGTATCTTGACCTGTTAAGATGTTTTTAATTGAAATAGCTTTTGATTTCTGTAAATATGACGTCCTAATGCTGCAAATTCAACACATGATAATTTTTAGTCCTTTACGATCTATAAAATTTTTTGAAACTTACTGTGCGTTATAATTTGGAACAGTACATTTTAAGTTTTTTATTTTTAGAAAACGTACTGTTATCATTTAGGAGTTTTTTTTGGTAACATATGAATTACTAGCTGATGGCCCGGCGTTGTCCGGGTATGTATTTGGCTGGTGTTGGCTCCACCCACTTTTTCTAATCCTAACACACAATTAATCAATTGCACAGTTTGTGAGCTTTGTGGTCTTTGGCATCAATAATTTGCATTGAAATGAAACAAATATGATTGGCTGTGGCTCCACTCCCTTTTCTGAATTTGAACCCCACTCATCCAATGACCAACTGTACCAGGTTTGAGGCTTGTGCCATAAACAGTGTAAGAATGGCAGCAATTAACCTGCTGAGCGGTCTGGAAGAGCTCAGCTCGTCCAACACCGCCAGAGGCTGTCGCTCAGGCCCTGCTGGGCCGATTTTCGTCAAATAAAAAGCAGCACACGCAGCCGGCACTTTGCCAGCCGCGTGTGCTGCCTGATCGCCGCCGCTCTGCGGCGATCCGCCGCGAGCAGCGGCGAAAGAGGGTCCCCCCAGCCGCCTGAGCCCAGCGTAGCCGGAACAAAAAGTTCCGGCCAGCGCTAAGGGCTGGATCGGAGGCGGCTGACGTCAGGACGTCGGCTGACGTCGATGACGTCACTCCGCTCGTCGCTATGGCGACGATGTAAGCAAAACAAGGAAGGCCGCTCATTGCGGCCTTCCTTGTTTATTCTGGGCGCCGGAGGCGATCGGAAGAACGCCTCCGGAGCGCCCTCTAGTGGGCTTTCATGCAGCCAACTTTCAGTTGGCTGCATGAAATAGTTTTTTTTTTATTTAAAAAAAACCCTCCCGCAGCCACCCTGGCGATTTAATCAGAACGCCAGGGTGGTTAAATATTCCACTTGAAAATCAATAGGTGAATTTTAATTGGCTTTTGTAGGCTCCACCCACTTTTCTGAATCTTAATCTCAGTCACCCAGTGAACAACTGTGCAAAGTTTGAGAACTCGACCATTAACAGTGTAAGAATGACTGCAGTTTACATTTTCCCAGTGAAATTTGTATTTGTCTCTGCCCACTTTTTGGTTATGGGGATAAAAAGTATCCTATATGTTATTCCAGGTAATGTACTGTGTGTGTATGCAAAATTTCATTCAAATCCGTTCAGCCATTGTTGCGTGATTGAGTAACAAACATCTAAACTTTAGCATTTATAATATTACTGAAATACTCAAATAGCTGATGACTCAAAAATGATGCTGACTGCCACTTGCATCGACAAGTTAGGAAAATGAGAGTAAATTTCATTTGCTTAATCATTTGAAACGCAGTGTAAACACCTAACACCCCATACAGTTGTGTTCAAAATTATTCAACCCCCAATGCTGTAAAGGGTTTTAGGGAATTTAGTGTACATTTGTAATTGTGTTCAGAATTAAATCTTACAAGGACTTTTTAAAGGACAAAATGACATCAATTGTTTTGTAATACAGTATTAAATGTTTTTTTTGTGATTTCTTCATTTCTTCGCCGGCCGGCGTGACAGTACTGTACATGCGCGATTTAATTGCGCATGCGCCGTACTGTCACGCCGGCCGCCGTGATGACGCGAGGCGGCAGGCGTGGTGACGACAGACGTGACGTTTCAGGAAGAAAGAGCCTGACACTCGGGCCCAGTGTCGCCGGGAGCCGCCGGGGAGCCATTTCTGGCCAGGCCCTGCGAGAAAAGCGAGATGGACGCAGTGGGACATCCCGACCTACACTGGGCTGCAGAAAGCCCCAGGTGAGTACCGATTTCGTTTTTATTTTGAGCTCGGAGTCCCTTTAAGAACAGAGGTTCATTCAAGTGTTTTCGATCAGGTATTGAAAACACCTGTGGATGTTAACAAGCAGCAATCAAGCATAATAAGCACCAATTAGGCAGATTTAAAATGACTGTGATTCTCAGCTTCTTCTAGACATTTACTGGTGTGTTTACAAACATGGTGAAGTCAAGAGAATGGTCCAGGAAGACAAGGTGATTTCTCTTCACAGAAAGGGCAATGGCTATAAGAAGATTGCAAAGATGTTAAACATACCAAGAGACACCATAGGAAGCATCATTCCCAAATTCAAGGCAAAGGGCACTGTTGAAACGCTACCTGGTCAAGGCAGAAAGAAGATGCTGATTTTGACTGCTGTGCGCTACCTAAAGCGCAAAGTGGAGAAAAGTCCCCGTGTGACTGCTGTGAAACTAAAAAAAAGATTTGTCAGATGCGGGTACTGAAGTTTCAGCTCAGAAAATAAGGCGCACACTGCGTAATGAAGGCCTCCATGCCAGAACTCCCAGGCGCACCCCCTTGCTGTCTCCAAAGAATAAGAAGAGTCGACTGCAGTATGCCAAAAGTCATGTGGACAAACCACAAAAGTTTTGGGATAGTGTTCTGTGGACTGATGAAACAAAATTAGAACTGTTTGGGCCCATGGAGCAATGCTATGTTTGGAGGAGGAAGAACAAGGCCTATGAAGAAAAGAACACCTTGCCTACTGTGAAGCATGGCATGGGGTCAATCATGCTTTGGGGCTGTTTTGCTTCTGCAGGTACAGGGAAGCTTCAGCGTGTGCAAGGTACCATGAATTCTCTTCAGTACCAGGAGATATTGGATGAAAATGTGATGCAGTCCATCACAAACCTGAGGCTTGGGAGACGTTGGACCTTTCAACAGGACAATGATCCCAAGCATACCTCCATGTCCACTAGAGCATTGTTGCAGATTAAAGGCTGGAATATTTTGGAGTGGCCATCGCAGTCACCAGACTTAAACCCGATTAAGAACCTCTGGTTGGACTTACCAGTCTTTTATTTTGGTACATAATACGCAAAAATTGAATAGCTTTTGATTCAGTTTGTGACTAAAAAGAATACACGAGACATGGTCCTCAACCCTAAAACTCTCTAAACTGTACTCTACAACTTATCAGGGTTAAAATGTTACCACATATGTCTCTTATAATTTTGCTAAGACTTTCCCAAGTTTGATCATAATTTTTGAAAATTACTTTTTTATGTTGGATTGAGTTTGTCCCTACCCATTTTTTATGTGACGTGTGTCCAGGCTTTAAGACAAACCAAAATGTATTCTACAACTCGTCACGGTTAAAATGATACCACATGTGCTTCACTTAGTAACAAACTGGTGGTGCACTCTCCACAAATACACTGGACAAATATATTCGTCCAGTTCGGCTTAAGTGGTTAATCTGATTTGATAAAATTATTGAATCAGATGGTCGATCAGGCTGCATAGTCATACAGCTGTATGACCACCTTTAGTTCTTGCTGTGGCTGTATGACATGGATTTTTAACTTGCGTTGCTGAATTCCTTCCTGGCATTTCATTTCCTGGAATTTTTTGTACTAAAAGTGGTACAATTTTTTCCCCGCATTTCTTTATATTGTAAGCATTTTTGCAGACCGCTTCCAAGTTGCCTGCAGGCATGCATACAATATAAAGAAACATTTTAGGATTAAAAAAAATAATTTTATTACATTTTTTTACACTTACAATTATTTATAATGAATCCAATACAGATGTTTCTATTGGATTCAATACAAAAAATCTGAAGACAATGTCGTGCGCATCGGGTTACCGGGGGGGGGGGGGGGCATAGCTAGCATAGTTGCCCCAGTATAGGGAGTTTAGTTGCCCCAGTATGGCTAGTACAGTTACCCCAGTATACCTAGTATAGTGCCCAGTAAAGGTAATATAGTGCCCAGTATAGGTAGGTAGTGCCCCAGTATAGCTAGTATAGTGCCCCAGTATAGCTAGTATGCCCCAGTATGGCTAGTATAGTGCCCCAGTATAGCTAGTGTGCCCCAGTATAGCTAGTATGGCCCAGTATGGCTAGTATAGTGCCCCAGTATAGCTAGTGTGCCCCAGTATAGCTAGTATAGTGCCCCAGTATAGCTAGTATGCCCCAGTATGGCTAGTATAGTGCCCCAGTATAGCTAGTGTGCCCCAGTATAGCTAGTATAGTGCCCCAGTATAGCTAGTGTACCCCAGTATAGCTAGTATAGTGCCCCAGTATAGCTAGTATGGCCCAGTATGGCTAGTATAGTGCCCCAGTATAGCTAGTGTGCCCCAGTATAGCTAGTATAGTGCCCCAGTATAGCTAGTATAGTGCCCCAATATAGCTAGTATAGTGCCCCAATATAGCTAGTATAGTGCCCATTATGGCTAGTATAGTGCCCCAGTATAGCCAGTATAGTACCCCAGTATATCTAGTATAGTGCCCCAGTATAGCTAGTATAGTGCCCCTGTATAGCTAGTATAGTGCCCCAGTATAGCTAGTATAGTGCCCCAGTATAGCTAGTGTGCCCCAGTATAGCTAGTGTGCCCCAGTATAGCTAGTGTGCCCCAGTATAGCTAGTATAGTGCCCCAGTATAGCTAGTATGGCTAGTATAGTGTCCCAATATAGCTAGTATAGTGCCCCAGTACAGCCAGTATAGTGCCCCAGTACAGCCAGTATAGTGCCCCAGTACAGCCAGTATAGTGCACCAGTACAGCCAGTATAGTGCCCAAATATAGCTAGCATTGTGCCCCAGTATAGTGGCCCCCGCCCACACCCCTCCTCCCGCGGCCGCCGCTGCAGTTACCTTTGCCGGCGGTCTCTTTACATTCCCCCCCCCCTCTCTCTCGCCGGAGTGTGAGTCACAGCAGCGCGCCCCGCGGCTGCTGTGATGGAGAGGGAAGAAGCAGGAAAGAGAGAGCGGTTCCCATAGTAAGGGATGCCAAAGTGGTCCAGTCATGGACGACAGAAGCAGTGACAAGGTTATGAGAGCCCAAGTCTTATTGATGCATTTGGAGAATAAAATCTAGTAGCCAGTATGCTCTGATCCCAGCAAAGAGTACATTTGCCCACATTGCCATAAAACATGATGGGCGCAGTAGCATGAGATCTGAACAATGGATCAATGGAAGAAGGTGGCCTGGTCTGATTAATCTCATTTTCTCTGGATAGTCTTTGGAAAGTGCACTTACAGGGCTTAAAGGATCTGCTGCCAATGCCATACTCCACTACCAGCTCTATGAGTGGGTACTGGAAAAAGTACATGAGGTCACCATGCAGAGGCCACAGTGGCTTGCCCAGCGCCATGCACAAAAAAAAGAGCCTGAATAAAGGAGCCAGATGAGTGCCATGCATAGTGGGTAGGAGCTAACTGAGAGAAGAGATGAGAGGAAAGCGAGCCCGCGTCCCCAAGCTCCCTTTCTTCTCTCCTCTCGGTAATAACCACTTGGTTATACTCATACACGGGGCTAGGCAATCCATCCTCCTACTCTTTCACTACACACATGTTTCCCTCACATGGCTTCTCACTAGTTGGTCTCTGGTGGTGGTTTCCACTATCTTTTGTTGCTGTGTATGTTTACTTTTGGGGACTGTGTTTTCATTCCCCCTATTAGATTCTATTGTCCATTTTGCACACTGCACTTTATGCTTCAGGACTGGTGTGGTCTGTGTTTATTTAACTCTGATTAAAGCGGATCCGAGATGAAAAATTAACTATAACAAGTAACTTGTCTATATATCTTATCTAAAGTTTAGATGGTTTACACAGCAAATCTAGCTGCAAACAGTTTTAATAGAATATGATTATTTATTCCAGTGATACAATGACAGCAGCCATGTTGTTTGTAAACATTACAAACAGGCAGGCTTATCTTTATCTTGAGCCATCAGCCTAATCCCCTCTCCTCCTCCCCTCTGCCTCTGAAATCAATGGCTAGTAACACCCCCCCCCCTCCTCCTGCCCAGACTGAGCTCCCATGAGCCCTTGCTACTGCCAAGGCTCTCTGAAAACCTGTGGGCGTGGCTTTTTTAGTTTATAGGGAATTCGAGTATTAAACAAAAACAAAAAAGTATTTGGCTTGAGGCATGCCCTATAAACAAAAGGAAAGGAACACAATTATGCAATGTGTAAAAGTTCATCTCGGATCCACTTTAAGCCTTGGAAGTTGAGCCTGCTTATTCTTCATGCACATTGCATTTATCATGTTATCTTCATGTCCCCAGTTCATGATGTTTAATTTGTTTTTAGCTCTCCCTTTTCCCCATTTTTTGTATAAATAAAGTTTAATATGAATACTTCATTTATGGTTTGCTGCGGTATATTTAGGATCTTCTTTGTCTTTGTGGAGTCTGTATGGAGTGCCAGAGGAACAGAACCTTGTGTATGTTCTCCTTTGTTTGTGTGCACATAAAGGTTTTCCGAGCATTAAGGCAGGGAACACACTTGACTGTTTTCGTGCGCGTTTTCTGCACAGAAAAACTGAGAACTCATGTTAATCAATGTGCTAGTCCACACTTACTGTGTTTCTCGCGCGCAGAAAAAAACCTGACATTCTGCATCCCGATTCTGCACATTTTGGCAGTTTTCTGTATCAATTACATCAGCTGCTGTGAAAAAACGCGTGTGGTTTCCTGCATGGAAACACACTTAGTGTGCAGAAAAAGTATGCAGAAAAAAGCACGCAGAAAACTGAAAGTCAAGTGTATTCCCTGCCTCAGCCATTTCTCCTCCCAATCAGCTAGATCCAAAGAGGCATTAAGTTTGGATTCCCATTCCACCATATGCTTATGATTAACAAAATAATAAAGTCTCAAAATCAAGCCTGGTTCCCTATCTGTCTCTAATTGCATGTTGTTAGGGGTGAGAGAGGCACGCATAACATATTCCAGTCATTAAACAGATAGGATCTAAGCTGTATATATTCCTGACATTTCTGATGAGAGATAGAATATTTAACCTGTAGTGGTGAGAAGGACAGGATTGGCATCAGAGGTGGGTCGAAGAGACCAATTCTGGGGCCACAGAGTGCTCTTTAAAACTAGTAAGGGAGTCCTGTGGTAATGCGGGGTTCCCCTTTACACGTGTCAATTGGGAGGAAGGCTTAAAGGGACGATATTTATACCTATAGCTCTTCCAAACATCCCACGTAAACCTGAATGAATTGATTCCTGTTTTAACCAAAACATTAAAGTTTTGACTGTCTCAGATTTTAAACATTGATTAAAGCGGACCTGAACTCAGAACTTCCTCTCTGCTCTAAAAGATACGCAGCAGCATAATAACCTTTAAAGAAAAACATGTATTTGTTACAGCTGACACAAATCCTGCAATAAATCTGCAGTGTGTCTAATTATTGCTTTCATGTAAGCAGATACATTAATATCCTCTGTTTACAAACGAGCTGCTCTACCTTGGCAGAGGAGATTACTAAGCTGACACAGCTAATAGATGAAATTACAGTGATGATTAGTCACAGATGAGGGGGAATTAGACAGGCTAAACTCTCTAAATACATACAGGTTGCATTTCAGGTCCACTTTAAAAAGCAAATAAGGCAATGGAATTCCAGGACAGATCTATTTAGGGGAAGCGATACAATTCCTTATCTCATGAATTTGTGTTTGCATGAAAATTTTTATTAATTATGAATGTATATTAATGAGGCTGAGTGATAGTATAACAACTATTTAAGTGAACATACTAATTTCAAACCATATAATATCATTCCACAATAATATTATATGCTTCATTATCAAAATCAACTGGATTCTGCAGCCAGTCCTCCCCCCTGCGGTCTACATCAAAATAAGTAAAGCTGCACATCAAACCTGGATGAAAACATCAATCATATATCACTGATGCTTTTAACTACAAAGTACCTCTTCAGTCCTTTCCCGCTGAGGAAGAAAGACACTATTACTAAAAGAATATACACTAGAATAACTTAGAAATATAGCACAAGGACCAAGATCTTTGTCATTCTTTATCAATGCTTTTACTGCAAAGTTAAACTATTGTATTGCTTTTCTATGTGGTCACATAACATTTTTAAGAATTATTTCTTCTTTTCCACCAAATAATATTTTTGTAAATATATGTTTGCATCCAGATAATTCTAAAATGTTAAAAATACTTTATTATTACAATGTATAGCTATGATTTGCAACTGAATCTTAAAGTCAGATTGTGATCTGCACATTTGATGAATTCTTTCTCTAATAGTCTTAGTTTCAGAAATGTCTTCAAGTATTTGGACGTGTTAATCTGCTGCTGTGCAATTATAATATTGTCTGTTATATAGCTGTGAGTGTCAGCTCTGCCTACTACAGTCATCAGTTATTTTCATAGCCACTTACCTCTGTTTTCTTCCTGCTGGCACAGTTTGTTTTCTGCTGGCGTTGTAAGTGGACAGGCTGTATGTCAGCTCTCCTACACACACCTGGGTCCCTCTGATCTCTGGTCTGTCTTATATACCCTTACCAAGTGACAGCAGTATTGCAGGAACCTTCCCCTTTTGTAAAGAAACACTTGAAAGTTATAGAGCTGATACAGGCAAACAATGCACTTTATATATATGTAATAATGGGATTTATTCAACAAGCATTTCTCTGGACATTTCTCAAATTAATTATTGATCAATGTAACTTTAGGGAAAGCTTATTTAAGAGATAAACAGATAAGGAACCCCATGCAATTACCAAATATTTAAGTGCTGGTGAGTGGTACAATCAGTTGGTTTCTAAATTGCTTCACTGCATTGTCACTGCACTCCCAGACGAATATTAACTTGGCTGGCAGTGCATAAAATACTTGTTTCGGAATCCTACATTGTCAACCATCCTGCCCATACTTTCTTTTTTTTCTGTCTACTGCAATCTTCATTGCATAAGTGCTGCCACAAACTTGCTAGGCACCCAGATACCACCGCTAACCACCACAGCACAACTGAACCCCCTGTTCTACTGCCGGACACCCTGACACCACCGATACCTGCTGCAGCAATGCCGACACCAGATGTGGACCTTAAGGAGAATCCTCATTGGTCCAAGCAATGGACCAATGCAAAGGACCAATGGGAAGTCCTGGTGGCAGATTCAAAGATGCTTTTTGTGGGTTTCTTACTGAACTTTTGCGGTTATTCTGAAATCTTCCACAAAAGCATCCTTAAGGGGGGGGGGGGGGGAGTTATTGGTTTAAGCAATGGATCAAAGGGAAGTCCCAACGGGAGATTGAGACGTGCATGTGTTGGGATTCATTGGTATTGCAACTCGTGTGCAGTGGGTGGCGGCACTGTGGCAGCATTGTCAGCGGTGCCAAGCGGAGGAGCCTGGAAGGGGAGGTGCAGATGCTGTGATGCCTGGCAGTGAAGCGGTGGTGTTGGCAGAGGTGCAGTGGTAGTCTGATGGATAAGGGCAAGTGAATCTGCAATTAAGTTTACAGATGAAAGAAGGCAGAAATGAAGGTGAATGAAGTACACAGATGAATATTATGGAAGGAGAAAGAAGTATACTGAAGGAGATGACATCAGAATAAAACAAGGATGAAAAAAAGTTTTCATTCCTTTAACAATGTTTAAGTTTTTCTACATGCTTCTAAATAGGTTCAGTGTCAAACGTGCCCCCCTTCACCCTTGTACCTTTGAGAAGATGGACATTTGGGGGTTGTTAAATAGGCTTCCAGATACTGCCATAAGTCCTTCCCCAGGACCCACCTCTCAGAGCACACGGTGGGGATGAGTCCTTGACATGAACGGAGACATTGCAGGAGAAGGGAGTCCTGGGAGGGGGGATGTCGTGCCATTTTTTCTTTACTTCTAAACAGAAAAAGTAGCTGAGAAGCTGTATATGATGGTGAATACAGCTCCATACCACTGCATCTCACTCACTCATCACCTGGCTTCATCCTCTGCAGCAGTCAGGTGATATTCTTAACTTGTCTGTGTCAGGCTAACCGCAGACAGCAGCAGCAAGTCACCAGCAACTGAATTTTCAGGTAACTCATATGCAATATCAGGAGGTAAAAACTATTTTGTCTCCTGGAATTATCCTGGAAGTTTAACAAGTTCCCGCATGTTCATTCGGGTGCATTTACAGGCGATAAACCAACACTTTTATTTTTATATTTATGTAGTCTGTTGGCTAATATTTTAGCTAATATTGTGATACCCACATTGCTACGTGAGGTAGACCTACAGTATAGACCTATCTGGGCTCTTCCCTGGTTTTGGCATTATTATCACAGCCTGTCATATATTAGGACTTAGCTCTTCTTGAAAAATGTGTACCGCATAGATCCACCAGTTTAGGGGTTAGGATGTCTCGGTACATTTGATACCATTCTGTTGGGTAGTCATCTGGGTTTTCAATTTTGGGATATTAGGTTTAAGGATACTTGAAGTGACATGTGACATGGGGCTTGATGCACAAACCGCTGGTAATATTGCTAGGTGCACAGCAGTATTACTGATAGTAATGCCAGCAGAGTACAGCACGTTGCTCACTTAGTGCAACCAGCGGTACATGGGTAACATGAGTGTTACTCTGGTAATGAGCATTACATTGTTTGCTTAACACACATTACCATAGTAACTTGTTGCAGATCATGTGATACTTGTTGGCTACTTGCTGGCAAAGTACCAGTAATATTGCCATGAACTGCCTGAGCATGTCAATATTGCTGATGGTTCTTGCATCAGGCCCATGAAGAGATAAACATAGGTACATATAGTTACATAGTTACATAGTTATTTTGGTTGAAAAAAGACATACGTCCATCGAGTTCAACCAGTACAAAGTACAACTCCAGCCCGTCCCCCACATACCCCTGTTGATCCAGAGGAAGGCGAAAAACCCCCCACAAGGCATGGTCCAATTAGCCCCAAAAGGGAAAAAATCCTTCCTGACTCCAGATGGCAATCAGATAAAATCCCTGGATCAACATCATTAGGCATAACCTAGTAATTGTAGCCATGGATGTCTTTCAACGCAAGGAAAGCATCTAAGCCCCCTTTAAATGCAGGTATAGAGTTTGCCATAACGACTTCCTGTGGCAATGCATTCCACATCTTAATCACTCTTACTGTAAAGAACCCTTTCCTAAATAAATGGCTAAAACGTTTTTCCTCCATGCGCAGATCATGTCCTCTAGTCCTTTGAGAAGGCCTAGGGACAAAAAGCTCATCCGTCAAGCTATTAAATTGCCCTCTGATGTATTTATACATGTTAATTAGATCTCCTCTAAGGCGGCTAATAGTATTAGCCCTATTTAAAAAATTGTCTGAAGTAGCTTTGTTTTCCTGTACATGAAATGTTAAGTCACTATGTGGGGAGATGGGCGAGGTCGGGGCAGTGTATTGAGGGATTGAGAGGAGTGTCTTGTCCCGCCCCCTCACCAGGAAGTAATGCAAGGGATGCTGCGTGTGTTGTAGCGGCGTCTCTGACCTGAAGCTTGGCCAGAAGATTTGTTGCCATGATACGTGCTGCATGCAAGTTGCTACATCTTGGTGGTCACAAGAAATTGATAACAGCAGATTGTGTATACACTCTGGTGCGCTTGGCCAGAAGATTTGTCCTGTATCGTACATGCTGCAAGTTGCTATATATTGGTGGTCACAAGAAATCGATAACAGCAGAATGTGTATGTAACCTGGTGCGATTGACCAGAAGATTTGTTCTATATGGTACATGCTGCAAGTTGCTACATATTGGTGGTCACAAGAAATTGATAATAGTGTACTGTGTATGTATCCTGGTGCGATTGGCCAGAAGATTTGTCCTGTATCATACATGCTGCAAGTTACTATATATTGGTGGTCACAAGAAATCGATAACAGTAGACTGTGTATGTATCCTGATGTGATTGACCAGAATGCGATTGGCCAGAAGATGTGTACATGCTGTAAGTAGCTATATATTGGTGGTCGAACGAATTTGGTAAGAGCAGATTGCGTATGTATCCTGGTGCGATTGGCCAGAAGTTTTCGCTATTATGACACATGGGAAACAGAAAGGGAAGACTAACAGCTGCCCACAAACAGGGGACATACTGGGTTTTATGGAGGTGAAATCTAAAAAATTCGATGGAAGCAGAGAAGGATTGGAGGAGACTCCTAGTGAATCCCCTGGGGAAGATGGTGGAATTGGTAATGAATGTGTATCTACCAAAAGCCCTGCAAGGAAAAGGAAAACTCTGTCTGGTGATGAGCTATAGGAGGAGGAAATTTGGAGGGATCGGATGAGGTCTCTTCCCACTTTGTCTGATACGGAAGGCTTGATTGAACGTTTAGAAAAATCGTTCCATATGGAAATGATGGAGATTAAACATGAAATAATGAGTATTGTTCAGAGAGTAGCAGCTGTGGAGGGTAAGGTAGAAAAGATGGAGCGAACTGTGTCTAAAGTTGCTTCCCAGATTAATTTGCATAATAAAAAGTTTGATGAGATGATGTCCCAATTGGATGATTATGAGAATCGGAATCGCAGGCAAAATATCAGAATAAAAGGGCTCTCTGAGAATGTTAATGCAGCTGATTTGAAAGAGTCAGTTATGAAGATTTTCCATATTTTTTTTTTAATAGTGACAGATCTATTGAGATTGAGTGAGTGCATATGTCACTGGGTCCTAAAAAGACTGATCCTAAGAAGGCAAGAGATGTGATTTGCAGACTTTTACGTTTTGCTGGCAAAGATGAAATTATGTTTAAAACTAGAGAAAAGGGATCAATTGATTTTGATGGAAGCATAATCGATTTATACCCGGATTTATCTTGGAGAACTTTATCGATCAGAAGGACAGTGAAACCTTTGTTGGAGAAATTAAGGAAAGCAGGAGCAAAATATAAATGGGGGTTTCCTTTTAGTCTTACTGCAAATGAAAAATCTGCAATTTTGAAATCCAAGGATGATGTAAAACAGTTCTTCTGGGGATACCATTAGTAGATTTTGAGGATTGGAGAAGTTCGGGATTGAATGTAACTTTTTCTCAGCAGGATAGATGGGAGAAGAAAAAAATGAATGATTAGCAATATGATAGAATTGTAAAGGTTGTTTAACCACTTGAGGACCTAGGGCTTTCTACCCCTTAAGGACCGGCCACTTTTTTTCCATTCAGACCACTGCAGCTTTCACGGTTTATTGCTCGCTCATACAACCTACCACCTAAATGAATTTTGGCTCCTTTTCTTGTCACTAATACAGCTTTCTTTTGGGGCTATTTGATTGCTCCTGCGATTTTTACTTTTTATTATATTCATCAAAAAAGACATGAATTTTGGCAAAAAAATGATTTTTTTAACTTTCTGTGCTGACATTTTTCAAATAAAGTAAAATTTCTGTATACATGCAGCGCGAAAAATGTGGACAAACATGTTTTTGATAAAAAAAAAACCATTCAGTGTATATTTATTGGTTTGGGTAAAAGTTATAGCGTTTACAAACTATGGTGCAAAAAGTGAATTTTCCCATTTTCAAGCATCTCTGACTTTTCTGACCCCCTGTCATGTTTCATGAGGGGCTAGAATTCCAGGATAGTATAAATACCCCCCAAATGACCCCATTTTGGAAAGAAGACATCCCAAAGTATTCACTGAGAGGCATAGTGAGTTCATAGAAGATATTATTTTTTGTCACAAGTAAGCGGAAAATGACACTTTGTGAGAAAAAAAAAAAAAAAAAAAAGTTTCCATTTCTTCTAACTTGCGACAAAAAAAAATGAAATCTGCCACGGACTCACCATGCCCCTCTCTGAATACCTTGAAGGGTCTACTTTCCAAAATGGGATCATTTGTGGGGTGTGTTTACTGTCCTGACATTTTGGGGGGTGCTAAATTGTAAGCACCCCTGTAAAGCCTAAAGGTGCTCATTGGACTTTGGACCCCTTAGCGCAGTTAGGCTGCAAAAAAGTGCCACACATGTGGTATTGCCATACTCAGGAGAAGTAGTATAATGTGTTTTGGGGTGTATTTTTACACATACCCATGCTGGGTGGGAGAAATATCTCTGTAAATGACAATTTGTTAATTTTTTTTACACACAATTGTCCATTTACAGAGATATTTCTCCCACTCAGCATGGGTATGTGTAAAAATACACCACAAAACACATTATACTACTTCTCCTGAGTACGGCGATACCACATGTGTGGCACTTTTTTGCACCCTAACTGCGCTAAAGGGCCCAAAGTCCAATGAGTACCTTTAAGATTTCACAGGTCATTTTGAGAAATTTCGTTTCAAGACTACTCCTCACGGTTTAGGGCCCCTAAAATGCCAGGGCAGTATAGGAACCCCACAAATGACCCCATTTTAGAAAGAAGACACCCCAAGGTATTCCGTTAGTAGTATGGCGAGTTCATAGAAGATTTTATTTTTTGTCACAAGTTAGCGGAAAATGATACTTTGTGAAAGAACACAATTAAAATCAATTTCCGCTAACTTTTGACAAAAAATAAAAACTTCTATGAACTCACCATACTCCTAACGGAATACCTTGGGGTGTCTTCTTTCTAAAATGGGGTCATTTGTGGGGTTCCTATACTGCCCTGGCATTTTAGGGGCCCTAAACCGTGAGGAGTAGTCTTGAAACGAAATTTCTCAAAATGACCTGTGAAATCCTAAAGGTACTCATTGGACTTTGGGCCCTTTAGCGCAGTTAGGGTGCAAAAAAGTGCCACACATGTGGTATCGCCATACTCGGGAGAAGTAGTATAATGTGTTTTGTGGTGTATTTTTACACATACCCATGCTGGGTGGTAGAAATATCTCTGTACATGACAATTGTTTTGATTTTTTTTTACACACAATTGTCCATTTACAGAGAGATTTCTCCCACCCAGCATGGGTATGTGTAAAAATACACCCCAAAACACATTATACTACTTCTCCTGAGTACGGCGATACCACATGTGTGACACTTTTTTTGCAGCCTAGGTGCGCTAAGGGGCCCAACGTCCTATTCACAGGTCATTTTGAGGCATTTGTTTTCTAGACTACTCCTCACGGTTTAGGGCCCCTAAAATGCCAGGGCAGTATAGGAACCCCACAAGTGACCCCATTTTAGAAAGAAGACACCCCTAGGTATTCCGTTAGGTGTATGGCGAGTTCATAGAAGAATTTATTTTTTTGTCACAAGTTAGTGAAAAATTAGACTTTGTGAAAAAAAAACAATAAAAATCAATTTTCGCTAACTTTTGACAAAAAAATAAAATCTTCTATGAACTCGTCATACACCTAACAGAATACCTTGGGGTGTCTTTTTTCTAAAATGGGGTCACTTGTGGGGTTCCTATACCGCCCTGGCATTTTACGGGCCCAAAACCGTGAGTAGTCTGGAAAACAAATGTCTCAAAATGACTGTTCAGGGGTATAAGCATCTGCAAATTTTGATGACAGGTGGTCTATGAGGGGGCGAATTTTGTGGAACCGGTCATAAGCAGGGTGGCCTTTTAGATGACAGGTTGTATTGGGCCTGATCTGATGGATAGGAGTGCTAGGGGGGTGACAGGAGGTGATTGATGGGTGTCTCAGGGGGTGATTAGAGGGGAAAATAGATGCAATCAATGCACTGGGGAGGTGATCGGAAGGGGGTCTGAGGGGGATCTGAGGGTTTGGCCGAGTGATCAGGAGCCCACACGGGGCAAATTAGGGCCTGATCTGATGGGTAGGTGTGCTAGGGGGTGACAGGTGGTGACAGGAGGTGATTGATGGGTGTCTCAAGGTGTGATTAGAGGGGAGAATAGATGCAAGCAATGCACTGGCGAGGTGATCAGGGCTGGGGTCTGAGGGCATTCTGAGGGTGTGGGCGGGTGATTGAGTGCCCTAGGGGCAGATAGGGGTCTAATCTGATAGGTAGCAGTGACAGGGGGTGATTGATGGGTAATTAGTGGGTGTTTAGGGTAGAGAATAGATGGAAACACTGCGCTTGGGTGGTGATCTGTTGTCGGATCTGCGGGCGATCTATTGGTGTGGGTGGGTGATCAGTTTGCCCACAAGGGGCAGGTTAGGGGCTGATTGATGGGTGTCAGTGACAGCGGGTGATTGATGGGTGTCAGTGACAGGGGGTGATTGATTGGTGATTGATAGGTGATTGACAGGTAATCAGTGGGTTATTACAGGGGAGAACAGATGTAAATATTGCACTGGCGAATTGATAAGGGGGGGTCTGAGGGCAATCTGAGATTGTAGGCGGGCGATTGGGTGCCCGCAAGGGGCAGATTAGGGTCTGATCTGATGGGTAACAGTGACAGGTGGTGATAGGGGGTGATTGATGGGTGATTGATGGGTAATTAGTGGGTGTTTAGAGGAGAGAATAGATGGAAACACTGCGCTTGGGTGGTGATCTGATGTCGGATCTGCGGGCGATCTATTGGTGTGGGTGGGTGATCAGTTTGCCCGCAAGGGGCAGGTTAGGGGCTGATTGTTGGGTGGCAGTGACAGGGGGTGATTGATGGGTGATAGGTGATTGGCAGGTGATTGACAGGTGATCAGTGGGTTATTACAGGGAAGGACAGATGTAATTAATGCACTGGCGAATTGATAAGGGGGGGGGGTCAGAGGGCAATCTGAGCGTGTGGGCGGGTGATTGGGTGCCCGCAAGGGGCAGATTAGGGTCTGATCTGATAGGTAAAAGTGACAGGTGGTGATAGGGGGTGATTGATGGGTGATTGATGGGTAATTAGTGGGTGTTTAGAGAAGATAACAGATGTAAACGATACATTTGGGAGGTAATCTGACGGCGGGTTTGCGGGCGATCTAATGGTGTGGGTGGGTGATCAGATTGCCCGCAAGGGGCAGGTTAGGGGCTGATTGATGGGTGGCAGTGACAGGGGGTGATTGATGGGTGATAGGTGATTGGCAGGTGATTGACAGGTGATCAGTGGGTTATTACAGGGAAGAACAGATGTAATTAATGCACTGGCGAATTGATAAGGGGGGGTCTGAGGGCAATCTGAGCGTGTAGGCAGGTGATTGGGTGCCCGCAAGGGGCAGATTAGGGTCTGATCTGATAGGTAACAGTGACAGGTGGTGATAGGGGGTGATTGATGGGTGATTGATGGGTAATTAGTGGGTGTTTAGAGGAGAGAATAGATGTAAACAATGGATTTGGGAGGTGATCTGATGTCGGATCTGTGGGCGATCTATTGGTGTGGGGGGGTGATCAGATTGCCCGCAAGGGGCAGGTTAGGGGCTGATTGATGGGTGGCAGTGACAGGGGGTGATTGACGGGTGATTGACGGGTGATTGACGGGTGATTGACAGGTGATTGACAGGTGATTGACAGGTGATCAGGGGGATAGATGCATACAGTAAACAGGGGGGGGTGGTCTGGGGGGGGGGTCTGGGGAGAATCTGAGGGGTGGGGGGTGATCAGGAGGGGGCAGGGAGCAGGGGGGGGATAAAAAAAAAAAATAGCGTTGACAGATAGTGACAGGGAGTGATTGATGGGTGATTAGGGGGGTGATTGGGTGCAAACAGGGGTCTGGGGGGTGGGCAGGGGGGGGTCTGATGGGTGCTGTGGGCGATCTGGGGCAGGGGAGGGAGAAATCAGTGTGCTTGGGTGCAGACTAGGGTGGCTGCAGCCTGCCCTGGTGGTCCCTCGGACACTGGGACCACCAGGGCAGGAGGCAGCCTGTATAATACACTTTGTAAACATTACAAAGTGTATTATACACTTTGTATGCGGCGATCGCGGGGTTAACATCCCGCCGGCGCTTCCGTATAGCCGGCGGGATGTTGCGGCGAGCGAGCGGTGACAGGCGCCGGCGGAGGATCGCGTCACGGATGACGCGATCGCTCCGCCCATGCCCTTAAATGGACCGCCGCCTCTGTGGGTGAGGCCGTCCTGCAGGGCTCCACTTCCCCGCCGCCCCTGTGTAGTGGGCGGTCGGGAAGTGGTTAAATAATAGTATGGTTATTAGAGAGAGAGCTTTCCTGGTGGGGGTGGGGGGAGGGGGTATGCTGCTGGGCCTTTTCAAATCCCCAGGAGGGATCTCTAAGGGGATGTAGACAAAGAGAATAAGGTTCTCTGGTGGGGAGTGTCCTGAGCGGACAATTGGGTTGTTTTTTCTTTTTGGGTTGTTTTTTTTTATTATTATTATTTTGTGTTATTTTTCTTTCTTTCTTGCCCTCTAGTCTCCTCTAAGCAATTAAGGGAATATGTGTTAGGTGTCTCAGAAGGGTGACATTTTGAGGATTCTCTCTTATAATGTTAAGGGTCTTGGCTCTCCAGTTAAGAGGGGAAAATTGTGGATGGAGTTGCATAGAATTAAACCCCAGATCCTTTTTTTGGAGGGAACCCATTTTTGTGGAGATAAGATGCCTGGTATGCTCTTGTCCATATTTGATAGGTGTTTTTTTTTTTCGATTTCCCGATTAAAAAAGCTAAAGGGGTGGCGATAGCGGTGAGTAAGTCTTGTCCATTTGTATGTTTGGATAAAAAGAGCAATGAGATGGGTAGATTTATTTTTTTGAAGGGTCAATTAATATATTTACTGTTATACTTACGGGCCGCAGCTCCATAGACGGCGTTCCCCGCTCTCTATGCGCGCGTGCGTGGCTGGCCGTAGTTTGTTGATCTCGGCCGGGGGCGCGTGTACGTGGATACGCAATGGCATCACACGTAATGTACGCATGCGCGGGGTTATGCCGTACGTTTGTACGCATGCGCAGGCGTCCGGGTTTCGCACCAAACGGGCTATAAAAGGCCGACCCTGTCAAACAGACAGTGCTGTTCGTTCTGACAGCTAGTGGTTACTCTTGCCTGGAGTTCCTGACCTGCTGCTTATTATTGATACTGCTTCTGACCCGGACTGTACCTGGATTCTGCCTCTTCCTGCCGCCTGCCCTTTGACTCGGATTGTACCTGGATTCTGCCTCTGCCTGCCGCCTGCCCTTTGACTCGGATTGTACCTAGATTCTGCCTCTGCCTGCCGCCTGCCCTTTGACTCGGATTGTACCTGGATTCTGCTTCTGCCTGCCGCCTGCCCTTTGACTCAGATTGTACCTGGATTCTGCTCTTGTCTGCCGCCTGCCCTGACCCGGACTGTACCTGGATTCTACTATTGTCTGCCACTTGCCCTGTCCCGGATTGTACCTGGATACTGCTAATACCTGAAGTCTCTACATCGAGGTGTCACTGCTCTCCCAACCACTTCCTGAGATTATCCCAGTTGTGACCTTGTGGGCACTAGGCCGCAACAAGTCCATCATCCCTTGCGGGGTGCTGTGGTGAAGACCTGTGTTCACTTAGATCCACATCTGGGTAACCCCTTGGGTTAAGTGGAAGGGTCAACAGCGCCCGAAGATTTCTCAACCTAACAGATACGAACAGCCAGTATGGACACCACTGGAGCTTCTCCTCCTCTCTCACCATTAGAACAACTATGCCAACAAATATCGGAACTAAGGATCTCCGTTCATGAAGTTCAGCAGGACTATCGCCAGTTGCGGAAACAAATACAGGCGGCACCTCCTCCTACCCAATCACCAGCCCTGACAGTGACTGTGTCTGCACCAGCTCCACAACCAAAGATTCCTTTGCCTGATCGTTTTTCTGGCGATCGGAGTAAGTTCCGTTTGTTCAAAAATGCCTGCTCCCTCTACTTCTCATTACAAACCCGTACCTACACGTCTGAGGAAATTAAGGTCGGCACGGTGATCTCTCTACTACAAGGAGAACCGCAGGCTTGGGCCTTGCAGCTCAGAGAACTACAGCATCCCACTGTAGCCACCACTGAGTCTCTATTTAAAGCATTAGCTGAGTTGTATGATGACCAAGGTCGGGTCGCTTCTGCAGAATCTGCTCTGAGTCTACTACGCCAGGGTAAGCGGCCTGTGGAAGATTATGTTACTGAATTTCATCGTTGGAATTCAGATACTCAATGGAACGATGCTGCACTTAAACACCAGTTTAGACTGGGACTTAATGACCAGCTCAAGGACGAGCTTGCCCGTATAGGAATTCCGGCGACTCTTGCCGAGCTGGTACAGTTGGTGATTCGAATTGACCGACGTTTTCGGGAAAGAAGGCTGGAAAGAATGGGAACAGTTCGGCCCAGTCTGGGCTCGACCTCTGAACCTGGATATCCCACCAGTCTGCCTATTCCTCCCGTTCCTGTTACAGATGCTCCGGAACCTATGCAAATCGGATTAGCCAGAGCCCTTTTGTCAGCTGAAGAAAGACAACGCAGACGGTCCAGCAATCTATGTCTCTACTGTGGAGCGTCTGGTCACTTCCGCAATTCATGTCCTTCTTTGTCTGGTACTTCAGCTCATGTCCCCTTATCTGTGTCTTTACAGGGTCCAGGAGGGATGATCGCAGTTAAGGCTATCCTTGACTCTGGAGCATGCTCTTGTTTCATTGACACCAACCTGGCCCAGCAACTGGATCTACCAACCCGAAACAAGAAGCCCCCACTACCCATTCAGTTAGCCGATGAGTCTACCATTGGCTCTGGGCCTATTACTCAAGAAACCCTACCACTGTTGATTTCCATCGATAATGAACATCAGGAATACCTTTGTCTCGATTTACTGCCTTCACCACTTTTCCCAGTCATCCTTGGTATGCCCTGGTTGCAAGCGCACAATCCGCATATAGACTGGACTTCCGGAAAAGTCTCCTTTTCCTCTCCCTATTGTGCTCGCTTCTGCCTACCAAAAATAGGGCAAATCCTATGCATCAACTCTGAGAATAAATCACTGATTCCAATCCAATATCATGACTTTTTGGACGTTTTTGATGAAAAGGCTGCTGATATCGTTCCTGCTCACCGAAAATATGATTGTCCCATAGAACTGTTTCCTGGTGCAGAGATTCCCTTTGGTCATATTTATCCTCTGTCAGAACCTGAAACGCAGGCATTAAAGGACTATATTGAGGACAATCTCCGCAAGGGATTTATCAGACCTTCTACCTCTCCTGCAGGCGCAGGCATTTTCTGTCTGGAGAAAAAAAATGGATCTCTTCGTCCTTGTGTCGACTACAGAGGTTTAAATAAAATTACTGTTAAGAATAGGTACCTGCTCCCACTCATTCCTGACCTATTCCAACGTTTTCGTTCTGCACGGATCTTCTCAAAATTGGATCTTCGTGGAGCCTACAATTTAGTCCGTATCCAAAAAGGTGATGAGTGGAAGACAGCTTTTCGATCATGTTTTGGTCACTTCGAATACCAAGTAATGCCCTTTGGACTGTGCAACGCTCCTGCTACCTTCTAACACCTAGTAAATGATATCTTCCGGGATTTCCTCGACTCATTCATGATCGTTTATCTGGACGATAGTCTAATATTTTAAAACTCCTTGGAAGAATATCGGGATCATGTAAAGAAAGTTCTGGGACGCTTGAGGGTACATGGGCTCTATGCCAAGGCGGCTAAATGTGAATTTGAAAAGACTGAAGTTCAATTTTTGGGGCTACAGATATCTGCTAATGGCATTGCCATGGATCCTCAGAAGATCACTGCCATTTTGGAATGGCCAGCTCCCAGTGACAAGAAAGGAGTCCAACGTTTTATTGGGTTCGCCAATTTTTATAGAAAATTTATCAAAAACTACTCTTCAGTGGTTGCTCCAATTACTCGACTCACCAAGGCCAACTGCCGTTTTGCCTGGACTTGTGAGGCACAAGAAGCTTTTGATCTTCTCAAACAACTGTTTACTACCGCTCCTATCCTACAGCATGCTGATCCCTCTTTGCCCTTTACTTTAGAAGTCGATGCATCCGAAATAGCAGTTGGAGTTGTTCTAGCTCAGAAGTTCGGTCCCAAATCTCTCCTACACCCAGTAGCTTACTTTTTCAGGAAGCTGAATCCAGCAGAAAATAACTATGATGTAGGGGATCGAGAATTGCTGGCAATCAAACTGGCATTGGAAGAGTGGCGCTATTTGTTAGAAGGGGCTAACCATCCAATTCTTATCTATACCGATCATCGGAACCTAGAATATTTACATACTGCTAAACGTTTTCGCCCTCGGCAGGCTAGATGGGCTTTATTCTTTTCAAGGTTCAACTTCCACTTGACATACCGGCCTGGTTCCAAGAATACAAAACCTGATGCCCTGTCTCGAATGTTTCCTGACAATGCTCAACCTACCCCCTTGGATACAATACTTACGGCTCGGAATTTTTTACTTATTCAACCCGATATTTTGCAGACAATCAGGCAGAGTTCATCTCTTTTACAACCGGATACATCCCTTAATCTCCAGGTTCGTGATGGTATATTTTTCTGGGAAGAGAAAATCTTTGTTCCCAAAGATGTCAAAACTTTAGTTTTATCTGCATGTCATGATCACAAATTGGCAGGCCATGGTGGAGTCTCCAAAGCTTTTGATCTGCTTCATAGAAACTTCTATTGGCCTAGCATAAGAAGAGACTGTCTTACGTATGTCCGAGCTTGTTCTGTGTGTGCTAGATCAAAGATATCAAGATCTAAACCCTGGGGTTTGCTAACACCACTACCCATTCCCTCCCACCCTTGGCACATGATTGCTCTGGATTTCATCGTGGATTTACCAATTTCCTCCAATAACACAGCAATCATGGTGGTGGTAGATCGTCTTACTAAGATGGCTAATTTTATTGCTTTGAAAGGAATTCCATCGGCAGTAACCACAGCTGAAATATTCATCAAAGAAGTTGTCTGTCTTCATGGCCTTCCATCAGATATTGTATCTGATAGGGGGGTCCAGTTCACCTTCAAATTTTAGAAAGAGTTATGTAAGAATTTAAGTATTACTGCATCACTGTCTACTGGTTATTACCCGCAATCCAATGGGCAGACGGAGAGGACGAATCAGTCTTTAGAGCAGTATTTGAGATGCTTTTCTTCTGCGGTTCAAGATGATTGGGCTGAACTGTTACCTTTGGCTTAACTGGCTTATAATAATTCCAAACATGCTGCTACTAACCAGTCTCCGTTCTTGGCAAACTTTGGATTCCATCCCACAGTATTTCCCGGTCTTAAGGTGAATACTTCAGTTCCCATGGTTCAGGAAAGACTTACCTGGCTTACAGAAAACTTTCTTTTTTGCCGATAAAAGCAGAAGAGAGAGTCCTGAATTCAAACCTGGTGATTTGGTCTGGAATTCCACAACTAACCTCAAACTTCGTTGTCCCTCTAAGAAACTGGCTCCCAAGTTTATTGGTCCTTTTCCGGTTCTTAAGAAAATTAATCCAGTGGCATTCAGATTGGTTCTACCTGACTCTCTTAAGGTTCATCCAGTTTTTCATGTATCCTGCTTGAAGGCTGTGGTGCCAGACTCTTTTCAAGACAGGATGCTGAACCCTCCTCAACCAGTTCTGGTTGATGGTAATGAAGAGTTCGAGGTGGAGAAGATCTTGGATTGCAGGAGGCGGGGTCAGTCATTCCAGTATCTCATCAAGTGGCGAGGTTTTGGTGTGGAAGAAAATTCCTGGGAACCAGCTAGAAACATTCATGCCCCTAGGCTTATTAAGGTCTTTCATAAAAAATTTCTGGAGAAACCTTGCCCTGAGGGCATTCGGAGACTGCCCTTAAGGGGGGGGGGCAATGTTATACTTACGGGCCGCAGCTCCGTAGACGACGTTCCCCGCTCTCTATGCGCGCGCGCGTGGCTGGCCGTAGTTTGTTGATCTCGGCCGGGGGCGCGTGTACGTGGATACGCAAAGGCATCACACATAATGTACGCATGCGCGGGGTTATGCCGTACGTTTGTACGCATGCACAGGCATCCGGGTTCCGCGCCAAACGGGCTATAAAAGGCCAGCCCTGTCAAACAGACAGTGCTGTTCGTTCTGACAGCTAGTGGTTACTCTTGCCTGGAGTTCCTGACCTGCTGCTTATTATTGATACTGCTTCTGACCCGGACTGTACCTGGATTCTGCCTCTGCCTGCCGCCTGCCCTTTGACTCAGATTGTACCTGGATTCTGCTCTTGTCTGCCGCCTGCCCTGACCCGGACTGTACCTGGATTCTGTTATTGTCTGCCACCTGCCCTGACCCGGACTGTACCTGGATACTGCTAATACCTGAAGTCTCTACATCGAGGTGTCACTGTTCTCCCAACCACTTCCTGAGGTTATCCCAGTTGTGACCTGGTGGGCACTAGGCCGCAACAAGTCCATCATCCCTTGCGGGGTGCTCTGGTGAAGACCAGTGGTCAATTAGATCCACATCTGGGTAACCCCTTGGGTTAAGTGGAAGGGTCAACAGCGTCTGAAGATTTGTCAACCTAACAGATACTGTATACGCACCTAATGAATCACAGGCTACTTTCGTTAGATTGGTGCTTGAACAACTTGAGGGGTTCAGGGAGGGATGTTTGGTATTTGGGAGGATTGCAATTGGGTCTCTGAGCCTAAAATGGATGTGTCATCGGGATCTAGGAGTATTACGGCTGTAGCGAATAAAGCTATTAAAAAGATTTTTCAAGATATCCATCTTATAGATCTATGGAGAGCACTTTTTCCCTGTGAAGGACTATTGATTTTTTTCGCATGTCCACAAAATATATACAAGGATAGATATGCTGTTTTTGGACCAATATTTTTTGGACAGAGTAAAAGTAAACTTTGTAATTTTGAAAATTGAGGAAGAGAATATGATTATATGTTTTATTGGAATTGATATGATAACTGGAAATATTCTTACTTCTTCAATAAATTATATGAAGAAAAAATGTTAAGTCAAACAAAAAGTCAAATGTAGCCCAATGTCCTGAAAAGTAAATAAAAGGCAAACACTTTTATCTAGCTGAGGAAACCATGCTGATAATATTTTAGTGCTGTTTTTTTACATCAGGCTGTCATTAAATATTTCACATATTTTCATGTTTATTTTCAGTTCAGGATTGCTTTAATTGGGTGTCCAATTCATTAACATATTTCTGAGACATTTCTGGCAGGGTAATCTTACCCAAGGAATCTATACGTTTCATTTGTGTGGTACAGGTGGAAGGGGAATATAAATATGTGTAAAAAGTAACAAATTCTCCTAATATAGCCTCTACTTAGGTTATGGTTTCAATATTGTTTATTTTGAGTTTGGTAATAGCTACGCTAGACTTTTCTGCTGCATTAAAGTATGCCAATAGTTTTCCTGCCTTTTTCCAAATTCATTTTTTTAGCTTGAAGTAGTAGCTTCAGTTTGTTTAAAGAAGAACATTTTGCATTTTCTTTCTGCCAAGCACAGCAGTTCATTTCTGCTGCGTTATTTGTATAGTCCATCTCTGTTTGATTAATGTAACTTGTCATTAGTTCTGTTAGAAGTTAGAACTACTGTAAGTAATTTTTTATATTATTTCCTGTTGATGCAATGATGCCTCCTCCTAGTGTGGCTTTAAAGGACCTCTGTCGCGAAAATCTTAAAATTTAAACTATATGTAAACTTATATAATTAAGAAGTAAGTTTCTTCCAGAGTAAAATGAGCCATAAATTACTTTTACCTTAGACAAGTTTTGGACTAGCCCATCTCTGCATGGGGGGTTCACATGCATTTCTTTATTTTAAAAATGCACTTAGTGAGTGGCAGTTGCTCTGTCCAACTGCCAAAAAAGTGTACGGTTTGCAGGGAGGCTGGTCAGCATCTTTGTATAAATATTTTATTTAGGGAAGGTCTTCATAAAGAATAAAGGCCATGCTGAGAATCCCCTATGGAGAGATGGACTAGCCCAAAACCTGTCGGTAATGTCAGATTTCTACTACCTACTGTAAGTGACAGCAACATAGGAGATAAGTAATTTATGGCTAATTTTACTCAGGAAGAAATGTACTACTTACTTGTATGTTTTCAATTTTAAGATTTTCGCGACAGTTCCTCTTTAAAGACTTGGTATCCCTTCCTATCCAGTGGTCATGGCCAAGTCGTTTAATAAGCTTATTATGTTATTGTTTGATTATTTGATTTTTCAGCCCTATATTCTGTGCAACTTCAATGCAATGGGTTTTACTGTTTCAGTGTATTTGAAAAAAATCAGAAAAATATTCCCTCTGTATAAGCTCACTAATCAGGTACGAAGGTGCCCTAATAAATTCCACAAAATAGGAAACAGATGGGTACAGATGGGTATAATCACAAGACAAGAACCTTGACATTAATATCTGTGTACAGCACAGGCATGAGCCTTGATTTTGATGTTACGTGTTCAAATGGGTATGCCATCTATACCAAATCCTTAATATTGCAATTGTAATATTTTTTTGCTACTCACAAGTCAAGGGATATATGCAGCTATTCGTTCTGCTAACGCAAATGTATCTGTTTCATAAAGCAAACCTGAAGCGCAAGTAAACTTCTGAGATAATGAATTGTATGTGTAGTACAGCTACGAAACTAAGAATAGAGTTTCATAGTCCATCTCTTATTATAAGGCTTTTATTCTTTATAAAGATATTCCCTAAAAATGATTTAAACAATGATGCTGGCCAGCTTCCCTGCTCGCTACACAGTTTTTTGGCATTTGGACAGAGCAACTGCCATTCACTAAGAAAATAAATAAATCTATGAGAATCCCCCACGAAGAGATGGACTAGTCCAAAACCTGTCGCTTCTGTCAGATTTCTACTACCTATTGTAACTGAAAGCAACATAGGAGAAAAGTAATTTATGGCTCATTTTACTTTGGAAAAAACATACTTCTTATTTGCGTATGTTTGCACATATTTTAAATTTTACAATTTTTCGCCTTTAAGTAGATGACAATGTCAGCCAGTGCACCAACTGCCAATCCTTATGGCCACCTAAGCTTTTTTAAAGTCACAATTTCTATAGCTTTATTATAGCAGTAGGTGACTAAGGGCATTCAGGCAGACCCAACCTTCTTATTAGAAGTCTCAATATGCTTTGCAGTCTGAGTGTCATGGCTTCACATGACTGTCAAATAATAGAATAATAATAAATAGAGCAAGTGCCAGGGGCATAAAACGAATAAGATGTACCGTAGTTATTAAATTGTTGGACAGTCATTTAGAGTGGGACATCTTTTTCATTTAAATAGATACAATAATCTAAAATATCAGGCTGTAATCATGTACAATTTCCAAAGAGGATGAATTGACTGAAAGGCCACGTAGTTTCCCTTTAAGTAAGCAGCTCACTTATGTTCCCACAAAGATGAGGCTTTAGCAAGTCAGACTCTGTAGTAAGTTCACAGCATAGAAAACTCCCAGGCCACGCTAAAAGTCCTTTTCAAGTACAGGCGAAAGTTGTCCTGACTCTAGGCTGCAATATATTTCACATTGCCACTGCTGACGTCTTTCTCTGCTGCTGAGGTTATCGGATGCAGTGGGAACATTTACTAGGGGAAGATTATTTGTATGAGTACTTAGAAGCACAAATCAGAGGCTGAAGCCAAATGATTCAGGAACTGGGTTAATGTATGCTTTATGGGATTTGCAGCTACAGAGGTCACACATAGAGTATTCAGTAATTTTATTTTCCCGTACTAGCAAGGACAGTGACATACTTACACAGCAGACACAAGAGCATCAAGCTTATAGTCTCACAAACCCCAGATGTTTTAATCCAGAAGAAAGAAGCACTGTGACCAATTTATGCCACTAGCCTTGTCAGCATTGCATTTTTCAGTGACAAGGACCATGGGTTAAGCTGTTTCCTATATCACAAAGTGCTTATGTGATAAGGGATGTATCTTCTGCGAATATCTAGCTATTTTTAATGCATTACTTTAAAATATGGCTAACAGAGAAACTGCTATTGCTGATCTCCTTCAAGACAACAATACTTTCTGTATTTGGGAAAATTAAACACACATTGCTTTAAAAAAAAAAAAAGCGATCAGTCCAGTCCTATAGGGCCCATGCAGCTGCATCACAGTCAGGGCCAGATTATCCTCTTTGGTCACATACAGTAGCAGTAAAAAGTATGTGAACCCTTTGGAATTATATGGATTTCTGCACAAATTGGTTATAAAATGTGATCTGATCATATAAGTCACAACAACAGACAATCACAGTCTGTTTAAATTAACAACACACAAATAATTAAATGTTTCCATGTTTTTATTGAACACACCAAATAAACATTCACAGTGCAGGTGGAAAAGGTATGTGAACCCCTAGACTAATGACATCTTCAAGAGCTAATTGGAGTGAGGTGTTAGCCAGTTGTAGTCCAATCAATGATATTAGATTGGGAGTGTTTGTTACAGCTGTCCTGCCCTACAAAAAACACACACCAGTTTTGAGTTTGCTTTTCCCAAAAAGCATTGCCTGATGGGAATGATGCCTTGCACAAAAGAGCTCTCAGAAAACCAACGAATAACAATATTGACTTGCATAATGCTGGAAAGGGTTATAAAAGTATCTCCAAAAGCCTTGCTGTTTATCAGTTCACGGTAAGACTAATTATCTATGAATGGAGAAAATACAGCATTGCTGCTACTCTCCCTAGGAGTGGACTTCCTGTAAAGATGACTGCAAGAGCACAGCACAGAATGCTCAATGAGGTGAAGAAGAATACTAGAGTGTCAGCTAAAGACTCACAAAAGTCTCTGGCAAATGCTAAAATCCCTGTTAGCAAATCTATGATACGTAAAACTCAAGAATGGAGTTCAGGTTAGGATACCACAGAGTAAGCCACTGCTGTCTAAAAAAACATTGCTGCACATTTAAAGTTTGCAAAAGTGTACCTGAATGTTCTACAGCAGTGCACGCAAAATATTCTGTGGACAGATGAAACAAAAGTTGAGTTGTTTGGAAGAAACACACAACACTATGTGAGAAGAAAACGAGGCACAACGCACCAACAAATATGTTATACTGCTGTATAACAGCAGTTGCAAAGTCTAACTGACAAAATAATGTGCAAGTGAGTAGGGATGCTGGCTGGTATCTTACTATTTTGGCAACTGCTGTTGAAAACAAAGAAATCCCTGAAAATCTCCCATGAGGAGATGAACTGGCCCAAAACCTGTTGTTTTTGTTAGATTTTAACGGTCTACTTTTTTTGAGATCATGGTCCTTTAAATATGTAGGACTATGGCTCATACTCAATTCACTTTTTCTTCTAAGTTTTCTCTTAGGAGATAACTTTTCACGAGACAGTACAAAACGGTGCAGTGTAATTTGGACACACCATACAGCACCATAGGCCATAATTACTATAAAAACTGTGTAACTTCCTATGCAACATAGTTTAAAATGTAAAATATAATTCTGTGAGAACCATACAATATGTTTCAAACTGGTACAGTGTGCATGTGCAGCAGAGGGCTTACATCCCTGTTGCCATGGTGATGTGTACACAGTTGATCCTTCGGGCAGCGGAAGTGTCAGACACGTCTTCAGCTTTTCTTGGGTTTCATCAACATCAGCAATACTAACTAACAGCTTGTACAATTAGCTTGCTGACTTGGGGGATGATTCACTTTGTAGGACAAGGTCCCCATACTTTGGCCCAATAGGCTGCCTGTCAAGTGACAGACAGCCTATTGGGCCAATTAAAGTGCGGGGATCTCTTCCCACAAAGTTACTGGACCTGACAGGGTACAGAGTGCGACAATTGGAGCGGCTTTTAGTTTTGGGGGGAGCGCGAGTAAGTTAATAGTGTATGCTACAGCAGTAGCATGCCTACTTTGAAAGTTTTACTTGCGCTGTCACACTAAGATGCGCTGCTTGAGCTGTGAATTAACCCCTAACTGTGAGCCAGATGTAGCCATCAAAAGAGCCACATCTGGCTCCCGAGCCATAGGTTCCCTACCCCTGCCCTAAAAGAAACTTAGGAGGAAAAGTTGAATTGGATAAGGACCCATGTATGTATATATGTACCTTTTTCATAAATTATGTGTATAATTATATTGTTATGCAGGCGGAGGAAAAGATGACAAATGCCGGTACTGCTGTAAACTGCTTGTTTATTTATAACACATGGTGCAACATCGTGGATTCAAATTTCATGCATATTGAGAACTAACATGCCGGTTTGCTGGTGAAGCTGTGTGGTGGGTGCTGGGGGATGAGAGCCTTACGGCCGTTTCGCACAGATTCGCTTCTACGGAGGCTGCGGAGGGCGCCTGTCTGCTGTCAGTTTAAATTGCTGCAAAGGCACCACCTCCTCTCCACCAAGGGCGGCTAATAACACGCTGAGTTACAGTTCGATCCAGAATGAGGAGTAGCACTTCCTGGATACGTTGGCCTAAATAGGACAAACTTATTAGAAGTCCTTTGCAAAGGACTTCTAATAAGTTTGTCCTATTTAGGCCACCGTATCCAGGAAGTGCTACACCCCATGCGTCCCATGGTGGATTGAACTGTAACCAAGCATGTTATTGGCCGCCCTTGGTGGAGAGGAGGCGGTGCCTTTAGCAGCAATTTGCTGCACACTGATCTGTTTAGGATTTAAACTGACAGCAGACAGCTGCCCTCCGCAGCCTCCGTAGAAGCGCATCTACGCGAAACGGCCATAAGGCTCTCATTCCCCAGCACCCACCGCACAGCTTCATCAGCAAACCGGTATGTTAGTTCTCAATATACATGAAATTTGAATCCACAATGTTGCACCATGTGTTATGAATAAACAAGCAGTTTACAGCAGTGCCAGCATTTCTCATCTTTTCTGCCGCCTGCATATGATGTCTATCTGAGCCTGAGCACGCTGGTCTATCTGCATCGCACCGGATACCTGGTCTGCACCCCTGCAACCCTCCCTGCACCCTTAGCTGCAGTGCCAGCACCTTCCTATCCTACCTTCCTTTGTGACCTTTAACCACTTGCCGACCGCACACTCATACAAAGTGGTAGCTGGAGGACCAGCGACGCAGTTCTGCGTCGCCAGGTGCCTCCCTAATTAATCAGGAAAGGCCGCTCGCGCGAGCGGCCGTTTCCTGTCAGATCACGGAGCGGGTCTCCGTGAATAGCCTGCGAGCCGCTGATTGCGGCTCGCAGACTAAATGTAAACGTAGGAGACACATGTCTCCTTTGTTTACATTGTACGGCGCTGCTGCGCAGCAGCGACGTAAGGCAGATCGGCGATCCCCGGCCAATCAGCGGCCGGGGATCACCGCCATGTGACAGGGGACAGCCTGTCACTGGCTGCACAGCACGGATAGCGTCCTGTGCAGCCCCGATCACCGGGGGGGAGCAGGTAGGAGAGGGAGGGGGGAATTTCGCCGCGGAGGGGGGCTTTGAGGTGCCCCCCCCGCAACACCCAGGCAGGCAGAAGAGATCAGACCCCCCTGCACATCATCCCCATAGGGGGAAAAAAGGGGGGCAATCTGATCTCTCTGCCTGCTACCTGATCTGTGCTGGGGGCTGCAGAGCCCACCCAGCACAGATCACTAAAAACAGCGCTGGTCCTTAAGGGGGGGTAAAGGGTGGGTCATCAAATGGTTAATTATATTGTTATATAACTACTAAGTATGATGTGTTATATTTAAATATTTGAGAGTATGGACATACATACACACAGGGGATTGGTCATGGGTATAATTACCTTCTTGGACAGGCACATTGAAAAGCAAATATGAGTCATTAGACATAAGTGTTTGCATTTCATCAGCACCAAAACTTTATTTGTGCTGTACAGACTATCAACACTTTTTACACAATATTCCAAGAAAAACAGGAAACAGAACATAAACAAAATAAAACAAAAATCTTGCCATTATATGAGTGACTAAATAAAATCCTCTGGACTGAGGTTCCCAGATATCATGAGCTCTAAATGTTCTAGCAGCTCACAGGCTTTTAAAAACAGTATAAGATGGAAAACCTGCTGTGATTTAACTTTAACTTGAAATTCCAGTATCATTTTTGGCTATTACTACTACAAATGAATACCCCAGCATATGGGACAAGTTGATATTTATGAAGGTTTTTTTGTTCAAGTTGCACTTTCCCTGTGTAAGGGCCAGTTCACATTGGGTGCTGGTGCAAATGATGCAGCATGCACTGCGTTTGTGATTGATCAAAATTGCAAACGCTACAGTGTGAATGTACCCATAGGGATACATTGGCAGCAGCGCTTTGCTGATCGCCAGCGATCAGCAAAGTGCTGAAAAAGCGCTAAGTGTGAACCAGCCCTCACATACATTGTTGAAAAAGCATTTGTAAAACTAAAATATTACAGCTTAATTCCAAGTAATCACATTTTTTAAAATATATACCGTATATATTTTTGTGTACTATACAATTTTGAGGCTATTTCAGCCTCTATTCTGGTTACCTGTAACAATGCTGTTCACACTTGCAGTGTCCCCTTCCATTCCATGCTTTAGGCATTGATAGCAATGGCTCCTAAGGTGGAGCAAGAAATGTTTCACGATCACTTATTCTATTTCAAGAAGTTTTAAATCAGGATGATACCATTATTCTATTTCGGATTAGCATGGAACTGAAAGTATTGGGGAAAGTTCTTTGAATTGACTCATTTCTTGTAGATGAATATTATACATAGGGGCTTCACTGGATTTGTCCTGGGGCCGCCAAGAGGTGGACAACTTCAGAAGAGCCATTAACCTAATCCATCTTATGAATCAAAACTGCATCACAGGTTTAATGCTCTCCAAATATTTATAAAGCTTTTGAATCTCCTACCTGAGATTATTTCCTGTTTGTATTGGTTATTGGATAAGTGGGCCCTGGTGGACCATTTTACCAGTTGAATTAAGGCTTTCTACACCAGCCCAAGTGTGACCACTCAGTATCAGAGTATGTCTGTCTTATGCCCAGTGTACCACCTTTAGAGGGACTAGTCAACACTGTCCACTTTCCTCCATACTATGCAATTGAATAGAATAACTGACTCTTGTGTGCACCAGGAGGAGCCATCTGAGTGACTAGAGAAGAGTGTGGATCCATAATGTATTGGTTCAAGTTGTTCCAATTACCAGTCACTCTGGGGTGGTAGGAATGAGAATCTAGGACAAGAGAGAAAGTAGGCATGGGAGGCCAGTTGGCCATGTAATTCTCTCACCTGATGGTGTTGCTGGTTAGCAGGGGCGTCGCTAGGGTCATATAACCGTGGCCCGTGCCACGGATATGCCTTTGGGGTGCCCCTAATCCTGTCTCTGGGGTGCCCAGCGTGAGTGCCCCTAATATATTGGCCAGCGCGGCCGCCGTTCGCTCGACACGGCGGCCGCCATGTTGTGGGCGGAACTTGTGGCCAGCGTGCACTCACAGGCTTCACGCTGTCCAATCAGGACTCTGCAAGCGTGTGTGAGAGGCAGGAGGCTGGAGTGAGCATGTCAGCGCGAGTAACTCCACCCCCTGCATGTGTAGTGGAGAGTGGAGACGGAATTCCGGCACTCGCTGACCCCTGCATGCCGCCAGGCGCCAGCTCGTCTTGCCATCCAGCCACAGCCCGCCTCGCCATCCAGCCACAGCCCGCCTCACACTGCAGGTGCCATTGCCACTTCTCCAGCTCAATATGGCGACCTCCCTCAGCCTGGCTCCCTGCCTCCCGAGTGGCCAGTATAGCGCCATTCCCTGTCACTCCGCCTCTCAGCAACTTTTGAATGCAGCGCGGTTAGGTATTGCTGGAGCTGATGGGGAGCAGGAGCGTGCAGCCAACACTAATTCACTTAGAGGAGGGCTGCGGGCACCATGGCACGTTATGGATCGATGGAGCAGTCTGTGTGGAGGTGGGGAGGATGCATCTCTGCAGCTACATTGTGCCCAGGAGCGCTGACTGACTGGCCGGTGGTTGTGCCTGTTCTGCAAGGAGCCCAGCAAGGATGGAGCAAAAGCTGCAGACTGAAGAGGGGGAGAACAGGGGGGAGAACACAGACTACAGCCAGAGCCAGCCAGGAGGATGCAGCGGCAGCTAGTAAGCAGCGTCTTGAAGACTGCATGGAGAAGGAGGAGGTAGTGCACTCCCTCTGGCTTTCAGTCCATCTTGCTTTCCTTCTGATGTTCTCCCCTCTCTTTCTCTCTCCCTCCCCCGGGTCCCCCTTTCTCCCCCCTCCCTCTGGTGTATGCTGTGCTGTGAACAGTGCCCGGTGTTCTCCTCTCTCTCTCTCCCCCCCCCCCCGTGTCCCCCTTTCTCCCCCCTCCCTCTGGTGTATGCTGTGCTGTGAACAGTGTGAGTGGGGGCAGAGAAGAGTGATATATAGTGTGTGTGTGTAAATTGGGGTAGTATGGAAACTGTGGGTATGTGTTGTGTCCCTCTATCTGTGCCTGTGTGTGTATGCCTCTGTGTCCCATCCTGTGTTTGTTCTCTCTTTGTGCCCTAGTGTGTGTGTGCCCCCCCCCCCATCCTGTGTGCGTGCGTGCGTGTGTCTGTCTGTGCCCTGTCCTCTGTGTGTGTCTGATCTCTGCTACCTTCTGTATGTACAGTATAAGCTGTTACTCTGTGCCTGTACTGATAGTTAACTAGCTGCAGTGTGTACTCATCTCTGCTGCCTCCAGTATGTACAGTATAGGCTGTTACTCTGTGCCTGTACTGATAGCAAACCAGCTGCAGTGTGTACTGATCTCTGCTGCCTCCAGTATGTACAGTATAAGCTGTTACTCTGTGCCTGTACTGATAGTAATCTAGCTGCAATGTGTGCTGATCTCTGATGCCTCCAGTATGTACAGTATAAGTTGTTACTCTGTGCCTGTACTGATAGTAAACCAGCTGCAGTGTGTACTGATCTCTGCTGCCTCCAGTATGTACAGTATAAGCTGTTACTCTGTGCCTGTACGGATCGTAATCTAGCTGCAGTGTGTGCTGATCTCTGCTACCTCCAGTATGTACAGTATAAGCTGTTACTCTGTGCCTGTACTGATAGTAAACTAGCTGCAGTGTGTACTGATCTCTGCTACCTCCAGTATGTACAGTATAAGCTTTTACTCTGTGCCTGTACTGATAGTAAACTAGCTGCAGTGTGTGCTGATCTCTGCTGCCTCCAGTATGTACAGTATAAGCTGTTACTCTGTGCCTGTACTGATAGTAAACTAGCTGCAGTGTGTACTGATCCCTGCTACCTCCAGTATGTACAGTATAAGCTGTTACTCTGTGCCTGTACTGATAGTAAACTAGCTGCAGTGTGTGCTGATCCCTGCTACTTTCAGTATGTACAGTATTAGCTGTAAAGCCTGGTACACACATACAATTTTGATTAGCCAATTTTAGCTCTATTCATCAAATTCATTGTCTGTTGGCCCCCTTACTGCACGGGGGTGGTAAAATTGGTCAGTGGTTGACCAATCAAAATTGTATGTGCGTATACATCTTTGATCTATGCCTATACTGATTGTAAATTATCTAAATAAAGGACATGGGGCTCCATCCAATATTTTGATGGGCAGGCCCGTTATCTGTAGCTAACACCGCTGCTGAGTTCATGTAAATGTGGCCCCACCCATGGCCACGCCCACTCACCGTATGGCCACGCCCATTTTTTGTGCGCGCGCCGCATGTGCCTCCCCGCCTGGTGCCCACAGGTGCCACTGATCTCCAAGGACCCTAGAAACGCCCCTGCTGGTTAGCCTGTACAGGTTTACTAGCTGGTATGCTTTGTCCCTTTAATCTGGAGACGGGGCTGTCAGGACTCTCCGTTTACCTTTGGAAATCCTGGATGAGGTTCGGCAGCTGTGAGGTCCGCGAGTCGGCGAGAGAGTGCATCGTCAGTGGTACTAGTTGCTGTATAAGTTTGGTGCTCAATACAAACCACACTCTTGCCTATATGTTACAGGCAGCGAGCGACTGAGCGTCAAAAGTAAAACAAATGAGTAGGGATGTAGGGAACATCACATTTTCGGTTTGTGAATGCAAATTTTCCGCAAAAGTTTGTGAACGGGCGAACCGCCATAGACTTTAATGGGCAGGCGAATATTAAAACCTATAGGGACTGTTTCTGGCCACAAAAGTGATGGAAAAGTTGTTTAAAGGAGCCTAACACATGGACAGTGGCATGCCAGAGTGGGATCCATGGCAAAAGTCCCACCAAAATTATGTAGTTTATGCAGAGTCGTGGTTTAATCTCTAAAGGGCAGAAATCACAGTGCATTCCTAAATTTGTGGAATTAAGTGCTTTAAACGTCCAGCATGCGTACACAGCAATAAGGTAGTATAAGGGTTAGGCCCAGTTCCCACTGACAGATGAAACGCTGCATTTTTAACACACCACAAACAAATGCAAAGAGCTTTAATGATAACATCAGGTGAATAAATCATTGCTTTTACTAGTTGACACCTCCAGAACATAAATGTTAGTCATTTCAGCAGCAATCTTTGTGTAGTGGCTGCCGTTCTTGTGCGCATGTTCATGGGAGTGCAGGCAATTGTGGTGGTCCAGCTGAGGTAGTTCAACACTACATGCCTGTAGTGGTTCTGGACACTCAGATGTTTGTTTGCTATTTTTAAACTGAATGTAACTTCACGCAGGTCAGGTGACGGATAACTTTTTGCTATGTGCAACAATTAACTAGATGCTAGATACTCAATGCCAGTAGTGGTGGTGAAGGATTATTGGGTTACGGTCGGTGCACTACTAGGACCAGCAGACCTGTCTCCAACAGCACTGTGACATAGTGGTTAGCGCTCTCGCCTTGCAACGATGGTTCCCCGGTTTGAATCCCAGCCAGGTCAACATCTGCAAGGAGTTTGTATGTTCTCCCCGTGTCTGCGTGGGTTTCCTCTGGGCACTCCGGTTTCCTTCCACATCCCAAAAACATGCAGATAAGTTTATTGGCTTCCCCCTAAAATTGGCCCTAGACTACAATACATGCACTACACGATACATACATAGACATATGACTATGCTAGGGACTAGATTGTGAGCCCCTTTGAGGGACAGTTGGTGACAAAAAAATATACTCCGTACAGCGATAAAAACAGGGAACACCAAGAGCCCCAATAGTGTAATTCGTACTGGACAAGGTGGCAATAAGTTTGTGTTGCTAGATACTCACAAGTCAGGGTCACCAGCAGGCAACCACTGTAAAGGCAGATGGGGAGATTGTCCTGACCCCACTCAGGATTAAAAGAAGTCGCTCTCTGTAGACAGGAAGAAAGGGTAGCAACCCTCCACCAAGGGTGGACTCAAAATTGTATACAATGAACAGAGGCGCCAAAAGTATAAGATTAGATTAAATGAGCTTAAAAACCAACTTAAATGGCAAAATTAAAGGAGGAAGTGGTGGTCTTACCTCCCTCAAGCAGACACGACAACGACTGCGATTCAGACAGTCAAACACATTTATTAGGAACTCCAAAAAGAAATGCAGGAGGGAGGGATAGCTGATTGGCTGCCATGTGCCTCCTGACTCGGGGTAAGGGGGGGGGGGGGGCAAATTTTGGGTCCATTATGATGTATAGGGGCGGGTCAAACACACCATGTGTTCGCCTGTCGATGCGTTGTTCACTGGGAACTGTCCGCCAGCGAACAGTGCAGGCCATCTGTACTAATGAAAGTGGAGTGTGTGCAGTATGAAAAAAACCATAGCGAACACCATGAATGAAAAATGTTAGGTAGTTTATTTGTGCAACGTGTTTCAGGGAGATGTTAACTACCTTTCTTCAGGCAGCTTCATACTAATTTTACTAGCTACTGAATGCTTAGCAACAATGCTTTGATCATTAACCACTTGAGGACTGCAGGGCTAAACCCCCCTAGTGACCAGGCCATTTTTAGCAAAATTGGCCACTGCAGCTTTAAGGCCAAGCTGCAGAGCCGCACAACTCAGCACACAAGTGATTCCCCCCTCCCCCCTTTTCTCCCCACCAACAGAGCTCTCTGTTGGTGGGGTCTGATCGCTCCCCCCATGTTTATTTTTTTTTAAATAAATATTATTGTTTGTCGTTTTTGTTTAACCACTTGAGGACCTAGGGCTTTACCCCCCTTAAGGACCGGCCACTTTTTTTCCATTCAGACCACTGCAGCTTTCACGGTTTATTGCTCGCTCATACAACCTACCACCTAAATGAATTTTGGCTCCTTTTCTTGTCACTAATAAAGCTTTCTTTTGGTGCTATTTAATTGCTCCTGCGATTTTTACTTTTTATTATATTCAGCAAAAAAGACATGAATTTTGGCAAAAAAATGATTTTTTTAACTTTCTGTGCTGACAGTTTTCAAATAAAGTAAAATTTCTGTATACATGCAGCGCGAAAAATGTGGACAAACATGTTTTTGATTAAAAAAAACCCATTCAGCGTATATTTATTGGTTTGGGTAAAAGTTATAGCGTTTACAAACTATGGTGCAAAAAGTGAATTTTCCCATTTTCAAGCATCTCTGACTTTTCTGACCCCCTGTCATGTTTCATGAGGGGCTAGAATTCCAGGATAGTATAAATACCCCCCAAATTACCCCATTTTGGAAAGAAGACATCCCAAAGTATTCACTGAGAGGCATAGTGAGTTCATAGAAGATATTAATTTTTGTCACAAGTAAGCGGAAAATGACACTTTGTGACACGAAAAAAAAAAAAAAAAAAGTTTCCATTTCTTCTAACTTGCACCAAAAAAAAATGAAATCTGCCACGGACTCACCATGCCCCTCTCTGAATACCTTGAAGGGTCTACTTTCCAAAATGGGGTCATTTGTGGGGTGTGTTTACTGTCCTGACATTTTGGGGGGTGCTAAATTGTAAGCACCCCTGTAAAGCCTAAAGGTGCTCATTGGACTTTGGACCCCTTAGCGCAGTTAGGCTGCAAAAAAGTGCCACATATGTGGTATTGCCGTACTCAGGAGAAGTAGTATAATGTGTTTTGGGGTGTATTTTTACACATACCCATGCTGGGTGGGAGAAATATCTCTGTAAATGACAATTTGTTAATTTTTTTTACACACAATTGTCCATTTACAGAGTTATTTCTCCCACCCAGCATGGGTATGTGTAAAAATACACCCCAAAACACATTGTACTACTTCTCCTGAGTACGGCGATACCACATGTGTGGCACTTTTTTGCACCCTAACTGCGCTAAAGGGCCCAAAGTCCAATGAGTACCTTTAGGATTTCACAGGTCATTTTGCGGAATTTGATTTCCAGACTACTCCTCACGGTTTAGGGCCCCTAAAATGCCAGGGCAGTATAGGAACCCCACAAATGACCCCATTTTAGAAAGAAGACACCCCAAGGTATTCTGTTAGGAGTATGGTGAGTTCATAGAAGATTTTATTTTTTGTCAAAAGTTAGCGGAAAATTGATTTGTATTGTTTTTTTCACAAAGTGTCATTTTCCGCTAACTTGTGACAAAAAATAAAATCTTCTATGAACTCACCATACTCCTAACGGAATACCTTGGGGTGTCTTCTTTCTAAAATGGGGTCATTTGTGGGGTTCCTATACTGCCCTGGCATTTTAGGGGCCCTAAACCGTGAGGAGTAGTCTGGAAATCAAATTCCGCAAAATGACCTGTGAAAGCCTAAAGGTGCTCATTGGACTTTGGGCCCTTTAGCGCAGTTAGGGTGCAAAAAAGTGCCACACATGTGGTATTGCCGTACTCGGGAGAAGTAGTACAATGTGTTTTGGGGTGTATTTTTACACATACCCATGCTGGGTGGGAGAAATATCTCTGTAAATGGACAATTGTGTGTAAAAAAATCAAAAGATTGTCATTTGCAGAGGTATTTCTCCCACCCAGCATGGGTATGTGTAAAAATACACCCCAAAACACATTGTACTACTTCTCCCGAGTACGGCAATACCACATGTGTGGCACTTTTTTGCACCCTAACTGCGCTAAAGGGCCCAAAGTCCAATGAGCACCTTTAGGCTTTCACAGGTCATTTTGCGGAATTTGATTTCCAGACTACTCCTCACGGTTTAGGGCCCCTAAAATGCCAGGGCAGTATAGGAACCCCACAAATGACCCCATTTTAGAAAGAAGACACCCCAAGGTATTCCGTTAGGAGTATGGTGAGTTCATAGAAGATTTTATTTTTTGTCACAAGTTAGCGGAAAATGACACTTTGTGAAAAAAACAATACAAATCAATTTTCCGCTAACTTTTGACAAAAAATAAAATCTTCTATGAACTCACCATACTCCTAACGGAATACCTTGGGGTGTCTTCTTTCTAAAATGGGGTCATTTGTGGGGTTCCTATACTGCCCTGGCATTTTAGGGGCCCTAAACCGTGAGGAGGAGTCTGGAAATCAAATTCCGCAAAATGACCTGTGAAATCCTAAAGGTACTCATTGGACTTTGGGCCCTTTAGCGCAGTTAGGGTGCAAAAAAGTGCCACACATGTGGTATCGCCGTACTCGGGAGAAGTAGTACAATGTGTTTTGGGGTGTATTTTTACACATACCCATGCTGGGTGGGAGAAATAACTCTGTAAATGGACAATTGTGTGTAAAAAAATCAAAAGATTGTCATTTACAGAGGTATTTCTCCCACCCAGCATGGGTATGTGTAAAAATACACCCCAAAACACATTGTACTACTTCTCCCGAGTACGGCGATACCACATGTGTGGCACCTTTTTGCACCCTAACTGCGCTAAGGGGTCCAGAGTCCAATGAGTACCTTTAGGCTTTACAGGGGTGCTCAAAATTTAGCACCCCGCCCACTTGCCAGGACAGTTAACAAACCCCACAAATGACTCCATTTTGGAAAGAATACACAACAAGGTATTCCATGAGGGGAATGGTGAGGTCATTGAAAATTTTATTTTTTGTCACAAGTTAACGGAAAATGACACTTTGTTAAAAAAAAATAAAAAAAAAAATTCTGCTAACTTGTGACAAAAACTAAAATCTTTTATGAACTCACCGTGCACCTCACATAATACTTTAGGGTGTCCTCTTTCCAAAATGGGGTCATTTGTGGAGTCTGTCCTGGCATTTTAGGGTCTCTGCAATCATTACATGTATGGCCAGTATTAGGAGTTTCTGCTATACTCCTTATATTGGGTATACAAGTAATGCACTCTGGGCTGAAAGGAAAAATGAACGGCAAACATACCTTGCTCCACATCAATGGCAGATCTTCCTCCACATCAATGGCAGTGATAACCTCAGGAGAGAGACACCCCGTGCCACCCTGCACTCAGGGTGAGCCACCAACTTATGTGACTGGGCCTCAGAACTTTAGTATACAGCATTATGCCTGTAGGATACAGCAATATGCCTGCCAATAGAGATGACTCTGTGTGGCATTAAAGCATCATCATAGGCCCAAATCACATATAAACCGGGGGTGTCCACACTCAAGGGAAATTCAAACATGCCGTCTTATATCGCCAACCCAGGACAGATCAGCAATATCAAGCATGGAAACCGATCCTTCTTCCCATTTTTATGCTTACCCGTTTGGTCTTCAAGCTTACCTCTCCTCTCCCTGCGACAATGTGCGAAAGACCACTGAGTGTGTGCCTACTCCTGTGTCTGGAGTTCCCTAGGTTCTAATAGTGTACCTGCTCGTGGTACCTCTCAAAACACGGCCCTACGCATAGACCAGGCTGGTCAGGACAGCGGGGACAATAATAAACGGTGTCACTCCTTGTTCCAGCCCTGCTGCAGACACGGCAACGTTTTCTTCGGATGCGTTGACCTGGGGCACATGGAAGCTGATAGGCGTAATGCCTTCCATGCAGTCGGCTAGTTGCATCTGGGGGGGGGGGGCCTGGCACCTCCTGGATACAGGATGTCCATAATGATCTCTTCCTGAAATTGGAGGAAAGATCCAGTTCTCCCAGCCTTACTGTAGAGAACAAAGCTGTTGTAAACTGCCAATTGAATCAGATAAAAAGACACTTTCTTATACCAGCGTCTTGTTTTCCGGGTAACTAAATAGGGCGCTAACCTCTGGTCATTGAAGTCCACCCCTCCCATGTTGACATTATATTCGTGGACGACAAGGGGCTTTTCAATGACCGCAGTTGCCCGTTGAATTTGGACTGTCGTGTCTGTGTGAATGGTGGACAGAAAGTAAACGTCCCTCTTGTCCCTCCATTTCACCGCGAGCAGGTCTTCAGTACGCAAGGCGACCCTCTGCCCCCGTAAAAGTCTGGTGGTAACGAGCCGTTGGGGGAAGCCCTGGCGACTAGGCCGCGCAGTGCCACAGCATCGGATTCCTTCTAACTTTAAGTGCTGAAAGAGGGCCACACTTGTGTAATAATTGTCCACAAAAAGATGGTACCCCTTCTGGAACAAGGGTGACACCAAGTCCCACACAACCTTTCCACTGCTCCCCAGGTAGTCAGGGCATCCGACCGGCTCCAATTTTAAGTCTTTTCCCTCATAGACCCTAAAACGACATGTATAGCCTGTGGCCCTTTCACAGAGCTTATACAGTTTCACCCCATACCGGGCGCGCTTGCTTGGGATGTACTGTTTGATGCCAAGGCGCCCGGTAAAGCGTAAGAGGGACTCGTCTACGCAGATGTTCTGTTCAGGGATATAAGCATCTGCAAATGTTGATGACAGGTGGTCTATGAGGGGCCGAATTTTGTGGAGCCGGTCATAAGCAGGGTGGCCCTTTTCATGACAGGTTTTGTCGTCGTTGAAGTGCAGGAAGCGCAGGATGGACTCAAATCGTGTCCTGGACATGGCAGCAGGGTACAAGGGAACATGATTTACTGGGTTCGTAGACCAATACGACCGCAGTACATTCTGTTTCATTAGTCCCAAGTGAAGGATAAGGGCCAAAAAGATTTTAATGTCGGAAACTTGGACTGGTTTCCACCCGAAAGGCTGGGCATACATGCTCTCCGGGTGCTCGGTGATGAATTGTGTGGCTTTACGGTTGGTCTCAACCACAATTAAGTCCAAGAGAACCTGGGTGATGAACAGCTGCAAAAAGTCTAGGGCCGTTCCTAGATGAGCTGTCGCCACCTGGACTCCAGACTGGGCGGTGAAAGGGGGCACTACGGGTGCGGCGGAATCAGGGGATTGCCAATCTGGTTGTGCCAGCACCTCTGGGAGTCTATGGGTACTACGGGCCCGTCTTCTTGTTGGTGGCTGCGACGGGGGTACTACTGCACTTGCCACCGTACCAGTTTCAACTTCCATGCTGACGCTCACCACTTCGTCAGGGTCTACGGAAGCACTGGCACTAAGTCCAGGAGATGCTGCGCTGCTGGTGCCTGCCTCACCAAGAAAACTATCAACAGCGCTAGCACCACCCTGCTGCCCTTGAGGCGGATCCTGCGCCACCTGCGGTCTAACGACTTGGGGTCTGGTACGCCTGGCTCTAGCCGGGACCATAGCCTCGTCATCAGTATCGGTCAGGGAACCACTGCTTTCTACAGGTTCAAAATCGGACCCGGAAGATTCGACGGATGATTCTTCCCAAAAGAACTCATCCGACTGGTCCATGTACCTGTATACCTCGTCATCGGAAAGCCCCCTTCTTGCCATTTTGGATTGCTAAATTTATGGGGTTTTCCTCCGAGACTACCCAGAAAAAAAGAGCACCTACCTAGCAAAAAGGGAGTATTTGAGAGGTATTGGGGTTGGTGGGAAGTGGGGTCTCAGAGGCAATCAAACAATCACGGGACAATCAAATCCAATTACAGCACAATCGACTCCAATCACAGCACAAGCAGATCTGATGCACTCGGAAGGTGATGGGGGGAGGGTGGGATTGGGTGTGGCGGGAAGTGGGGTCTCAGGCAATCAAACAATCACGGGGCAATCGAAGCCGATCACGGGACAATCAAATACAATTACAGCACAATCGACTCCAATCACAGCACAAGCAAATCTGATGCACTCGGAAGGTGGTGGTTGGAGGTGGTGGGGTTGGGTGTGGTGGGGGGGAGGGTGGGGTTGGGTGTGGCGGGAAGTGGGGTCTCAGGCAATCAAACAATCACGGGGCAATCGAAGCCGATCACGGGACAATCAAATACAATTACAGCACAATCGACTCCAATCACAGCCCAATCAAATCTGATGCACTCGGAAGGTGATGGGGGAGGGTGGGATTGGGTGTGGCGGGAAGTGGGGTCTCAGGCAATCAAACAATCACGGGGCAATCGAAGCCGATCACGGGACAATCAAATACAATTACAGCACAATCGACTCCAATCACAGCCCAATCAAATCTGATGCACTCGGAAGGTGATGGGGGAGGGTGGGATTGGGTGTGGCGGGAAGTGGGGTCTCAGGCAATCAAACAATCACGGGGCAATCGAAGTCGATCACGGGACAATCAAATACAATTACAGCACAATCGACTCCAATCACAGCACAAGCAAATCTGATGCACTCGGAAGGTGGTGGTTGGAGGTGGTGGTGGGGGGGGGGGGGTGGGGTGGGGTTGGGTGTGGTGGGGGGGAGGGTGGGGTTGGGTGTGGCGGGAAGTGGGGTCTCAGGCAATCAAACAATCACGGGGCAATCGAAGCCGATCACGGGACAATCAAATACAATTACACCACAATTGAATACAAGCGCAGCACAATCGAATACAAGCGCAGCACAGTCAAATACAATGCACTTGGACGGTGATTAGGGGGGGGGGTCTGAGGGCGATTTGAGGGGATGGGGGGTTGATCAGGAGCCTGCACGGGGCAGACTGAGTCCTGATCTGATGAGAGGCAGACACAGGGGGTTACTGATCAAAGATCAGTTAGTGATTGCTGGGGAGGACAGATGTAAACAAACAGCAGGGGATGTAATCAGAAGGGGGGTACGAGGGCAATCGAGGGCCTGGGCAGGTGATCGGTTACCCCCGCGGGGCAGTTAGGGTCTGCTCTGATGGGTGGGGGTGCTGAGGGCTGATGGACAGGTGATAGACAGGTGATCAGAGGGGGATCAGAGGGGGATCAGAGGGTAATGTAGCTGTATACAAATGTATACAGTATACAGGGGGGTAGTCTGGGATGGGGTGTGGGGGTGATCTAAAGGTAGGGAGGGGGGATCAGGGGTGACTAGGAGGCAGTTAGGGACCTAAACTAAGGGGCAGCGTCGCTAGTTAGTGGCAGGTGGGGGGGGGTGGGGGTTTTGCAGGGGTGCAAGGGTGCTGGGCAGGGGTCTGCTGGGGTGATCAGGGGGGGTATGAGGCCTGGGGTGGGTGATCAGGGAGGCTGTGGGCAAAATCAAGCTGCGTGCAGTGAGACTTACAAGTGCTTCCTCCTCGCTGGTGGTCTCTGGAACAATGAGACCACGAGGCGAGGAGGAAGCACGTATAAGGCACTTTGTTTACCTAACAAAGTGCCTTATACTCAGGGATTGGCTGATCCTGCGGATTCCTCCGCTCGCCGGCTCTGCTAAGTGGCCGGCGAGCGGAGACAAAATGCCCGTGCTTCGATCCCGGGCGGAGGATCGCGTCACGGATGACGCGATCGCTCCGCCCATGCCCTTAAATGGACTGCCGCCTCTGTGGGTGAGGCCGTCCTGCAGGGCTCCACTTCCCCGCCGCCCCTGTGTAGTGGGCGGTCGGGAAGTGGTTAAAAACCCCTGTTTCTTTAAGACCCTTCCTTCCCTCCCTCCCCACAGCCAGCCAATTATGGCGATCGGCTGTCATAGGCTTCTGCCTATGAGAGCCGATCGCTCTCTTGTCCGCCATGGGGACAGCCGTGTCACACGGCTGTCCCCAGTGCAGCGCTGCTGCTCATCGCAGCGCTGCACCTAGTAAATAGACGGCGTGATCGCCGTCTAACAGTCTCCCGAGCGGCAATAGCCGCTCGGAGACTGAAGGCGGGGCGGAGCTCTTCCCTCCGAGCATGAGATGCGCGCGCACCATGCAAAACAGAGCCCCAGGACTTTACGCCAATTGGCGTTAGGCGGTCCTGGGGCTGCCGCCGCGGCCACAGGTTAAAGGACAACTGAAGTGAGAGGGATATGGAGGCTGCCATATCCTGCTGATCCTCTGCCTCTAATACTTTTAGCCACAGACCCTGAACATCCAACTGTTGGATTGACTTCTTATCAGTCTTATCAGCTCTTTGAACAATGGCAAAATACTTTTTTTAGGTGTTTCAACTTGTTTCACAACCAAAGTTGTGAAAGCATGAAAGACCGCTGTTGAGCGTGTGTATGGGGCTTTAGAGTAACCTGAGATGCAACCTGGTGGGCACTAGGCAGCAAAGTCCATCGCCCCTTGCAGGACACTTTGGTGAAGACCCGTGGTTACTTAGACTTTGCGCCCTGGGAAGACCTCGCCTCAGTGGAAAGGTCAACAGTGTACCCTGTGAAGCTAACAGCTAATTTTCATGAAAACAGAGGCTGACGCCGGGGCAAGGGAGGTGCGGTAAGTCACTGCACTACTCCCCATACACACAGATGGCGCCATTTTATGAATATTTTAAGGACTAAGGTATCTTTTAAAGCTCTTTTTTTATTTTTGGATTTTGAAGGTAACTGTAGACAAATCCAGTGCCCTGGGCATTATGTTGGATAAACAGACCAAGTTTGACTTAGCCTAATATTTGTACAAAGTAGAGAAAAAGATGTCCATGGCAAAACAATGCGAGCAATACCACTTAATATCCAAAAATATCAAAGTGTAATGCTTGCGGAATTATCTTCGTGGTCAGCGCACAACATGTGCGCCGACATTGCGGAAACCCTCCACAAGCGTTTGGATAAGGGAACCCAGCTTTGGTGCAAATGCACCTGTAGAGAGGAATTCCAACCGGCAGATGGAGCTGTGGAGTGCAGAGGAATAAACCCTCTGCACAGCCACAGATGCCAGATAGAAATTGTACGAAGTGAAGCGATACAGGGCAAGATAGCCTCTCTCTCTCTCTCTCGAGAGAGAGAGAGAGAGAGAGAGTGAGCACAGAGACAGAATGTATGTATGTCCACCAATCTAGTCGCCACCCAGCGACGGTTGACATACAACAGTGAAGACCAAAGTGAGAAAGCAATCGCAAGAATGGCGATTGCTAGCAGAGACACAAGACGGAGTAAAGACAGAACATAGAATGAATAAAGACAGAACCAATGAGCAAACTGCAATCCAACACGAAGGAACTGACAGGACTAGCTAAACGCGGTCACCACACGTTAAGCGCAATAACGACAAAGCACGTTCAAGGCACGGTCGCCGCACGTTAAGTGCAACAGCGACAAAGCGTACCAACCCTAACTAACTATTGAACACAGAACAAAAAGACAAACAGATGGCGAGAACACTTTGCTAATTGGTTGCCTAACACCAGACAACAGCAAGCGTTCACACCAGACAAAAGCTCAGGCCCACACTCCAGGAACATAGGTCAGAAGGATCCACCGCCTCTACCGCTAGGGCGAATGCGATCCAAACAGACAGACAGATGGAGCAACCAGTAGCAACCGCTGCTCTGACTTACACTCCAAGACAGAGTACAGAAGGATCCACCGCCTCTACCGCTAGGGCGAATGCGATACAAACAGACAGAGCGATTCACTATCAGCCGCCGTTAGAGAAAGTGCAATCGCAACAGATAAGACAAGGCAGAACTAGGCCATACAGATAATTAACAATCTGACTGCACTAGAAGGAATGCTAGTGCACTCCCAAGGATAACTACTCTAAAACAATATTAGCAAACAATCAGCAGAGGGGCTGAAACTCAAGGTAAGTCCAGCAGAACCAAACCTTTATGACCAGCAGGGAATTCTGGGAGGAAATGGCATTTATACTGCAAGCCTTCAAAAGAGGCAGAGCTATCAATAACCAAATGAGTGAATGCAAATCCCTCACCAGAACAGCAAGTCTGAAACTTGCAGAGTGAAAACAGGTCTCCTTTCCAGGGACCTGCAGCATGCAGACCTGAAAAATGGTCAAAAAGCTGCCTGCCTGTGCAGACAGCAGAGCAGATCATTACACAAAGTTTATTATGGACTTGTCCCAAGTAATAAAAACAATTAAAAAACAAGCAGCAGTCTGCGGGTCGCAAAAATATTATATATACTGTATATCCAATCCTTTCTCAACCTTTTTACCCTGGAGGAACCCTGCAAATACTTTTTGGATCTCAGAGAACCCCTGGCAAGGTCTTTAAAAGCTGATGTGGCTGTTTCTGCCACTACTCACTATTACAGTTCCCTTTATTACAAATTCTAATTTTTTTTATTAATGTGCTCATTATTATTCTGACCTCCAATTTAGTGCTTCTTTTTACATTACCCCGTATAAGTGCTCACTATCATACTTCCCCCAAATCCCCACGATGGGGAAAAATGCCAAGGAACCCCTGCAGAGTACTCAAGGAACCCTGGGGTTCCAGGGAACCCTGGTTGAGAAAGCCTGGTATATACTATAGTAGGGTATACAGCACTGAGTCACGTAAAAACAGTATCTCATAGACACCTAATCCATACTATCATAAATAAACCTTGTACTGTGATTGCGGTAATACACAATAAGAGAGATCCAGAGGGGACGGCAGCCAAGGTAAAGAAATATGAAAGAAAGAGTAGTATCTCTTACCAACTCAAAGTGCACAAACGTCCCGCCAGCTGACTGCGCTGTCTACCAAGTGCTGTATACCCTACTATATAATATATATAATATTTTTGTGACTCACAGATTGTTTTTTGAATTGTTTTTATTACTTGGGACAAGTCCCTAATAAACTTTGATATTTTGGGATATCAAGTGGTATTGCTTGCATTTTTTTTACCTTTATTTCTATAGTTTGTAATTCTGTGTGCATATTTCCATGGCTGCATCCTTGTTGTTACATATCAGTTGGCTCTTCCTGTTTTGTTTTGTTAGCCTAACATTTTAACCTTAAATGGTTCCTAGAATATTTAGGCATAACATTAACTTCTACCAATTTTTCTCTATTTTCATGTTACTATGAACTGCTACTGCAATGCCTTGCAAAACAACTGGAATCATAAACTTGTGCCATTTTTCTGACCAAGCTACATTATTTCAGTATAACTTAGTACTGTATAACTTAATAAATCTTTTTTTTTTTTTTACAATATTACTTTGTAATTTTGTCAATGTTTGCCATTGCCAATTGTAATATCACAGATGGCGGCATTTTTACTGTTAAAATGTGCATCACTGTGGAATCTTTGTTTGTTAACCTTCCTGGCGGTAAGCCCGAGCTGAGCTCGGGCTATGCCGCCGGAAGGCACCGCTCAGGCCCCGCTGGGCCGATTTGCATAATTTTTTTTTTGCTGAACGCAGCTAGCACTTTGCTAGCTGCGTGCAGTGCCCGATCGCCGCCGCTACCCGCCGATCCGCCGCTATCCGTCGCGGCGCAGCCGCCCCCCCCCCCAGACCCCGTGCGCTGCCTGGCCAATCAGTGCCAGGCAGCTCTATGCGGTGGATCGGAATCCCCTTTGACGTCACGACGTCGATGACGTCGGTGATGTCATCCCGCCCCGTCGCCATGGCGATGGGGGAAGCCCTCCAGGAGATCCCGTTCTTTGAACGGGATCTCCTGATCGCCGGAGGCGATCGGAGGGGCTTGGGGGATGCCGCTGAGCAGCGGCTATCATGTAGCGAGACTTTGTCTCGCTACATGAAAAAACAAAAAAAAAATTTTTTTAAAAAGATTTGCTGCCCCCTGGCGATTTTTTAGCAAACCGCCAGGAGGGTTAAGAAGTAAGCAGGAACAACAACTGGTCTCCCAGAATACTCTGGCGCAGATTCTGCATGACATCACAAACTAGGCTACCTCGACAGAAACTAAACTAAACTAAAACTTAACTGAAGTGCCAAAAGCCGATGTGACCGGGGCAGCCTCTTCTACGCCATCTTGACTGACTGTTGAGTTGATTGTGGACTTCAGAAAGTGCCCTCCCTCACTCAAATCGGTATTCATCGAAGGCATTGAAGTCACCAGAGTATTAAGCATTCAGTTCCAGGGTACAACCATCACCAACGACTTGAGATGGGGTGAGAGGAAGTGTGGTATGCCTCAGGAGCTACTGACCAGCTTCTACCGTGGCATCATCAAGTCTTTCCTTTTCTCCTCGATTATCATCTGGTATGCAGGTGCTACCTCAAGCGAAAAGTACAAACTGCAAAGAGTAATCAACGCTGCAGAAAGGATCATTAGTACACACCAAGAGTTATGCACTCTTTCCAAAGTAGGGGGAATGTACATGTGGGAAAAATACTGTACATGATACATTTGATGCTTCTGACATTAAATATAATCTGTTTACTCAGATTACTAATTGGAACAATTCAGAGGACTTTACATAACTGCTAAGTCTTGGGGTAAGTGGGTGGAAAACTGAACATATTGCATCACCTTAAACAAGGTGGAATCAGCATATAAAATGCTCACTTGTCAGTTTGTAGGCCACACTAAGTTGGCCAGTTTCCAACCTGTTGCTAACTCAAGATGTCCCTGTGGTTGATATGAGTTGGGTGATGTGTTTTCCCTCTGGAAACCTGAGTAAAGTTTACCTACTATTGAAGCAGGGCTCATGGTTTAAAATATCCTCTTTCCAGGAGGTTGTCTAAGAGTATCCATGGTAAGCCATATTGCACGGTAAGATTGAGATTCTAAGCATTTTTCAGAATAAGTTGGCATCTAATTTATGTTAAAGGGAACCAGAGACGTTGGGGGGGAGCTCTTATACATACTTGGGGCTTCCTCCAGCCCCATACGCACGGATCGCTCCCACGCCGCTGTCTTCTGCTGCCTGGATTGCCGCGAGTCGGCCGGCAGACGCGACCAATTGTCCGCATCACACGGGGCTCCCTCCTTATACATACGCATGAGGCTGCTTACTGTGCAGCCTCATGCGTACGGGTATGGAGGGAGCCCGTGATGCGGACAATTGGCCGCGTCCGCCGGAAGTGACGGGACCCGGTACCGCCGATACAGGAAGCAGAGGATGGCGGCGTGGGAGCGATCCAGGCTTATGGGGCTGGAAGAAGGCCCAGGTATGTATAAAACCTTGTTCTATTTTTTATTAACATTCCTCTCTGGTTCCCTTTAAGCAGCAAAATTGGCCAAATCTTAAATAAGTGGAATAAATTAACTGTTAGCATAGTGGATGTTAATCCCAAAATGAATATTTTGGGGGGATTGATTAGCTAACTAGCATTCTTAAAGACTCACATAAATAATTTTACAAAAGTTTGGGACCCATAGATACTATTGGAACTACCTTACTAAGATACTGCAGTAGTAGTAGTAGGAGAAATTATAAACATATTTCTGTAAGAAGATTAGAAACTCCCTTGCGATCCTTTTCTGTCTAATCCACTTTGTTAATTAGTGGGGATTCTTTTCATGGGTGGAGGGCAGGGAACTGGGGACTAAAGGGATATTTTTTTCTTCTGTTTAGGACAGCCGCACTGCTTGCATAATGTAACCTCTTAATGGAACCACCTCTGCCTTGTACCTTCTTCCAGGTGCTTCTGACATTGTGGATGCCAGATGGGTGAGTTGAGGCTTGGTCCGTCTGCATCCTTTATTACGTTATTGCTGTAATCCACTAGAGAGAATTTTCCTTCAGTGCCTCAGTTGTTTAAGTGCCTCAGTTATTTAAGTATTCCATTTAGTCTCTGTAAATTGCAAAAGTCTACAGACAATTTTAACTCCCGTGTGGGTTTTTGTTAGACTATAGTCATTTCATGATATAATTTGATTCAATATACTGTACTTTCAGATATAAGCTATGCAATGATGAAATTGCCTAACACAATTGGTACTCTTCAGATGAGCTGCGTTAAATCTGTTTTGTTTGGTTAACAGTAATTCATCATTAGCTCTGAGGTCCCAGTGAAGATCCTTCATTTGTCTTTTTCCTATCTCTGGGTAGGATTTAAGACTTTTAAAACTTAAAATCGCTTTGACGCATGAAAAGAGTGTAACTTTCCTGCTTATAAACAAAGTGGTTACAGCTTAATCTCTACACTGCGCAATAGTCATTAAAAGGTTCAGCTATATTGCCCTACAATCTGATCAATAAGAACATCATCCATAAGAACATCATCATCTTTTTAATTCAGTCTCAAAATACTCCAAAGAAGCCAAAAGAAGAAAATATCCAAACATACAAGGCAGAGGTGGTTCCATTAAGAGGTTACATTATGCAAGCAGTGCGGCTGTCCTAAACAGAAGAAAAAAAATCCCTTTAGTCCCCAGTTCCCTGCCCCCCACCCATGAAAAAAATCCCCACTAATTAACAAAGTGGATTAGACAGAAAAGGATCGCAAGGGAGTTTCTAATCTTCTTACAGAAATATGTTTATAATTAATTTTTTTTTAATGCATCTCTTCCAATTTTTAGTTAAAGCTGAATTATCGCAAGTACCTTGTTTTAAGATAGGAAAATTATATTCAGTGTTGCTTTTTATTATATAAAAAGCAACAGGCTCATAGGCTCACTATATACCAGCGGTTCTGCATGTGTGCCTGATTTTGCATATTTGAAAGTGATGCATCATGGGAAATATCTTGTGTTTTAAAGGTAATTTGAAGTGAAAATAAACTTATGATATGATTTTTTTGCATTTAAAGGGGGCTTACATGCTTTCCTTGCGTTGAAAGACATCCATGGCTACAATTGCTAGGTAATGCCTAATGATGTTGATCCAGGGATTTTATCTGATTGCCATCTGGAGTCGGGAAGGAATTTTTCCCTTTAGGGGCTAATTGGACCATGCCTTGTAAGGGTTTTTTCGCCTTCCTCTGGATCAACAGGGATATGTGAGGGAGCAGGCTGGTGTTGTGCTTTATACTGGTTGAACTAGATGGATGTATGTCTTTGTTCAACCAAAATAACTATGTAACTATGATTTGTATGTGTAGTACAGCTAAGAAGTAGAACATTAGTAGCACAGATATGAGTCTCCTATTGATTCCAGTACATGAAGAAAAAAGAGCTTCTCTGACCTCTCTGATTAAAATTGGGTCGGCTACAGTGCTGTTTTCTGAAGTACTTATCTCAACCTGTCTCTCACTATTTCTTGTTTGTTTGAGGTTTAACAGCAGTAATGTTCAAAGGGTCATTACCCTCTGTATTTTAAACTATGAAATAGAGCAGACCTAGTTTGTAAACTACAAATATTAGATAATGATGCAATGTTATATAAAAAAGCTATATAACTGAAAAAATGAGACTTTTTTTCTTTGCTACTAATGTTCTATTCATTATCCGTACTACACATACAATTAATTATATCATAAGTATGTTTTTTGTTTTTTTTTTGCTTCGGTGTCACTTTAAGAAGACAAAATTATGTTCAGTGTTGTTTTTTAGTAAGAGGGCAGCTTTTCAGTCTCTTTTAGGCCCTTGTACTTTCCTAGTGGTCCTGCGTCACCATGAGCTATCTGGGCATTCTGACTGTAAAGTATGTAAGCAATAGTGTCCAATTATCACTTGGCATTCTTGCAATTGGTAGACTGATCTTTGCACCCAGGAGTGATGGAAATGGCTCAAATATTGTGTGGTGGCAAGCTTAACCACTTGAGGACCTAGGGCTTTCTACCCCTTAAGGACCGGCCACTTTTTTTCCATTCAGACCACTGCAGCTTTCACGGTTTATTGCTCGCTCATACAACCTACCACCTAAATGAATTTTGGCTCCTTTTCTTGTCACTAATAAAGCTTTCTTTTGGTGCTATTTGATTGCTCCTGCGATTTTTACTTTTTATTATATTCAGCAAAAAAGACATGAATTTTGGCAAAAAAATGATTTTTTTAACTTTCTGTGCTGACAGTTTTCAAATAAAGTAAAATTTCTGTATACATGCAGCGCGAAAAATGTGGACAAACATGTTTTTGATAAAAAAAAACCCATTCAGTGTATATTTATTGGTTTGGGTAAAAGTTATAGCGTTTACAAACTATGGTGCAAAAAGTGAATTTTCCCATTTTCAAGCATCTCTGACTTTTCTGACCCTCTGTCATGTTTCATGAGGGGCTAGAATTTCAGGATAGTATAAATACCCCCCAAATGACCCCATTTTGGAAAGAAGACATCCCAAAGTATTCACTGAGAGGCATAGTGAGTTCATAGAAGATATTATTTTTTGTCACAAGTAAGCGGAAAATGACACTTTGTGAAAAAAAAAAAAAAAAAAGTTTCCATTTCTTCTAACTTGCGACAAAAAAAAAATGAAATCTGCCACGGACTCACCATGCCCCTCTCTGAATACCTTGAAGGGTCTACTTTCCAAAATGGGGTCATTTGTGGGGTGTGTTTACTGTCCTGACATTTTGGGGGGTGCTAAATTGTAAGCACCCCTGTAAAGCCTAAAGGTGCTCATTGGACTTTGGACCCCTTAGCGCAGTTAGGCTGCAAAAAAGTGCCACACATGTGGTATTGCCGTACTCAGGAGAAGTAGTATAATGTGTTTTGGGGTGTATTTTTACACATACCCATGCTGGGTGGGAGAAATATCTCTGTAAATGACAATTTGTTAATTTTTTTTACACACAATTGTCCATTTACAGAGATCTTTCTCCCACTCAGCATGGGTATGTGTAAAAATACACCACAAAACACATTATACTACTTCTCCTGAGTACGGCGATACCACATGTGTGGCACTTTTTTGCACCCTAACTGCGCTAAAGGGCCCAAAGTCCAATGAGTACCTTTAGAATTTCACAGGTCATTTTGAGAAATTTCGTTTCAAGACTACTCCTCACGGTTTAGGGCCCCTAAAATGCCAGGGCAGTATAGGAACCCCACAAATGACCCCATTTTAGAAAGAAGACACCCCTAGGTATTCCGTTAGGAGTATGGTGAGTTCATAGAAGTTTTTATTTTTTTGTCACAAGTTAGCGGAAATTGATTTTAATAGTTTTTTTTCACAAAGTGTCATTTTCCGCTAACTTGTGACAAAAAATAAAATCTTCTATGAACTCACCATACTCCGTACGGAATACCTTTGGGTGTCTTCTTTCTAGAATGGGGTCATTTGTGGGGTTCCTATACTGCCCTGGCATTTTAGGGGCCCTAAACCGTGAGGAGTAGTCTTGAAACCAAATGTCGCAAAATGACCTGTGAAATCCTAAAGGTACTCATTGGACTTTGGGCCCCTTAGCGTACTTAGGGTGTAAAAAAGTGCCACACATGTGGTACCGCCGTACTCAGGAGAAGTAGTATAATGCGTTTTGGGGTGTATTTTTACACATACCCATGCTAAGTGGGAGAAATATCTCTGTAAATGACAATTGTTTGATTTTTTTTACACACAATTGTCCATTTACATAGAAATTTCTCCCACCCAGCATGGGTATGTGTAAAAATACACCCCAAAACACATTATACTACTTTTCCTGAGTACGGCGGTACCACATGTGTGACAATTTTTTGCAGCCTAGGTGCGCTAAGGGGCCCAACGTCCTATTCACAGGTCATTTTGAAGCATTTGTTTTCTAGACTACTCCTCGCGGTTTAGGGCCCCTAAAATGCCAGGGCAGTATAGGAACCCCACAAGTGACCCCATTTTAGAAAGAAGACACCCCAAGGTATTCCGTTAGGTGTATGGCGAGTTCATAGAAGATTTTATTTTTTGTCACAAGTTAGTGAAAAATGACACTTTGTGAAAAAAAACCAATAAAAATTTATTTCCGCTAACTTTTGACAAAAAAATAAAATCTTCTATGAACTCGTCATACACCTAACAGAATACCTTGGGGTGTCTTTTTTTCTAAAATGGGGTCACTTGTGGGGTTCCTATACCGCCCTGGCATTTTACAGGCCCAAAACCGTGAGTAGTCTGGAAACCAAATGTCTCAAAATGACTGTTCAGGGGTATAAGCATCTGCAAATTTTGATGACAGGTGGTCTATGAGGGGGCGAATTTTGTGGAACCGGTCATAAGCAGGGTGGCCTTTTAGATGACAGG